>NC_046660.1:115235117-115243753 GCF_010883055.1 Belonocnema kinseyi | reverse complement strand
GCTCAGAGGACACCCTTGTCTCACACCTCTCACCAACCAGAAACTATCTCCTACTTGCTTTCCTACCTTTACCCTGCTTCTTGTCTCCCTAAAAATTTCTGTAGAAGATTTTACAGCAAAATGTTTCAATTTGGTAAGATTATAAAAAATAGATCAAAATCGAGTAAATGCAAGAAATATTAAGAAGAACTGAAGATATTCAAATCGAATTTTAAACTCAAATTCTGTTAGAAAATTAGATTTTTTAAGAATTCAAACATAAACTTTACAGGAATTCCGAAAGATTTCAAAGAGGTAAAACTATTTTTCTTATAATTGCTGGGAAAAATTTAAAAGATCATGAGTCAATTTTTTCACATCTTGAATTGAGGAACATAATTCTAATTAGGCCTTCTTGTGCAATTTTGTTACACAATTTTTAAATTATATGTTGCTTTAAAAATCTACTTTCAAATTTGAGAAAATTTAAGAGATATTGAGAAATTTTGAAAGGATTCAAATAAAATTAAAACTTGTAAATATTTTTCAAGAATTTTGTAAGTTTTCACGAAAAATAAATAAATTTATTTTAGGTTCCTAGAAATAATTAAAATAATTTTTTATTTCGAAAAATTAATTTTAGGAGATTATTTTAAAGCATTTAAAAACATTTGAAAATACGTCAAAAATGGTCAAAGTATCTAAAAAATTTTAAAGGCAATGTTTTTTTAATTTTGCAAAATAAAAAAAAATCAGGAAAAATTTGAATCATTTTTAAAGATTAGAAGACCAGACAAGATTAGAAAAAAAGAATTATTTTCCTAAGTAACGTGTGAAAATTTTAAATAATTTCCTATTTTATAAAATGTGCTTTAAAAGAAAATTAAAGAAGATTTTTAAACACATCAAACAATTTCCTAAAATTTCGAAAAAGAATGTAAAAGGTTTTAAAATCAACATTTTTTAATTCGATCACATTACAATTTTTTTAAAAGTGCAAATAATCGAATAAATTCAATAAACATTGAGTAGAATTGATGAGATTAAAAAAGAATTTAAAGTTCAGAGGAGTTTTAGAAACGTAGGATAAACTGATTTAAAAAACTGAAAAACCTACAAATTCTTGTAGAAGTATAAGAAAGATGCGCCTGGAAATTGTGTACAATTATCGGTCTTTAAAATTAAAATTCGAATGATTTTTTTAAAAATTACTTTCAGCATATTTCTTCTCAAGCAGAATCCCCGATTTTAATCGCAAGAGGTTGAATTATTTCCAATTAGAATAAGTAATTACATAAATTTTGAAAATTAAAAAAAGATAACTTGGAATTAGCTGAATGAGATTTAAAAAAATTTTATTTTAATTACACATACAATTTTTTGAATTATTTCTAAATATATTGAAACATTAAAAATTGTAGTATTTAAATACATTTAACATTTCAGACTTTTACATTAAATTTTGATAAGATATAATAGATACGTATGTAAAATTAAAAAATAATAATAGTCGATAAACGAAGGACTTTCAGATAATGAAAGATAATGAAAGAAACTCCTTGGGAAAAAATGTAAATAATTTCTTTGGAATGAATTCTAACAGAAAATTAAAAAAAGATTACAAAACATTTTTATTATTTCTTAAAATGTCTAAAAAGTACGTAACATATTTTGAAGCAATATGTTGTAATTTTTCCATATTACTTAACTTTAGAAAAATTAAGGAGCATGATTCTTTTAAATTTGAGTAAGTTTTAGAGATATTCAAAACTTTTGAAACGATTCGAAAATAATGAAAACTTGTAAAGAGTTTTAAAGGAATAATTATCATAATTTTTTATTTCCAACAATTAATTTGAAAAGATTATTTTTAAACATTTCAAATACTCTCAAAGCATCTGAAAAACTTTAAAGGTATTTTTTTTAATTTTGCAGAATTAAAAAAAAAACTGAAAAAATTTGAATAATTTTTAAAGATTAGAGATTGAAAGGTCTGACAAGATTAGAAAAAACAGAATTATTTTTCTAATAATCGCGTAAAAGTTTTAAATAATTTTTTATTTTAAAAAATGTACTTTAAAAAAATTCAAGCAGATTTTTGAAAACACATCAAATGATTTCCTAAAATTTAAAAGAAGAGTGTAGAAGATTTTAAAGCAAAATACTTCAATTTGATAAGATTAAAAAGTTAAAAAAAAGTAAATAATCAAGTGAATTTTGGAAGTATTTAGTAGACTTGATGAGATTCAAAAAAAAATTTAACTTTAGAAGTGTTTTAGAAACGCAAGATAAACTTTAGGAACTTTAAAAGAATCTCGAAAGGTTTCAGGAGAAAAAACATAGTTTCTTAAAATGCTTGCGAAAATTTAGAAGATTGTAAGGAAATTTTTTTCTACATTTTGAATGATTTTTTTAATTCTTGTTAAAAACTCGAGAAATTTACCAATATGTTGAAGAATTCAAAACGTTTTAAATAGATAAGAAATTTTCATAATATTTTTTAAAATCCTATAAAATAAAAATAAAATGTGTTTAAAATCTCCTAGGATCTTTTCTGACACATCTGATATATTCGAAAATCTTTTTTTTTTAATTTTCTTAAGAATCTCATAATAATTGTTTACATATAAATTTATAAACAAACTGATAATACTTATTTTATTATATATGAAATCTATACAAAATCTTTATTGCCTTAAAATACTTATCTAAAAATTACGAAATTTAGCTTTTACAATTTTATTTTGATTGTAAAATAATTGTAATTGGAAATTGATTGTAAATAATGGTAAAAGAAATGCAAGAAAATTTATTTTATGAAGAAATATCTCATGATAATAAAAAGAGAATAAAAATGTTTAATGTAAGTCTTTGTAGCATTTTAATAACTAATGAACATATTTTTAGATTATTTTTCCTTGATTCTGGCCGAGGATCAAACATTGTACAAAAAACCGTCATAAAATTTCAAATAAAAACTGCACTCTCTACACATTAATTTTTTTTTTTATTAAAAATAATAATACTTTTATAAATATTGCCAAAATTTATTTGAATATGATACACATTGATTTTTATTGAAAAAATTCCTGTAAATAGTTGGTGTTTTTTAAATTTTACGATATTTGTGTACCATGTTTGACCTTAGGGAATAGATTTCAGGAATAAAATTATAAAAATATCTTCATTAGTTAATAAAATACTATGAAGAATCACCTTTCAAATTATAGTTAAATTGAATAAATAGATATTTCTCTTATCGTTTTTCAGCATACGATTTTTCACTAAACGTAAAGCAGATTAAAATACACTTAAAAAATAAAAATAAGAAAGTTCAGAAACTCATACTGTTTTCTGTTCAGAAAATCCCACACATTTTTTTATGAAATTCCTTTCCACGCCACATTCGAAGGAAAATTTTACAACATTCTTGTCAAATGATTATTCTTTTGAATGAGGTCAAGTTAATAACTTTTTGACTTTTTCTCTTAAAATCCTCAAAATTGTGATTATAGCCTAAAATATCATGAAAAGAGATTTTTTAAAAAAAAATCTAGAGGACTTTAAATTTTTTTATTTTATTGGATTTACAAAAATATTAGAACAATTTGAGTCTTTTTAAAAGATGTTTAGGACATTTAGAAGTTTGGAAGATATTAACAAATAATTGATAAATTTTGAGACATTTTTTCAAGTTTTTAAATATTTCTAATACGTTTAAAACAAAATAAATTCCAAACAAATATTTTTAACTTACTAAATTTTTCTAAATATTTGAAAAAAGCATTCAAGATGTCAAAAACCTGATTTATATAATCTAAATTTTTCACAGGGATTTTAAGAAAAATAATTTTATCTCCTTGAAATCTTTCTGAATTCCCTTAAAGCTTCTAAATTTTAATTTTTCGAAATTTTTTAAAATCTACATTTCTAAAAAATTTAAGTTTAAAATTAGATTTGAATCTCTTCCATTATTCTAAATATTTCTTGAATATACTGGATTATTTACGTTTTTAAAACTTTTTAATCTTATCAAATTGAAACATTTTGCTTTGGAATCTGCTACACTCTTTTAAATTTTAGGAAATCGTTTGATTTGAAAGCAAATTTTACAAACCAACATAAACATAACAAAAAATGGTGCGACAAAATTGCCCAAGAAGGCTCAATAAGAATTAAATTCCTTATTTTTTCTAAAATTATATAATATGGAAAAATCACGAAATAATATTAAAAAATTGTGATACTTTTTAAAATTTTCTCTCAGAATCAATTCCACTCCATTTTTGGTTGAAAAATAATTTTCTAAATGAAAATATAACTATATGTTTAAAAATTGAACTATTCTGTTGTAAATTCGATTGTGTGTTTTTTTAAAAACAATTTTCAGTTGAAAATTTATTTCTTCCATCGAAAATGAAACTATTTTAAAATTAAAATTTTTTAAAATAACTATTTTGGTTGATAATTTAACTGTTTTGTTGAAAATTTGATTTTTTTGTTGTTGAAAAAACATTTTCTTATACTAAAAATGTACTTTGATCATTTTTGGTTGAATTTTTTTTGGTAGGAAATTGACCTTTCTCAATAAAAAATTTTTTAAACAAGAAGAATAATTTTCTACCAAAAAAGAAGAATTTTTGATTTCGAAATGGTTAAAAGTTCATCTATTTTTTTGTAAATTAAACTATTTTGCTGAAAAGTTGTTGGTTGTAAATTGATTTCTTAAACTGATAATGTAACCGTTTTTTACTTAAAAATTTATCTATTTTTGTTAACAAAAACTTTTGTTTTAAAATTGATTTTGAAAATGTTGAAATTCTGTTTTCAGTAGAAAGTTATATGTTTGAAAATTAAAATGTTTGTTTGCAAATTTGATTTTTTGCTTGCGAATTTAAATATTTTGTTGAAACTTTGATTTTTTGGGGTTGATAATTATTTTTCAACTGAAAATTTATCTATTCAATTTTTCGTTGAAACATTATAATTTTAGTTAAAAATTAATTTCTTTCATTGAAAATTCCATTTTTTGACTGAAAATTTAACTAGTCCATTTTTGATCGAATACTTTTTTTTTTTAGTTTGAAATTCGTTTCTATCGATGAAAGTTGAACAATTTTTTTGACAATTTTTCTTCTTGAAAAAGTTTCTTTTTAGTTATAAATTTATCTTCTTTGCTGGCGAATTATTCTTTTTTAAAATTAATTTGTTTTAGATAAAAGTTACTAGATCGTCATACGTGAGGTCGGGAGAGCTCGGGTTCCTGCTCGTGCATTTTCGGCTTTACACGAGGCTGGGCTTTGCAGAATTTAACAGAGCCGCCTCACCAACACGCTACGTTTGAATGTGTCGCTCCCAGATGGGAGAGTGGTGGGGGCCGAAAAATCCCACGTTCTGGACATACTGTATCTAGGACCTAATAGTCGAAGAGCCGAGGCCATTTTTGGCGAGTTATTAAGTAACGATTCTGCCACTGTTTTCCTGATTGTTGAGAATATAATAAAATATAATAAAGTGATTAAAATAAGTCATAGGGTAACGGCTGAATCTTTCTGCGTTGAATGTGGATACAATTAGAAAATGTTCCGTGCAATTGGCAGAACAATAGGCCGCGCGGAAGGGGGGAGCAGAACGATCCAAAGGTGTAAAAGAATATGTCATTTTAAAGTTATTTTCTAACACCCAAATTTTTTATATAACATTCTACTCATTATTCAAAACATATATTCGAAAAGGCAGAATAAAATCTCGGGGATAACATCCTGGCAGAACATCGCAAACTTCGATGTGCAGAACTGCAGAGTGGTCAATTGTGCTCCGAAGACGATCAGTAGCATAACTAGACACATAGATTACGCCTCGCAGTATCAGGGCCGTCAACCGACGCACAATGGCCAATGTCAAAACCGGGCAGTTCGCAATGTTCTACCAGGATGTTATCTCCGAGACTTTGTTCTGCCTCGTCGAATATATGTTTTGAATAATGAGTAGAATGTTATATAATAAATTTGGGTTTTAGAAAATAACTTTAAAAGGACATTCTTTTACACCTCTAGATCGTTCTGCCCCCTCCCCCTTCCGCACCGGCCTATTGTTCTACAATTGCACGGAACATTGTCTAATTGTCTTGACATTCAACACAGAAAGATTGAGCCGTTACCCTATGACTTATTTTCATAATTTTTTTTACAACTTCGAATGAGTAATTAAACACCTTCTCCCCGGGAATACACCTGGAGAAGCCACATTTGGTGATCAGTATATTCTCAACAATGAGGAAAATAGTGGCGGAATCGATACCAAATAACTCGCCAAAAACGGCCTCAGCTCTTAGACCAAAGATATTATAAGCATAGATGCGGCACGGGAGGTCGGAGTATATATATATATCTAACTACATTTTTGCATGCCTCGAGGTGCTGCCCTCTTCAACTTTTCGATGTTTCTATAGCAACCGCGTCCTTTGCCTACGTCTACGGGAGGGTTGGGGCCAAGGCGAAAGCCAAACCGAAGAGCCGGTGATTTTCTGTTTCTTGATTCTCGCGCTTGCCTTCGCTAGCCATATCTATAGCTGACTCGGGGCTGTCTATGCACGCCGAAAATATTGTAATTAATGAGGGCCTAAGATTATTATATTTATTATTATGTTAAAATTAATTAATTTCTTTTACGGTTTCTTTTTTAAAAAGGGACACTTTCGAGATAGTAACAAAAATTAAAAAGTAAATAAATTTAGTTAAATGAAAAAGTTAAATTAACTCCTCATCTGGTTTCTTTTAAAAGAGAAATATGATTTTAAAAAAAACTAGATTTAACAAACATGAAAAAAACACGGAAAAGTTCATTGACAAACGAATCCTACTTTAATTTTCTACCATATTGTTAAATCATTAATCAAACTATACTAATTTAGAACTTAACAATTACATTTTTAATAAAAAGATGATGTAAAAAAATCAAGAAAATTATTTTTCGACCAAAAAGATGAATTTTCAACAAAACAAAAGAATGTTCTAAAAAATAATTAAATTTTAAACTTATAAAGTATAAATTTCGAACAAAAATGTAAAATTACAAATTTTCAGATAAAAAATTAATTTTGAACAAAACAAAAAACCCAAAATGTCAAGAAAATTGTTACATGTTAAAAAAATATTAATTTTCAACTAAATCTAGAAAAAAAACTTTCAACAAAAGAGTCAATCCTAAAGATCAAGGGGAGTCCAAAAATATGAAACTTTAATGAAAAAGTTCAACTTTTAAATAAGTCGTTTAATTTTCAATTAAAGAAGATAAATTGCGAAAAAAATAGTTAAATTTTTAACCAAAGAAATGAATTTTCCAGCATTGTATTAATGATCTACCAAGATGAGACGAGCTTTCAACAAAATATATTAATTTTTAACAAAATTTTTGAATTTTAAAGCCGGGAGGAGCATTTTTAAACCAGAAAATATTAATTTTTAATAAAAATATCAATTTAAATCAAAAATGAAATTTTTACCTTGTTAGTTAAAAAAATTAATTCTTATTTAAAAAAACGAATTTTCAACAAAATAGTTACATTTTTAACAAAAGAGTTCAGCCTAAAAATGATTTTTATCCGCAGAAGATTAATTTTCTAAAAATAGAGTAGTTAAATTTTCGACCAAAGAGGTGAATCTAAAACCGAAAGAATAATTTTTTTACAAAGTAGTTCAACTTTTAACCAAGCTTCTGAATTGCTAAAGAAACAAGATGACTTTTTAACAAAATAGTTGCATTTTTTATAGAATAATAAAATTTGCAACTGAATACTAGAATTTTTAACCGAACGAGTTGAATTCCGAACCACAAATATAATAGTAGACTTTCTATCAAAAAGGATTTAAGCGAATAAACGATAAAAGGGGGTTTCTTAAAAATAGAGAAAAAAGAACAGTTCTTTAAAAGTGAATAATAAGGAAACATACTAAATATTATTTAAGTTCGTAACTTTTCTTCCACTGACCCCCAACCCCTGTTCGAACTATAGTTTTTAGCATGACCCCCCTCCCCATGCAATTGATAATGCAGTTTACTGACGACCCCTTAAAGTTTCTATTTTTGTATTTAATGAAATTATCTTTATAATTTATAGTTTAAAATTTGTTTAACATAAAAATACACAACGAAAAATCGACAAGACTCAGAAAACGAAATTGTAACAATTAAAAGAATAACAGAGAACAATGTATTGAAACTATACTTAAGAAACTTTATTTTCAATTTTATTTATATTGGATAAAATATCAATTTTACAGAGAAAAGTAACAGCGTTTTACTATGAAGAATGCAAATGATTTCGAAACTGAAATTAATAACAAAAATTAAAGGGCTTCTAATTTTTCTCATTCTCATTATTTATGATTGAGAAAGGATAAGAAAAGAAAGGTCCGGCAAGTCCGAAAAGAAAGGACGAGTTCGTTAACAGCCACTTTGGATAAAAATACAAATTTTGGGACCATTTTTTTTCTGCTTAAAATTTTTATTTATGGCTATTAATAGTACTCAGAAGGTCAAACAGGCCCTACAAAATTATCATACAAACTTTTTGGATTTTCTTGTAAAGTTGAAAATTCAAATTTTTATTGCACAAAAAATAATGAGATATGAAAAATCCCATTTTGTGGTCAAAC
>NC_046660.1:115233054-115235017 GCF_010883055.1 Belonocnema kinseyi | reverse complement strand
AGAACTACTCTCAAGTACATCAAACAATACAAAATAAGCAAAGATGGACGAAATCGATATAGAGCACGAACAATATTCAATTAAAAATGATGATTTTGTGTAGAATTAATTTTGTGTGAAAAAATTTGTTGTGAAAATAATAGCAGGAACAATACTTGAGCAATTGTAATAATTTTGTATATCAAATTTTTTTGTGGAAAATAATTTGTGTAGGAAAAATTTTGTGCAAGAAATATTTTGTCTAAGAAAAACTTTGTGCAGGATATATTTTGTGTAGGAATAATATTTGATGTAATATTTAAAAATAATAATTATTTATTTCTGTTTAGGCAATATTTTGTGTAGAAAACATATAATAGTGTTTTTTTTTGCAGGAAAAAATTTGTGCAGGGAAACCTCTCAAATGCCAAAATGATTTCTGAAATCTTTTATTCTCAATCCACCCCACCGAATGACTGAAAATTCCCCTACAAACAAAACATACGAACTTGCTCCTAAATATATTGAGTTTTTACAAAAACGTATGCAAAAAATTTTATTTACAATAGACGAACAATTTTGAGGTTATAATTTCACGGTTTTCGAAAATCGGCTTTAGAGAACGAAAAAGAATAATTAGAATAAAGAGATTATATATATAGTTATGTTTTGCAAAATTTAAGACGATCCATAGTTTGAAGCGACTCAAAGGAATATTTAAAATTTTGAAAACGACGCTTCAATATTATTATTCGATATTTATTATTATTATAGATAATAGCGGAGGTTTTGTCATAAAATAAAATTCAAAAAGGCGTAAACTATGTTTCTAGTTACGCCTTCTAGTATAGTTCGAGGAACTAATTGTAGACGGCGCTCCCGGCGAAAATTGCCCGATCCCCCCATGCCTCTCAACTCGAAAACCGCACCAACCAACTACTTTGCCCCCTGCAATCTTCACCCGTCGACCAAGTCCACCAAATAGCCGATACTAAGTCGGCAAATACTAAATACTTAAAAATACAAAATACAAATTTTATATCGAGAATTTTGATTCATTATTTTCAATTAATGAATCAATTATTTGAATAAATTTTGCATCAAGAAAATATGTAGATGCATTGATAAACATATTTAGTTGAAATTTAAAATAAATAATTTTTTTAATAAATATGATCATACAGCGTTCTCGCATGTATAATTAGCGATTTGGAGTTTTTAGATGTAGAGTTAAATGTTATAGGAATGCCGCTTCCCTCACAATTATTAATTTAAGTAAACAATAATTCGTAAATTTCTATGTTTGTGCAATTAATTATGAATTAAAGAAATTATAATGAAACGATAAAATTATATAATAAAATTATTTTTTATATAATATTTTATAGAAATTTATGTATATTACTATGCATCTAAATTATGTCCCGATTTTTAAATTGAGAACCCCATCATTTCAAAATTGAAAAAATGTATTTTTGAATTTTACTCGAGTGGTTGATCAGAATATATAAATGTTTTGCCTTACATTTCTCAATTTAAACTAAAAGGTCAGAAATTATTGGAAAGTTTCAAAAACATTTATCTCTTAATTGTTGGTTTGTAATAAAATAATCCGTAAATGAACTATTTATTGTCGCGGGCACATTCTCACCGTGCGCTGTGCCCGTGGCTCGCAAGTTTGAGCGCGCCTGGGGGCGCGTCTTGTGATTCCCGCGATTCGCGCTCAGATATTTATTGTTTGCATTTAGAATACTGGAATGAAACTTTATCAAAAAAATCTCTTTAGATTGCAGTATTTATATGCGTGTTCATATTTTGAATTTTTTGCCTGAATAAGTATAGTTAAAGATTAAGTTTCTCAAAGTTCTGTAGGCTTTGAGGAACACAATATTATCGTGACACTCGCGCTGAGCACTCGTTTTTTGACAGACAGTTGTAAATTTATATTTTCTGAACCACCTTAAAATAAACTTAAAAAATACAA
>NC_046660.1:115188893-115232954 GCF_010883055.1 Belonocnema kinseyi | reverse complement strand
TCAAAATATTTGCTATTTATTTTTGTGTAGGAAATATTTTGTGCAGGAAAAATATAATAGTGTTCGATTTTGTGTATGAAAAGTTTGTGTAGGAACAATCGTAACAACACTCAATATTTTCGAAATTGAACAGCAGGAAAATAATTTAAATGAATATGTGAAAAAGATCTTATTTTTTCTCTTGTGGGCTTATTGTAAGCATAAGGAAAATCTAAAAAATCCAGAAAAATTGGAAATGTTCTGCAGAATCTCTAGATTTATCGTTTATTCTGAGGTGTCGCTAAAAAGGAGATTATTTACCTCATGAACTCAAAAAAAGAATTCTCTCTAAATTTGTCACACTTTGGCGTACTGCATAGGAAATAATAATCTATTAATATTACTTAGTTTTTTTAAGTTTTAACAATAACGATTTTTAACATAAAAATGCTCTAGACTTGCGTCTTGAATTGAATTCAACGTGAAAATGAAACAATAATAACGTCGATTTAAAATTTTTTATTTATAATATTTAATATTATTATATTATGTATTAACATAAGCTACATCTCTAGTTACGATACTGATCATCTTCGGAGCACAAGTGACCACTCTGCTCGTAGTGTCAGGGCCGTAAACCGAGGCACAATGACCAATGTCAAAACCACGCAGTTTGCTATGTTCTTCCAGGATGTTATCCCCGATATTTTGTTCTGCCTCTTCGAATATATGTTTTGAATAATGAGTAGAATGTTATATAAAAAATTTAAGTGTTAAAAAATAACTTTAAAATGACATTCTTTTACACCTCTAGATCTTTCTGACCCCCTACCGCACCGGCCTATTGTTCTGCCAATTGCACGGAGCATGGTCGAATTGTCTTGACATTCAACACAGAAAGATTCAGCCGTTACCCTATGACTTATTTTAATTATTTTTTTTTTAAACTTCGAATGAGTAAATAAACAACTTCTCCCGGGGATACCCCTGGGGAAGCCAAATTTTGTGATCAAGGTATTCTCAACAATCAGGAAAATAGTGGCAGAATCGTTACCTAATAACTCCCCAAAAACGGCCTCGGCTCTCCAGTGCCACGCCAGTGCCTAGGCATGTTCTTGGCTCGCTGATATGGCTTTGAGGTTACGAAGGAGTGATTGTTTTGCACCTCTGAGAGCACTGATCACAAAAACAAGTATTTTAACAGAATATTTTGAGTACATTCGCCACAGCTCCTTTTTAAGGTCTTCACACCTCTCCTCCTTTTCCTTCCCCGTGGCAGTGATGTAGTTAGGGTCGTATTGTGTCTGTAAAGATACGCCGTTCCTGCTTGAGTGGGGCACGCAATAGTATTTTTTCTATGTTTTTAGCGTGCGTATGACACGCTTTGCACCTTTTCTTGGAAACTTTTTGGCGTGAAATGTCGTTACGGTATTGGCTATGTGCAATTCCCAAGGTAAAATTTAGAAATGACTTACAGCGGGTGAGGCGGCAACTACAGAATTAACGCTGATGTCTTTTGAATGAGACCTGCCTGGCTACGCGTGTAAAAAGTTAAATTATTCAAATTGTTTGTTTGAAGTAGACCTAAAAAAAGTGATTTTGGGAAAATTTTTGTTGATCTGTATAATTCGGAGCAGTGAAAACAATTAAAAAGTAGTTTTTGAAAGGAATATTTGCATTTGTAGGTACTTTCTTGATAGTCGTGTTGTTTTGGTCTTGTTATGACAGTTGCAGATAACCTTATTTCTTTAATTTCTCGATTTTAGTTAAGAATTATGAACGAAAGTAAGGCAAAGGGTGCAAGAGTTTTCTTTGTGGTTAATTGTAAAAATACAACAAAAAATGCTCAATCTGGAACGCAATTTGATCGTTTTCCGGTTTCAGAACAAAATACTACACACCATGCCCGTGTTCTCTTTGAGAACTGGCGTGAATACGCGTTATCGAAGTAACAATACTGAACAGATCCTCCAACCCAGTCTATCAGCTCACTTATTCAATTTACGAAAATTTAAATATGGCTGTACGCATGAAATTGAAATATTTTTATTATATTTCAAATTCATTTTGTGCGCATTTAAAAAAAAAATAGTTTTTAGTCACCGGGCCAAACTTTGGCTGATCCTCGTGAAACATGGTTCACCGTACTAGAAGTGAGATTTGGCGGAATAAATTGTCCATGCTGGCCTAAGCATTGGTGGAGGATCGGCAAATTTAAGTAGCTAATATAGGTTGCCAATACTGTCTTTAACACTGGCTCGATTAAATTGCCAATATTGGCTTAATATCGTTAGCCGACCTTTAGCTGCCAAAATTGGACCAACACTGGGCCGTGTATTCAGCTCCGGCAATTCGCACTTAGGCGTTAGTTCATAGTTGATACCATAGTTAGCTACCGTTTGAGCGCACATATTTAATACTAAGGTGGAAATGACACAGTCATGGTACGCGTAAATAAGATTCTGTGTACCTGAATTAAGGTCTGATGATCTGAGAAAAGCAAAAGTTTGCTCCTTCCATAATCTAGATGGAGTAACTCGCTTTTTTCACTTCTGTTGTTTGAATTCAGGCCAAGGGTCCGCTCCTGCTTCGAAAGCATGTGATGTATAATCGCGGAACGAATAAAGTAGAACGGGGACGACAAATATGTTTGTCGTAGATATCTTGTTCAATACCGACAGATTTGATGACCAAATCTGTCAAAGAAGATGCTTGTATCGGCTTCGAAGAGACTCCTTTACTAATATTACGTCCTGAATGCGGGTTTGACGCACGCTCAGGTATGTATAGATGTATCCAGTGTCAAGTTATTTAATAACACTCATATCCACAAGCTCAGGGGCCCCTGGATGTTAATAATTGGTCCTTTTTTGAGATGAATCTTGGCACAATTGTCCCATCCAAAGTCATCCATTTAAAATACATAAGTGACTTTGTGCTCGCGATGATAAGTTTCACCGCAGAGGTATTTACGAGAATTGCTTAGTTCTGAAAGACGCTCCTCTGGACGGTGACGCTGTTCGTTGTCACACGCTATTTTCTAGATGAGATAGTAAATCTTATTTTTCAAAGGGGCTTCAATCTCTTTAGGCATCTTATTATTTGTGGATAAACCTTCAATCTTTCTAACAGACAGATGATAAGTCTATGAGAGGTTGGATCGAAAGCATTCCGGTAATCAATCTAGACCATTGACAGGGCGCGCTGACGGGCTGCTGCGTCTTTGCATACGCACCTGTCAATTAGCACCTTCTGCTAATCGTATGTTCCGCGATTATACATCTCACTCTGAAAGACGAAAGTGGACTTCTGAATCTTCAATGTCTGCATAACCGAATTTTTCTAAGTACAGCATACATCGTTGCAAATGTTAGAGATCTTCTCCTAAACATGGTCAGGAAAAACCAGATGATTGGCAAGCGAGCTTTTCTTCACAAAGCCGCGGAGCAGGCGGTCGAGACCGTTGGCCTGAATTTTAACATCAGAAGACATAAAAGTGCATTACTCTGTCTAGATGCTTCAAATCTAAAAGCCGAATTATGAAAAACAGAGGATCAAAAATTCCGCAAACAGCTATCCGACAAAAAAATGCACGGGAAATTGCACAGAGATGTGGAAAAATATTCCTTGCCTAAGAAGCAAACTTTAGCTTTCCTCAGATCATCAGAACTTAATTCAGGCACAGAGGGTTTCATTTTCGCATGTCAGGACGGTGTAATTTCCACTTTAGTATTTCATGACCGCATTTTATGTCAAGAAGTTTCCAGCGATAGGTGCAGAGCGTGTCATGCGCACGCTGAGTACTTAGAACACAGACTATCCGAGTGTCCCACTCACGCGGATATGACCTATCTCTACAGATATGATGCGGCCCTAAAAGTGGTTTAATACTGAATTTGTCGCTCGTATGGTGTTGACCCAGTAAGACACTGTGGTGGTTGTTTCACCCTTTTTCAATTTTATTAATGTGTGTGTGTGTATGCATTTAAAAATCAAATAATAAAATTCTGTTTGTTATGAAGTATAGAATTAAAAAAAGTTTTTTTTTTTTAAACAATCCGAATTACTTTTTTTTTTAAATTTTTTCTCAAGGTAGGTGCTGACTATTCAATAACGTAACCCGAGTTCAAGTATTTCAAAACACGTAATATTAATCATATAAGCAATTCAGTTTTCGCATTTTTGTGACTCGAGGGAATCAGGGATTTCTAAAGTATTTATGACATTTTAAAAGATATCAAGGAATTTTACATGGTTTTAAAATATATTGTAGGGTTTGAAAATAGTTCACAGCATTTCAAGGAATTCCATTTTGAAACGATCATAACATTTAAAGAGTCTAACATATTTTGAGGGATTTCATGAAGTTTGAAGAAATCTCACGTTTTGTAGAATTTTAAAATAATTCAATGGAATGTAAAAGATTTTAAAAAATGTTGAAGGATTAAAAAATAATTCAAGTTAGCACAGTTGACCTTGAAAAATTAAACTGAAATTTTTCTACCACCAATTACTAAAACTTTTTCTTTCTATTTATAGTGGTGGAAGTGGAAAAGGAGTTCGCCCAGTCTACCTGCGTTGCTCTAGGGGCACTGTATCTTGGCGATATCCCCGAGGAGCCCTGCGAGTGGTACTTTCAGGAGGCGAAGGACTTCGCGGTTTTCGCGGATGTGTTAAAGTATCAGGCCCAGCGAGGGTCTACCTTGAAGGAAAAACTTCCCTGCGGCCCGTATATTCGCCCAATGATGGAAAGCACGAGGGTTATCATCGGTGCTTCTACTCGAATGGCCAACTAGCCGCCCTTTATGTAGAAGCTGATGAACCTTCCTCTGGAAAAAGTAAGGTGAAACTTCAGTATGACCTTGAAAAACATGAAGATGAAGAAGAAGCTGAGTGCAGACCATGCTCGAAGGAAGAATTGGCCACGGCTTACTGTCAAAGTGATCTCGTGGCCAGAGGAACCGTCAGTGCAGTCGAGAAGAGACCGGATCTGGAGGCTGCTGAACTGGTCCTCAGAGTCACCAAGACACTTAGACGCGTTGATGAGAACGAGGCATGTAGTTGTTTACTTCTTTTTTTATTAAAAAAATATTTTTGATAGCGCAGAGATTGAGATAGAAGATGTTAAAAGAATTTTATCCAATATTTTTCATTTACCCAGGGATTCATTGAATTAAAAAATATTTCGTAATTTGCAAGATAAAATTTCAACTTTATTCAAGGGACTTAAGTTCTAAACATTTGCTGGTATTACTATAAGGACTCTCAGAATTTCAAGAGATTTTAGGCATAAGGGACATGTCAGGGCTCCATCCTATTTCAATATATGACTAGAATCAGGGTCGGTGGAACAAATTGTTTTCAGATGTGAAGTTCTGTGATGGCCGAAGTATGGGGTGGGCCAAAGGGGGCGAGAGAAGGAATTTATCAGGGGAATTCCACATAATTTGCGCTGGTCCTAGCTAGAATTTAAAGAGAGAGAGTTCAAACGAGCGACCATAAAAAATTAATAATGAACTCAAGCTTTTACAGTAAATTAGGGCCTATTTTAATTTTTCTTTTATTTGCAGGATAACGAAGTGGACGCGAGTAATTCACGCCTCCAAAAAGAAGTTCGAGTGAGGGTTCCGACCACATGTGACGCTCGTCACGGTCAAGGAGAATTTGTGATAATGGCCAAGAAGAGATTAGGGGACTTGACATTAGCATGTGCCCCAAGATTGGAGACGTGGGCCGAAGCAGTCCGGGAAATGGAAAGTGCACCTTGTGTTCTCCGAAGTTAGCGATTTTGAAACAATACCCGTTGTGACTTTCGATATAATTAAGAAAAAAACATCTGTGCGAATTTCTCAGTTTGCGATGACTGAGAGCAATTCAATCCTAATATCACATCGTGCAATGTCCAACTCGATTACTAAACGCGTCTGTGAATGCCCAAACGTAATTGTAAGAATTCGGTAGACTCTGAAAAAAAATGTTCACGCGGTACGTTACAACATAATCTATCAAAATTTGAAAATCATTAGAGAAATATCCACGAAAGGCCTTTCAGATTTTTTAAGCTTTTATAGCGTTGAAGAGTATAAGAAAAAATCAGCTCCAAAGAAACAAAAAGGTCTTCTTACGATTTTAGAAAACTCAAAATTTAGAATGTTTTATCAACTATTTTTATATGAGCTTTATCCTCCATCGGAGCTTAATTATTATAAAATATAGTGAAAATCCGCGTGATGTAAATAGGTGACTATATATTTTTGTGCGTGTACATATCTGATGTACTTCGAGAATAAGATACCGATCTCTGAACTGTGATATTATTGTATTATAAGAGATTTAAAGAAACGGATTTATTGTCGTTTATATATGTATAAGTATATCTTTAAAGAGTAGAGAAAGTGAATAAACGAAAGAGTTAATTGGAGATCTATGTTATTTGCCATTTACTTCCTATTCCGGTAAGTATATTTTGTTGTTTTATGAAAGATATATATAGCATTCTGTAATTTAAAATTTAGAACGCATTTTTAATTTTTCCACTTTGATTCCTTCAACAATGAAATTTTACCATTTATGTTTCAATTTGAATTTTTTAACCGCATTTTTACTATTCCAGTCGAATTTTTAAATTGACTAAATGAATCAATGTTCAACATTCACTTTGAAATTTTTAAGTTTAGACACTAGTTGAAATTGCTTAATTTAGTAAGTGCACTATTTGACGCTAACTTTAACAATGTGGAATTGTTACATTATTCGGACTTTCCATGCGCTGTCGCTGTTCTTGTTGTTTGTGTATAGTAGATAAAATATGAAAAACTAATGGGCCCATAAAAATAGGTCAATTTCATTAACCTGGCTTTTCTGACTAATGGCTCTGGTTTCATCCACGGAGCATTAACTACTTAAAAATTCCATTTTGCGGTCAAACTGTGCAAGACGCGAAAAAAAGTACATACATAATTGTTCATATAGAAAATATTTACAAGTTTATTATGGGCTATTTTTCGGTAGAATGCATAATACATGTTTTAATCGTAATAAATGACGCTTAAAGTAAAAAATTTGCATTTTTTGGGATAAATAAGGAAAGATCAAATAAGTATTTATTAATATATTGTTAACGCAGAAATGATTATCAAATTTGATCTTGATCATTTTTGTATAAGATAATTTTTCGTTTAATTCGTGAAAAAGAACATAAATGACAAATATTAATTAATAGGAAACGACACAAAATCCAATAAAATAATGAAAGACAAAATTATTTGCCTAAATTAGATCTACTAATTCGCTTTCAATAATTTTTTGATAAGGCGCGTAGTTTTCGTTTTACTCGTAAAAGAATCAAACGTTTAACAGGAAAACATAGTGAAATTGATTAATAAATATAACACATATTCAGGGGCGCCAACCCCGGGGACAGGTCGGGCTGCCGCCCGACTTGTTTGAGGAGGGGGGGGGGGTCCCCGAAGATTGGGAAATATATTGTGTAAATAAATTAACTAAAAGTGCACGAAAAATAAGAGAAAATAATTAAGTAAAGAAAGTGAAATAAAACAGAACGTGCATAAATCCATAATTCGCACGATTAAATATTACATATGAGAGCACCATTTCGTAAGTATATTTAAATTTTTAAAAGTATACAAATGAATGCTTCTAATATATCCCTTTCCTGTATGCTAGCATGAATAAAACGGGTACCAAAAATTCGATTTGGAGAAAAAGTAGATCAGAGTTAAATAAATAATCTTTTTTTTTAATTGGCAATTATAAGTGATGCAAGAACGTATTCCGATCAATTTGGTCGATTACAACAAATATATCGTAGAAAAATATTGATTAATAAATTTTGCATAAACAGTTTTTTTTATAAATATAATACAAATTTGTGTAACTTATCATCAGGCCAGCCATGTGCTCGAATACATACATAATTTGTTAACCTATAATATTAATTTTAATTATTTTAAGGTTTTAAGATCACTTTCGAGCCATTTAAACATTTCTCTTATTTCGATCTCGATATTACAATATTATAATAATAATAATTAAATAATGAATAAACGCTGTTTCCTAATTTTTTTGAAACATTAAAAGTCTTTCAAAAGTTTGTTAAAAGACAATGATTTAATTGAGTAATATTTAAGACATTTTTGACCCATACTCCTACCACTGTAGGAAATCTGTACCCCTCAGTAGAAATTTATACTCCTCGAGGTTAGTGCTACTGAGCAGAACCTTAAGTAATTTTTGAATAACTGATCAAAATAAGTCATTCAAGTCCTAACAATTTGAGTGTTTAATATTTATGCGAAACAGTATATTAGAATTTTAAATTATTTGCAATGTAATTTGATGTTTTATACCTTTTTCTATTCTTATTGTAGTAGAAATTTATCATCATTGTTATTATTTTCATAATCGCTCTTGTTCTTTTTTTTGCTCATCCCACTATTTTTTTTTCAAACAGAGGGGGCTGCCTGAAGTAGATCCGCCCGACCTGTTTCAAATAGGATTGACGCCACTGCACATATTTAATATAAAATTCAATCTAATATAGAATATTTCGCGTTTTGCATATACGTACTTTAATAGAGTGCGAAGCGCGAGACACGTGAAGGGAGCTTTAATTCATAATCGACAAATTACTGTGTTATACACAGATGTTCTATTTCAAAATATTTAATCGCAAGACATACATATATATACATAGGGAAGAGAGTAAACAATTTTAAGTGTCAAATAAAAAAATAAGATCAACGTTGTGGCCCTCTTCATATCTTTATTATTCGCGGTAAACAGAATTTTTTATATCTAATATCGACAGGGACAAACTTGCTAACGGGATAAATGTGCCGATACAGATCATTTTTAATAAAACACATTAGTTAATAATGAACTATTATCTAATTATGAAAATAATAAATTAAATTAACTTCTGGCCATACCGATGTTTAAAAAAGTATCTAAACGGTGAGTTAAATATGATCATTCCGATATCGTGACAGACCCATATTTGAGAATCGTAGTAACCAAAGTAACAATAATTTTTAACTTTTGCCTCGTCAAATCGCTTTATTTATCGTTCAATTAAAGATTATAATTGTTTTTTGCTGAAACAATTTTTGTTCCCAGCCATAATCGAAGTTAAGGCCCTATTCTGCAATCTAAGCAACTTTTATGATTATAACATAATAATGATTATATCTCTTATTTTTTGTAGGAAAAAATTTAGGAATGAAGGAAGATATTTCATTTTCCTTGAATTTCCTTTGCTTTTTTCGAGAATTTAACATTTTTATTGTATTATTTTTAATTATAAATTATGACTGGCTAATTAAAAATCAGACTAAAGGTCTTTGTTCTCTTTTTCATTGTGAAATAGGACAATACATTTTTCAACAGTTCGAGGTTTATTGGAGAGGTTAATAGCTCATTGTAGTGGAAGAAAAATACAAGTTCCTGCTAATAATTGGTAATTAACATATGAATATGTACATTTACAGACAAATAATTTTTTAATCAATTTAAAAAGCACACAATTTAAAATCGGTATGTTTTTCAATATTTCTGAACCGGCCATGTGCCGCTTTATGAACCAAGTGCATGATTCCAGAAAGGCTTGCCAATGAGGTAACAACAGATCTTACATGCCCAGCGCGTTTTGAAAATTCGATTGAATAGCCCAGTCCATAACTAAATTCGCGCCTAAATTTTTTTTGCTGAATTCAGACGAGTAGAATATTTGAAAACTATATTCCTTTTTACGAATTTACACGAATTCATAACTAACTCCTATTCGAGATTGTCGCAAAGCAAGGTTCAGGAGGGTTTCTAGCGAATTCTTCTCAATTTGCCCCAACTAGTTTCTTTTGAAGTTCACTAAAAGTGAACGGAAATGAATTAAACTGATAAAATTTATATTAGGGAAAAGTCCGACGGCCCTGGCCGCATATGTATGGTTTTTAATGAATGGTGTTTTCTACTGTGATAAATTAATGCTTTTTCATATTAAAAATTATATTTTATAAAGATTTTGCTAGATTTTTTTGCAAATAAATTTCTACCATTAAATTTGGATAAAAAATTTAATGAAATAATTTCAAAACCACGTACATTTTTAGTTGACTTTTTGTTTGAATACATAGATGAACTTTTGAGTTTTGTAATCTGTATTTTTCATTATATAATTTTACGTTTTTTCAGTTATTATCAGTATTTTTGTACAGTGACGCCTATACATAGTAAGTAGTAAAGGAGACAGATGGACTTTAAGGGCAATTTAATTTTTCAATTTTGGCCTTCTTTTGCGTCCACCATATTTTAAAATGAGTAATTCATTTCAAAATATAGGATCTGCCTTTCTGACTACACACATTTTAAATCCCTTCCTCGTCAAGACTAGCAACACTCCTAGATCTGCAGAAATTTTCTCATAATAATTTAAATCTATTTAATGAGATTTTGACTCCCAATGAATCATACGAATGAACCATACCTTCCGTTTAATCGCTTCTGACGTGAAACAAAAACTTGATATTAGCTTGAAATATTATCCTACATTTCGAATGAAATGGGAACATTTTTAAATATTTCCATTATCGTTTGAGTATGACCAAATTTACATTTTAAAAAATGTTCTTTGGTCAGTTTGCTCAAATTTGTCTTCTAATATCTTACAATCAATTAGGACTAGGTAAACTTGTTCCCAAAACGAGACAATAAAAAATTATTTAAATAAGATATACTAGTTCATTTTTCAACACACACATATATATATATATACATATATATGCATACAATATATATGCATATAATGCATATCATTTTTATAGCAAATACATGGAAAGCACGCACAGAAAAGCTGATGTACATGATCTGTGAAAACAACTTATCTTACATTATACACTTTGGTGTAAGTATACACGCCAAACAAATGTGTGCAACTCGCCCTATTTTTTTCTTATTTACACATCACTACAACAGTTCTCACATGGACATCATTTTGTTTTTCTTTTCTATTCGTTTAGATTCAGAGTAAGGAAATAAGAATCCCAGAGTGTATTAGTACAAATAAAATCCATATCGACGCAGATAGACTCATATGGAATGGAGGCGTCGATATATTAAATACACAAAAAAAAACAATTCTTAATGAAAATCACAACCAAGCTCGTAGAAAAAGGCTACCGAATAGAAGTTCATAATTATTCAAATCACTGTATCGAGTCTTTTTTCTTCGCGTGTATGAGTGCTTTAAAAATGCCAAGAATTCATATTGTCTATTATTTTCGTAATCGTTTTATGTCAAAGACTGTGCGTAAATTAATATTTATTAAATAATTTGGTCCATGTACGTTTTTTTTAATCCACAAATTCCTTTTCCTGTGATGAAAGTAATGTATACTTTTATTAAAATTTTGTTTGCATGTTCACAACTGAACTGAGGGAATAGCGCAAAAATATAAAAAAATATTTTAAAAGTGACAATATAAAGCAAAAAGTAATGAGGTGAAGGCACTACTAGTTGGTAACAATGAAAATAAAAACAAAAACTTATAAATGAAAATGTAACAAAGTTCTATAGAAATTTTTTTAACTTTTGGATAATCATGATTTTAGTTTTATCTTCTCTATATTCGCTATAACAGGGGAATATGATTGTCCTTTTACTATAGATTAAAAATGTATATAAAAATATGTATATCTCACATATTGCAATTGAGAAGAATAATTAGAACTGCGCACTTTAGTACAGAACGAGTTTTTAAATTCAAATTCGAATTAAAAATAATGGAGGACCTTTCCCATATTTCTAATTGAGATGACTTCTAGCTATTTGATTTTGAATTGAACCTTATACTGCACAGTTTTTACGAAATATAGTAATAACAAAATCTATACAAAATTATTAAAAAGACCATAATATTATAAACCTGCTAGTATCTGTTATAGTTTCATTAGTTTTGCTCTAGTCAGAGCTCATAACTAATACTGGATAAAACGACCCAGTTTTTACTAAAACGTTTTTTTTTTTTAATAGAGGTAATTCATTTACGGAAGTCAAGTTAAAAATATGAACATTTGAAGTTCAAGTACCTGAGGTCGGCGAAAGACGGCAATAATTCAGCAGTTCTTGTACCTGATAAAATAATTCACGAT
Source organism: Belonocnema kinseyi (assembly GCF_010883055.1). NCBI lineage: Eukaryota > Metazoa > Arthropoda > Insecta > Hymenoptera > Cynipidae > Belonocnema > Belonocnema kinseyi. The sequence continues at coordinate 115,220,810 of NC_046660.1, read as the reverse complement.
TAAAAAACTCACAAATACTCGATGATAAACACAAAAAACAATACATTTTAGAATCATCGGCAAAGACACTACAAATTCACTATAAACAGTAGAACACACATTACGAAATTATTTCTCTTTCACTTCTTTTGTTAATTTGTTATTAAAAATATTCCAAAAGAAGTAAAAAACAAATTCATTACTTTCATACATTTAGATTCAAAATCAAACTTCAATTTTTATTATTTACGAAAAAAACAAAGACTGAAAAGTATAAAGAAAAAAATAGTTATATGAATTTGAAAATATAGTAAAGATATTTAAAAATGAAAAAGATAGTTATATTGTTTTACAATTCAATAAAATTGATTGAATTTTGATAACTTCTCTTAGCTTTTCACTTTTCACATTGAATAAGCGTATCACGGCAAAGTTGTTTCTTTTTTTACATAAGATTAGATATAGGATAAAATTTAAGAGATTCTAACAATCATAAGGATAATTAGGACAAAGTGGTATCACCAAATCGTCCATATTTGGAATAACGACTATTTTTTCGAATTCTCTTAACAGTTTCGTTTCTATCCACTTTGTAACATAGACAATGTTGAAAGTTTTTTCGCCAACCGCGGGTTTTGCGGTTAAACTTATCCTGGGTACTGGCTTGAAGCCATACCACAAACGATCGGCGGGGGGTGGTGGAACGTTGACAGATAAACAACCCTGAATACTGGACACGCTGACCATAAGCTTGATTTCCGTATTTGAAACGCCCTCCATTGCTCGACGAACGTAAGACAGTTCTGTTGCCTAAAAAGAAAGTATTTTATTATTTTTTATCTTTTAACATTTGGAAACACATCAAAGAATTTCTCAAATAATCACGATTGTAATAAATAACTGTTCAATTTTCAATATTTCAAATTAAAAACTGATATTTTATTCGAGATTTATTATTAACATTTGACATTTACAAATTTTCATTTCTGAACGGTAAACATCAACATTTACCACAATTCATGATCTTAAGTTTGTTCACTTTTAACACATTTTAAATATTTTCACAATTTAAATTTCTGATGATTCACCTTTCATAAACATAATTACAAATGCTTGAAATATATGCAATACAATTTCTCATTATTGAACGCTACTGTATCCTCTAAATTAATTAAAGATACCAATATGGATTTGGGAAAAGGATATTGCATTTTTAAGAAAGAGGCTTGATTTAATAGCAGGTCAGTTCAAACTATTAGCTTGAACAAACTTTCACTTAAAGGGTGCTTTTACATCCCACTTTGTTGCTGATTATTTTTTTGGGGACACCTCTCGAATATTTTGAGCTAAAAATGAAAAAAATTCGTTGAGTGTCCTTTTAAAATATCTCAGTTTTTCACTTTTAGAATATAGTAATTTTAAAACGTTGTTAAAATATGTTATTTTTTTTTACAAATTGCACCAGAAACCAGGAATCTCCAAAAACTGATGTTTTTAACGTTTTAGAACAAATTTGAAAGGGTTATCATATATCGCTTGTCCTCCAACGCTTGGTATCTATTTTGGATGCCACCGTTTAAAAAATACTGTACTGAAAAATAAAAAAACTAAGATATTTTAAAAGGGCGTCCAATGATACTTCAGAAGAAACCGGAATGGACAAGCACATTTTCAGTTAAAGTTGGTTTAAGCTACGCGTAGAATGGAAAAAAATATATAATTAATCTTGACAAAATATGCTTGGTTCATTTCGACATTACAATAAGTGGCGCAATGAACCAGATTATTATTCCAGTGCTACAGAAATACGTGAAGAAGCTGCTTTGGAGTGTATTCGGGAAGTTCGGACTGTACTTTGAAGGAAACTCAAGCGAAAGCAGCAGGCTTTCCAATTAATACCGCGAATGTTAGATTGTAAAGCTGGGGTCCAAACACTACACAGTCAAGTCTCTCGGTTAAATCGTCGTAGATGTGTCAGTGGATTACGTGACAGTTCATGACATACAAGTTCTATTGGTCCCAGATGATCATCAAGACGTTGATATGATCATTGGAAGATCTTTTATGGATGCACCATCGGTGGATTACTACAAAAAGGGTAATGAGTTGTGTTTTGAAAAAAGGAGGATGCGTTTCTGTCGGAGCTCACAACAAATAGTGCGGTAAATAGTCATTTCTCCGCCGTTGAAAGTGTTAAAGTGCCGTCACGTTCAATATATCTGTTGAAAGTTCTCGGTAGTTATGGTGCAGAACTCAAAGTTCCTGTCGCTAAATTTGGCGACAAAGAAAAATACTTAATCAAAGGATCAACTGTATTCAAGGGATACATGTCTCTTTTGCCACTTATCAACTTTCCAGAGAAGAAGTGGTCACCTGTCACTGTAGAAGGCACCCGCTGCAAAGAGTCACCGACGAAAGAGGTTATGGTAGACCTCATAAATGTATTAAATAAGTATCGACATGTAATATCTCTAAGTATGAGTGAGTTGGGTTGCATATCTTTGTTGGAAATGAATATTAAAAAAAGGAAGGCAGCACTCCAACTTGGAGCAAGAATCACAAAGCGAGTGAGGATGAGCGTAAAATAATCAAACAGATTATAAGCGAATACAGAGATTTAGGTTTTGTTGAAAATATAGTCACGGTATGCTAGCCCAGTGCTATTAGTGCGTAGGAAGAATTGAAAAGAATGGAAAAGCGCTTTTAAGAAATTAATTATGATCATGAGTAGCAAACCGGTTTTACAACCTTATTCGCCGAATCGAGACACTGAGCTCTACATGGACGCTAGTTCCAAAGGTCTAGCTGCAATTTTACTACAACGTGACGACGATATGTAACTAATACATCCCGTTTACGCAATTAGTCGCCCAACAACCGAGCCCGAGAGTAGTTAAAGAATCACCACATCGTGCGTTGGGGTAATCTTTTGTCCGAATACGAATATGAAATCGTGCATCGACCGGATGAGAAAATGGCCCTTGTAGATGCTTTATGCCGTGCGCCAGCGAGTGGCGAAACTGATAATTTGGTGGAATGAACAGTAGAAATTTTTGGTATCATGAATGTCGACGATGAGATTCTAATGTTCCAGTATGTTGATGAGAAGTTGCAAGTGAAGAGAGAAATTTTAAAAGAACTTGTCAGCGATCGTACCAATCATGAGAAAAGTGAGGTTAGGGATTTCGAATTGAAAAATTGAATTTTTTACAAGCGAATGAATGACAAGTTTTTGTTCGTCGTACCGGAATCAATGCGAAAGACTATGGCCGTGCGTTATCATGACTGCCAAAGTCATACAGGAATTGAGAGAACTTTGAACAAAATACGGGAATATTATCTTTTCATGGGATGAATCGCTACGTCAGGCGACACATTTATAGTTGTATCCAATGCATGCTCACAAAAGCAAAAACAGGTCAACACGCCGGGGAATTGCATCCGCTAAAACCAGGAAACCGACCTTTTTCAATCATGCATATAGACCTCGAAGATCCTTTTGTAACAACGCGTTCTAAGAATTGTTACGTTTTAGTTATGACAACCTGAGAAAATTCGTTATTTTGAAAGCAGTCAAAGACACTAAAACTGTCAACGTGATTAAAGCAATCGAAGATGTCATCTTGGACTTTGGCGCACCAGGAAGAATTATATCTGATGGAGGTACCAGTTTTAAATCTCGTAAGTTCGAGGAATTCTGTTCAAGACATGGTATCATCAGGCATACCCTTAATTCCCCTAGGCATCCTCAAGCAAATTGTTTATTTGAACGTGTGAATAACTCGTCAATTCCTGCAATTTAAGCCACCTTTGAAGACGAAAAAGTAAGAAGTTGAAGGGAGTTCATCGGAATCTCAACGAGTCTCCCTCCGAACAAGTCTACTGTAAAAAGTCCATTTGAGCTATTATTTGAGTTGGTTAACCGCCACTATGAAGGCCAACTACGGAAACTCGGGATAGATGACGACAAGCGATATACAGAACCTTCAGAACTACAAGAAGAAGCACGACAGAGAATTTTAAAGGAACAAGGAAAATACAAATTAAGATATGATCAAAACAGAGCCACTCTAATCAAATATGCAGTGGGCGACTTGTTTTCATAAAGGATGTTCCTAAACCATTAGGGGAGTCTCAAAGACTACAACGAAAATTTCGAGGTCCGCTCGTAGTCCGCATGCGTAGATACGCATCCACCGCTCATGCAAGCCAACTCAAAATTTGACGAGCACCGTTGATGGAAAGATTCAGATTCGCTGACGGCGAAGATTCTTAAGAAGAGACTGATAACTCAGCAGAGCAGAAAATAGATTCGAATTTAAAAGACAATCGCGACTCCGAGTCAAGACGAGATGTATCAGGTAAATCATCGGACAACGAACATGACAAAGGACGACCTAAACGAAATGGGCGTCCTCCGAAACAATACCCAGAGCCCGAATAGGTATTCTTAGCGAGCGTTAACTTAGTTTGTAGGATTCAAGCTTGTAATATTAACTCAAAGACGAGTTTACTGTAAGAATGGAAATCAGTGTGCGAAAATGAGCGTAACGAGAGAGTTGTACCGAGCGCCCGATCAAACGCATCCGAGCGTTAACCTTTGTGCAGGAAACGATACTTATGATCTATGCGAGATCTCAGAACGTAATACTTGTGAGAAGCTTTCGAGCTGTTTCTAATATTAGATTCTGAATATACTTAATTGCTTATCTAATTCTGGCGCATTTCTTAAAGTGGCTACTCTCGCTTCCCCCTAAGTTGGCATATGATCGGTTTTCTTTTTATATTCAAGGATTTGGAAGATCTGGAGAAAATTCTCGAAGACAACTTTTATTACTTTTATTACAAGTATGGCAAAATATTAAACTTTTGAGAATAAGCTATTATTATATATAATAGAACATGTAATGACCACATTGTGATATTTACATAGTCAGTATGCAAGAATTTAGTGTTAATTTAGTACTAACTTCGGCCGTAAACAACATTTTTTTCAGTGTAATTTTTTTCAAATATGGGTACTACTCCTAACTTTACATGAAGCTGCAAATACTATACAGACAAAACGCAAACTGTCACTCGTATGAAATGATGCTTTGCGGAAACATTTAGTGCTAATTTAGGCCACGGAAAAGAATTTCGTCCTAATTCTTTTTTTTCAAAAATGGGTAGCAGTGCTAACATGACATGCAGCTGCAAATGCACTATTGAAAATTTTCTTAACTTTCAGTAAAAAATTTTCCTGAAGTTTGAGATAGTAGACGTCATTGAGATTAAAGTTAATGGTAAAGTATAGTAGATTTCAGATTTATTTTGTATAATAATTCTGAGTAAAATTTGAAGTTTTGAAACCTTTCATCAATTTTCCATACAAGTATTGAAACTTCAGAATAGGTTTGTAATTATAATAACCAAAATTGAAACCTTTTCAGGTGCCTAAAGTTTCAGGGACCCCGTATTGAATCAAATTCTGCTCTACACATGAATTTAGTGATAATTTATAACTAATTTCATGGTTTATAGTAAAAAATCACAAACACTTACATAAAAATACAATGAATTTATAATCTCAATTTGAAAAAATTTTCTAACCAATTTTTCATTTTCTCTGAAGCTTACACATTTTCCTTTTATTTATAAAAATATATTTACACCGAGGTGATCAATAATGGTATTACACAAAAATCTTTATTGATAAAATCTTAAACACTTAGTCACAACAACCATAGAGAATTGTATTAACTTCAACTTCAGTTGATTGAAAATTCCCTGACTCTTTGAGGTTTTCCCTGACATTCCCTAACCATTTTTAAATTCCCTGCCTTGTCCTAACTTTCCAAAATTCCCTGACCAGCAGAAACCCTATGTCATAACATTTGTTTAGTTTTTTTCAGGATAGTAATTGCAGCTTCATGTAAAGTTATCACTACTACAAATTTTTTAAACAATTTTTAGACTTTTTTTCTTTCTTACGGCCAAGATTAGCACTAAGTTTTTGTGCAAAGCAGAATTTGACATGAGCAGTACTTTCCGTTATTTCAGGGAGGAAGTTGCAGCTCCATGTCACATATAGTGAAATTCTGGGTGGGATTCGCGTTAGGTAAGATCCCCCGACATATAAAAAATCTTTCTCCCCTATTGCTTTATCTTTATTTCTGATTGGTTGAGAAAATTGAATCTATGCAAATAAGTTAATGTCAAAATTTGACATTTGAGGAAAGAAGACAGTCTGATTTGTTACAAGTTTTATTTAGAAAAAAAATATATATGAGTACTCTGGCTAGATATTTAAGTATTTCTATGCAACATAATTTTTATTTGTCTATAATTTAAAGCCATTTATAAATTAAAACTAACTCATTAAATTGGTTACATTGAATGTCAAATTTTGTTGGAAAAGTTGGCAGAGGGATCAAAGCGAGTAGGGGAAGTCGCGATAGGTGTAAATGCGATAGATGGGAGTGTACTGCAATACCCTTTTTATGTTGCAAATTAACACTAAATTAGCCCTAAATTCCTACACAACGCAGAAATTGATATGAATTGCAGTTTCTGTTTTGTCGGGAACACTTTTAATAATACGTTCGTCACAATCTTCTCAGTTGGCAGATAAGACTAGGTCGATAGGATGCTCCTTCAAAACTTGCCATTGAAAGTGATGTCTGACATCAATGTATTTTTGTTTGGGGGGATGCATCAGATTCTCGGTCCCTCTTTATGGAAAAAACACGGACAACAGACAGACACCGACGTAAAATCTATTTTTTCTGCCTCAGGAGGCCTCAAAACGTCGACATTTGATGGAATTCGCAAGTCATTGTTTACATACAAGCAATACCTTCTTACTGGTGATTATGCAATAATATTTACTAAAAAATAACTGTGCACTATGATGATTTTCTGAAAACCCTGAAAACCACTAGGGGTCGTGCACATAATACGTCACACGTTTTCCCTTTGTTTAAATAAAGATGAGAATAAAATTGCCTTGAATCCATAAGGGATCGAAGAATATAAACAAAAGAAATACATGTGATGTATAATATAACAACGCTATTTTGATCTCGGATAGTCACTCGCTCTCGGACAAATGCAGTCAAGTCAGTCTTCAATTGATTGTAAGTGTTTGGTTGCACCAACGCTCCACTGAACCGCATGAAAGAAAATTTGAACCAAAACAAATAAATGTTATAATATAATTTTGCAAAAATTTCGGTAGTGGGCCAGTCAACCTCAGCCAATTATGCTCGATGATTCTTTTAGAGTTAACAAAAAACATAATTACATTGAATTGTTTTGGTTCAAATGGTCTTTAGTTCAATCAAGTGTTAGTGCACTTAGCAAAATATGAAAATAATTTTTGTCACCGTCCATTCAGGTTCCTAACAATTCTTCAAACATTTCTGCGTTCATTCTTTAAAATTTCTTCGATCTAACATTCTTAACTTTTGTACCATAAATCTAACTTAATTTAATCACTCCCTACTAATATTTTTATAAAAGGTCTACGTTACGTTATGTAAAAATAATACGAAGTATAAATATATGGAGTCATTATTATTTATGATAACATAAATATTATTGCATTTAAATTAAAATATATCGGTAATATATCGGTAAAGAGAGATGTTTGGAAAGAACTCGGAAGCAATGTTCACATACAATTCAGAAAGGCTCGAAGCGAAAACTCTTTCCGAACCTTTCCTGTTTTTCCGCCAGAGATGCTCGCTTTTGCGATGCACTTCAGTCGGATAAACTGAAGTATAAAATTGTTATGGGGGGGGGGGGGTGATGTAACTGACCTTTATTTCAGAAAGCTTGAATTTGTTTATTAATAAAGACGGAATCAAATCTGTTAATAAATATGCAAATAAAACTTTCTCATCACTCTCGAATTTTTTAATGCCTCCCCTGAATTTATCAGATTTAGGAACCTGAAATTGCAAAAATTTTAAGATTTCTCTTAAGCATTTTTTGGGTCGTTACGAGATTAAGCTCGGACGCCCGTGATTTATTAAAGCAATTCTTCACCATTTTATTGTTCAAAAAGTAACTTACACTCTGAAAGTACTTGCTAGCTGCTAGTTTATCCATCATACTCAGGAATTTTCGACCAGAAGATTGAGTTGGCCTGGAAAACAAAATCTATATTATAAAAATCTGTATTCATCTGATCAAAGCCGTAGCCACGTGGTAGATCCACAGCCTCCCCCTCCCTCCGAAATTCTTGAAGCATATGCATAATATGCATTAACTTTACAGAGTATGCCGCTGCAAATGCCCCCCCCCCCCACTTAACATTTTATTTCTGGCTAAGGCCTTGCATCTGATCATTCTTTATTCCGTCTATTAAAAAATATCTAATACTCACGTGGATTCTCTCGAGATGCTAGGCACTGCAAATTGTGCGCTATCTTCGTCTTCAGTCGAAGTTTCAGGACTATCTTCCACATCACTATCGAACATCGGAGATCGAGCTGGCTTAGTTTTTTCCAAGTCCAATACATCGTTGGAGCTCGAATTAGTAGAAACAGAACCCGCTCTCTTCAACTTCATGAGATTTAATTTCGTTTCTATGGTCATGGTTAAACATCCTTCATATGAAATATCTAAATCGAACCATACTCCTCTCTCGTCTAATACAGGTTTCGTTGAGCTGTGTATGATTGGGGCACCCTGCCCAATCACTAATTCAGAAACATGTAAGCTTTCCATGAAGTAAGGAAGTTTTATGTTCGACAGCTTTCGTTGTATCTTCTCTTGTATGAGGTTTATCGTATCTGGACACTTATGCATATCAAAAATTATTCGACCGAACAGAGCATTTACCCACACTCCGTCATTTACTACTGAAGATGGAATGGACTCTAAGGTGAGAGTCGATTGATTCTGAAAAAGTTAAAATCTTTTGCTTACTGTGAAATATATTTCTTGATAAAAAGATTTTTGTATCTACAATAAAGGGAAACTGGAATTTTCATTCCTTAAAACAAATTCATTACTAAAATACTTATGATTATTCAAATAAAAATAATTTAACTGAGTTCAGAAAATGTAGAGTTTTTACTTTTGTCAAATGTGCATTATTTCCCTTCTAAAAATACTTCTTCACAATGAAAAGAAAATTACTTACGTCTGTGTATCGAGCCATGTAAGCAGTGTACGAAATCTCTGGAGGTATTTCAGAAAATATACTTGATTGTGCAGAATTTTTTGTTTCATTCGCAGCCGCAATTGGCGATAAATTTGCAGATAACGTTAACTCCTGTGCAGACGATATCGAACTTCGTTTACTGCTTACACCTGATGAGAGGGATAATCGTCTAAACCTGTAAATAAAATATTTAATAAAATCATTACAATTTTAAAACTACTGATCGGCCCTGAAAATTGTGGTTCATTTTGATAAAAATATTATACTAGAATTAGGTGTAAGAATATGAAAATATAATGGCCCACCAGTCCTCTTTTTGTCGATCAGTTCTAGCAAAGACAAATATCTTATGCTTTACGTCTTCAATTTCTTCTCGACTATCTTCGAACACATCTTTTATATCTTTTGATTGAGATAGATCATCATCAGTTTCCTCTTCTTCCATGATAATTTTCTCGCTTTCAGTCTCAGTTTGTCGAGTTTCATCATCCGAAAAATTCTTCAGAAGGGTACATTCCGTTAAAGCATCTTTGCTACAAGTTATGCAAATGGGGTACTTCTTACTCCACCTCCTAAAATATCAATTATTCAGTTTTGATCAATAATGCAAAATCATTAAATACGTTGACATTTAAAAAATTCACAATATTAAACAAATTTCTAAACACTATTCATGCTCGGCACAATATAATTTCATACAAAGCGCTGTGAGGACGTAGAGTCGTATTAAATGGATGCGTTGATTTAATATTTGTTTTGTATACACAGAGACAAATTTCGAGAGATTGATACTCGGCACTGCTCCTTGATTTTATCACGCTTTGGCGCGAGAACTAAGATCTCAGAACCTGCTTTTAAAGCATAGGTCTCGAAGTTTTAGGCATTAGGCCACGCTCCTTTGCTTTTAGGTCTCGAATTTTATGCTTTTAGAACATAGAGTACAAAACTTTAAAGCACGTAACAATTGTAGCTCTAAAATCAGGCGCTTCCGTGAATCAATCTCTAGAAATTTTTCTCCGTGTAGAATAAAATTTGTTTTGATATTTTGTTAGAGGAGTTTAAAGGCACATTTTAGAACTCGTCCCAATGGACACACTCTATGAGGATGAATGGGACTTAATATTTCTTGTAAAGGTGGGCCATAGTCCTCACATGTGGTTTATATTAATACATGTTGGTTTGTTGACTACGTTGTTCACGTCGGAGTTTATTTGAACCAGTTTGGAAGATATAAAAGGATGAATAATAAAAAAGGACCCCACACAAAATCAATGGAAAAAATGTCTCCGTCAAATTGGATGAAACTTTCAGAAAATGATGTTCATTACAAAATCCTATGATTAGTTTCCGAGCTATGGGATCTAGAAGTACCAGATTTTCAAGTATCCTGGGACTATGCGTAGAATAAGCTAGAGATAAAACTTAACGTACATTAGACTTTTTATCAGGTTTAATTATTAGAAAAAGGATATTTATTCATAGTGTGAAGCCTCTGTCTTTAAAAGAAGGTATGGAAAACTCTAAAAGTTTTGGAAAATTCTGGAACACTCGTTTAAATACTGCATTTCGTAGACTATTTTAACCTACAATGTGATATATGTCAAAATAGGGGTTATATACATCAAAATGTTACCAAGAAAAGTTGTAGGGGGCAAAGGGGGTTACGCAAAGGTAACAATAACTTTGACCTTGAATGCCCTGCAAGATTATAATAACTTTTTGAATTTTCTTGAAAAATCGAAAATTCAAATTTTGACAGCATAAAAAAATAATGGAAAATCAAAAATGGCTAAAGGTTGGTGACCTCAGCATAAAACACTAACCAGGTATTACTCTAGGTTGAAACTAATCGCCCCATCCCCTCATTAATCGAAGTTTCGTGAGTCACTGAGGTTGGGGATATAATTTAAAAGTTAAGAAAAGCCATAGCGGAAGAAACGGAAAGGTTTCGGAAAGACCGCGTCAGAGAGATTTCGGAAAGGGTTCGGAAAGAGGTTCCTTTCTGATACTTTCCGAATTGTATGGGAACTTTGCTTCCGATTTCTTCCCGAACTTCAAGCTATCCCATTAACCTTTCCGATTTCTTTCCGAATGTCCCACTCTCCGACATCTTTCTGATCATTTCCGAATGTCGTCGAGTGTTTCCTATTTCTTTCCGAATGTCGCCGGATATTTCTGATTTATTTACGAATGTCTACCCGCTTTATTCTTTCCGAATTTTTCCAATTTCTTTCCGAATCAAATAAAAAAATATATATTTTCGTAAAAACAGTTTATTTTTATCTTCCAAGCCTTTTAAATTGCAAAAATCATATTCATTCCTGTTAAATCCAGAAAAGATGATTCCTAAACACCTAGAAATAGGAAAATTCTATAACTCAGACAGGCTTTTTGACTTTTGTACATCACGTAAATTATTGCTGCACATTATCACGTTTAAATATTCCAAATTTCGAATATTCAATTTACCCAAGTCTCATTTGTAATCACTACAATTAGTCATTGATAAAATTCCTTCTTTGAATGGTAAAAATAATACACTATGAAATATAAATTGCACTGAGCTTGATTAAATGATGAAAAGCCAAAAGAAGCGTCACTTTTATCGATTTTCATGTCCACAATAAAAAACAGGGTTTATTGAAAAAGCAACTGAACACAATGACCTTTTTTACTGAAAGCACTATGGGAAATTAGGAATATCCGATATTTGTTGTGATTTTAATAAAGAATCTCTGGAAAAGCTCTGATAGGATCTCATCTCTACTTGTCCCCAGCGCCATTTTGATCTAAGATTGTCGCTTACTCACTCACTCAATCGCTTTCAGTGTTGCGATCGATAGCCCCAATCGATAGTAAGCATTCGATTGCACTAATACTTGACTGAACCGAAGGAATTAAATCTCATATATTTGAAAAAATGTCGTTAGTGCATGTCAACCTCTGCCAATGATAATAATGATTCTTGTAGATCTAACCCAAACATAAAACCACATTTAATTGCTTTGTTTCAACTAATGTTTGGTTCAAAATCGAATTCAGTGCAATCGAATACCTACCATAATCGATACGAATAAAATCGACGAAATAAAATGGCGACCAAAGAGACATTGATAGTGATTTTCCCAAGATTTTTGTTTAAAATCATACAAATATTCGGATATACTTTATTTTCCATAGTGTTTTCAGTTCCACATTCTTTTGAGCAGTTATTTTTGGAGTAACTCTTGTTTTTTAGTGTCAATATAGAAATGGAGCCAAATAATGCTTCTACAAGTCCAGCTTACGACCAATTATATTCAATAACTAGATTGAACATTTTTTACAATACACAAATAATAACAATAACATAAATATATGTGAAAAATAATAAAATAGTTGTCAAAAATTCATAAATTTAGGTCTCTATACCTCCCTTTCTTTTCATTCTTCTTGGCTATCATGTTCTTGTCAGCTGGTTCCGAAAATTCGATAACGAACATGGTTCGCTTCTCGAAGTCAATAAGAACCATGTCTGACCTCGAGCGTGCAATAGAAACAATTGTCGAGAATATAAAGTTCCAGTATATGCGGCACTTCCCATTCTCGACACTTGACTCGATTTCCCTAGGAGCATTTAGAGGAGCGATATTAATGTTAATGTCGTAAGAGTGACAGAGATGGTAATTAAGCACTCTTAGTGCTGCATTGTGCTCGGGATGTGCATGGCACGCCCTGTAGCTATCATCGGGAATGTCTTAGCTCAAAATTTGGCGACGGTATATTAAGGTGGAAATGACACCGTCTTGGCATGCCAAAATGAAACCCTCCGTACCAGACTGCAATCCGAGCGATTTAAGGAAAGCAAACGTTAGCTCACGCGACATTGACTGATCCTCCATATTTCTATGGAAAATACCGTGCATCCTCTTATCGAGGAGTTGTTCACGATAGTTTTTCTCTTGTGCTTTCTTAATCCGGGCTTTCAGGAGTGAATACTCGAGATAGATAAGATTTGATGCATTTTGCTCACCCCAACTACTGAAGTTAAGTCCGAGTGTTTCAGCAGCCTCCTCCGCTGCCTTGTACAGAAACGCTCCTTTGCCCACTTCTTCGTGATTCCTGGCCATTTTAAGAAGAGGTTCTCTTCCATTTGGAACTCTATGTGCTGTACCCAGAATAATCATGTTGTGAAGACATTCAAGACTCAATATTCCGCGACCCCCTTGACGGCGGGAGATGTACAGTCGCGGAACAGAAGACTTAAGATGCATGCTTTTGTTCATGTGCATAACCTTTCTTGTCCCGATATCAAGGGATCTGAGCTCGTTCTTCGTCCATGGAACTACTCCAAATGAATAGAGTACTACCGGGACGGCAAGCATGTTCGTTGCAGATACTTTGTTCCTCGTCGACAGTTCGGAAAACCGAATTTCCCGGATGAGACGTTTGTATCTGCTTCGGAGAGTATCCTTTATAGATGTCACATCCTGATCGTATAGCGCTTCTATCAATGAGCTCAGGATCTTCAGGGATGCGTTTAAGTTTTCCTCGCTTCAAATAAACCTTGGCGCATTTGGCTAACCCAAATTCCATTCCAATTTCCTTGGTATATCGTTCGACAATCCCTAGTGCTAGATGTAGTTGCTCTTTGATTTTAACATACATCTTAAGATCGTCTATGTAAAATACATGAGTGACCTTGTACTTTCCATCTGCAGGTTTGCCGCACAAGTACCCGTCGGAATGGCGAAGTTCTAGAGATAGTGGCAATAATGTAAGCCAAAAGAGGAGTGAGCTCATGGTGTCGCCCTGAAAGAATCCTCTCTGAAAGGTGACCTTGTTAGTTGTCACACGATTTTTTCCTGATAAGATAGTAAATCTGGTTTTCCAAAGCGGCATCAATCTCTCTATGCACCTAACGATTTGAAGATGAACCTTTAAGCTTTCCAAAAGACAGATGATAAGTCTATGGGAAGACAGGTTCAATTGCCCGAACAATCCTATCATTTAGGATAGCTGTGAATATCTTATACAGTGTGTTCAGAAAAGTGATTGGCTTGTAATTCTTCGGGTCAGCTAAGTTGCCTATTTTCGGCAAGAGTATTGTGCGCACTTCCACCAACCACTCCGGTATCGGCTCTTCCGACTTTAAATATGAAGTGAAAATACGGGCCAAATGCTGATGGGTTGAAGGAAACTTCTTCCATCAGAAGGTTTTGATACAATCTAGTCCCAGTGCGGAACAGTTCTTCATCCCTCTCAATACTTTTTTCACCTCCTCAGTAGTGATGGGTGGGCATTCTGCATCAGGTTTTATGAGGGCATCACACAGCTCCGGGAAGCTATTTATATTTTCTGAGTCTTCGTCCAGTGTATGCTGCACTTCGTGGACTTCTCTCCAAAATACTTCGACCTCCTCTGGTTTGGGCGGGTGGTCGACAGTAACTGGAGGGTCTTGGAAGAGTCGAGATGGGTCAGAGAGAAACTGTTGATTTTCTCTGACCCACCTCTCCCTCCGCTCTAGACTTCTCTCAGCGTCAGATAGTATCCGTATTCTCTCAACAATATGCTGCCTGAGGGTCAGCAGCTTTGACTTGTTAAGTGTGTGATAACGAGTCCGGAGTTCGCGCGCGAACTTTCGAACCTTGGCGGTAAAATTCCTGCCAGATGTGATGTAGTCAATCACACACTGAATGCGGAACGCGTACTGTCTTGCCCAGCCTATCTATATGGCAAGTGGATGCATTCGTCTTTTGGCCTTATGATCAACCGTTGGTTTTTTTTACGGTTCGCATCGGCCAAAGCCCGATCATTAGGTTTGAGAGAAACCTTGGTGATGTTTCTCCGGGTCATAAAACATCGCTTTTCCTCTATTGGATGCCTGCTCGCGGTTGGTCTTCGTGTCGTCTCTCTTTCTCTGTTGCCGACTTGTTCTAGCTGTGATAGAGTAGGTGTTCCGCTTACATAGCCCCTTTTTCGGAATAGTTCGGCATGGTTTCGCCGACATTGCTGCGAAAAGTGCGATAGCTCCAGGCGTTTCTTGCACCACAGAGCATGCAGTCGTGCATGTAACCCTTATTCGGAAATAAATCGGAAACGTTCAGAAAGAAGTAGATGCAGTGGGACACTTCGGAGAAAGTTCGGAAACACATCGGAAACCTTCGGAAAGAGAGGACTTTGGAAAGAAATCGGAAGCAAAGTTCCCATACAATTCGGACAGGATCGGAACGGAACCTCTTTCCGAACTCTTTCCGTTTCTTCCGCTAGGGAGGTAAGGCTGATGTGTAGACCGTATGTGTAACGTTTAAATAGTAAAAACATAATTGGAGATGAACAAATTCAGTTTTTGAAAAACCGGCAGAAATTGCAATCAAATGTTTGATAACAAAATTTTCTTCAAGGAATAGGGTTGTTTCCAAAGTCAGATATAATTTTTCCAATAAATGGATCTTATAGTGCATACAATTCTAATGATAACAACGCCCATAAAATATTTTTTAGATATTGTTTACTATTTTTAATTTAATGTTGAAATGTGAATTTTCTATCACGATGTCGATTGGTCGGATTTTCCACCAAACACAGCTCACGTGTCAGTGATTCTTCCAATATCTTTTTCTGTGCTGATGTTTTCTTTGGTTATGTGGACATCGAAAACAGAAATCGCAAAATATTGTTTCAAAAAATGTCAAAGGAGGGGTTCGTAAGAACTAATAGAGAAAGTCTGCCAAAAATAGATATATTTATGGTATGTAGAAAGAATTAATTAAAAAAGTACTTAAATGCAGTCATGTTTACTGAAAAATTCGTAAATATGTAAGATTTTAAAATGTGTTAATAATTGCACTTACTGTTTTCCTTTAACATAATACTGACTGTTTAACAAAATATTACAAAAGGATAATTTTTTTTGCCACATAATCATTAACAAATAAAGCTATCAAATAAAAATAGTCTGAATTATTAGCAGACCGTGGCCTAACCTCTTTATCATGAGTTTGGCATAGTCACATTTATAGATAATTATGAGAACCTCTGAATCACGTGACAACTTGGTAAGACCAATTTGAATAAGTGTTTTACCGCCTTCGATTTTTATTCATTTTTTTCTGATGAACGACACAAAAGAAAAAAATTATAACGCACCTTCGATTCAGATTAAAATTATGTATTAAAAAATTATTTTATCTAAAATCGCGAAACAACCCTATTCGCATTTTTTAAACGAGACAATGAAACTACGTCTGTTTTGATAGCAATGCCTGTTATGAATTGTAATAACATACCTTTATAGAAAAGAGATAGAATTTAAGGGACAAATTTGACTGCAAAGCACGAGATACGTGATGAGAATGTGTGTTAAACCTTAAAGCGGAAGAAGCATTAGCAAAAGAGAATTTACTATAACCATATTACTATTCTCGATGCTTTAACCTTTAGTTTTAAAAAATGTGTGCACAAGTGTGCGGAATATACAAAGACCAAGCGCGGAGCGCGAGGTAAATACATTATCAAGCGCAAAGCGCGAGAAAGAAGTCGCGCGCCCCAGGCGCGCCCAAACTCGCGAGCCGCGCGCGCAGCGCGAAATGAGGATATACCCGCGAATCGGGCAGATTTTTTTTTATACTTTGGCATCAAATTTTGCAGTTGTCAACGAAAACATATCGACTTTTCAAATTAGTATCTCTATAGGAAGTTTTTTGAAATTAGAGGGTTAATTTAGGGTAGGTTCCACATTCGCATGCAACTTTTTATACTTGTAACATGCAATGATGCCAGTTTAAACCTCACAAACTTAATTTGAAGCCTTGAAAATTTAAATACATTAAATGTTAAATTTTTTAAGATAATATTGCCTCAATCTGATCACCTGAGAGTTAAAGGATCAAATTTAGAATGTTTCCAATACAATATTGTTCTATTTTAAATTGTTGAATTTTGAACTGTAAAAATGGTTAATAATAAATTGTTCAATGTAGAAGGCTGGAATTTCGGAATTATTATGCAATTCTGAATACTTCAAAGTTAAAACGACTCGATTTTAAATGCATTCTTCTGGAAAATTGTTCCATTCGAATTAAACGCTTAAATATCAATTAACTTAGTCTCGAATACTACAATTTTGAACATGTACATTTTGAAGGTTATATTTTGTAATTTTTCATTTGAAACGGTTTCAATACAAAATTATTGGATTTTGAAGCATTTCCCCAGGTTAAATGTTTAAAATCTGTGGCCTTCATTAAACAAATTTATTTTCAATTTGAGTTGGTATAATAAGGCAGTTGAAATATCTTTCTGGAAAAATGAAAATAGCAAGAAAGTAATATTTGTTTTACTTACCGCTAATTAAAATTCTAATTCTGGCTATAAGAATGATAATGCTAAAAAATTAATTCAACTTTATTAAGCTACCTATATATTAAATTAATTTGAATCTAAATTACTCAAGAACATCGTGAGGTGAAACAATAACACTGGCAAAAATACAGAAATTAAACGCACCTTCTTCTAATCAAACCAGATGGAAGTAACTCCACCGTCGATCCAGCCAAGGAATACACCCTTTTTTTGGTGAATTTCGCTTTGTAATTTGGTTCGTCCCATATAGCTCTTTTAGGAATTTTCGTTTTAGTCTCCATGATTTGTAGAACTTGACCTTCCAGTCTGAAGAACACTGACTTTGTTCTTGCCACGTGATAATTTTCAGGTCTATAACTATACGGTAATTCGTTTAGCCAGCCTTCAAATCTTTCCAAAATAGCGCATTCCTCAACTGCGGGAATTTCAAGTACAGCAAGGGCTTTCTTTTTTGGCGGTGTTGTCAAAATTTTTTTAACCCAACTAGATACTTTTCTATAAATAAATGAGACAAAAAGTCCTAGGCAAACACCTTTCGTAAGCTCAGAGAGCGGTACAAGATACAAACACAACAGAACAAAAAGGGACACGATTAAATGGTAAAACAGAATATTTAGAAACTGGGTAAAGATCTGATCTGCATCTGTTGGTTCTGAAATTGCAGCTCTTAAGAAGTTTAGACAAAATTCCTTGAGAACACTTCCTATCCTCGAGATGCTAAAGTCCACTCTGGATTTTTGTTTTGATGAGTTGGCACTGTGTTCAAAGTCTTCAAAATGCTCAGCAGCTTCTATGCCGCTTTCCACGCATTTTTCATCAAGATCTTTGGTTTTGAGTCCAGTCTCAATTTCGTAAAAACCTACGAATCTAGAAGAATTAGCCCTTCTGCGTAAAATTGGAGAAAGGGATTCTCTCTCTTGCCTTTCAGAGGTGCTTTCCTCCGTAGGAGTGAGGTCCCCTACATTTTCGGAATCACTTACGCTAGAATTATCTCTACTTCGACGTTTTTTTTTCTTTTTCCTCTCGCTTTTAATCTCGGAAAGCTTCTCCTCAAAAGTTTTTGTAATTTTTCCCCTGATATCTGAAAGCATTTTCCAAGGATCCGAAGGTGGAGTTCCTTCGGATAAATTTTCATCCATACTGGCTGATCGTCTTTCCAAACTACTCTCAAAAGATTCTGAGTCATCGAATTTATCTTTGACGCACTTGGAAGGGCTACTTTTGGGAGACGACTTTTCTGATTCTGGAGTCTGCTTGTCGTCCTCTGAACTGGGGTATAACTCCTCCAGTTCATCATCGCTGGCATGGTAACGGATTGAAGGAACGGATGTAGTGATTGCTTTCCCTAAAAAAATATCAAATAAAATGTCGCGAAAAATAGTTATACACATTTTTTAAGTATTTTAATAGCATCTCATGATAGAAAATTGGAATAATAGTATATTACATCACAAGTAGAGTTAGACAGGTCTTTGCGGTGCGATCAATGTTTGCAAGACCATGGTTTTTCAGGTCGTCCTTGCGAACATTGAACTCCACTTGAGTACCTCTCTAGCCCGAAGAGTGATGTAATATACTATTAGAGCTAAAACTTCAAAGAATATGCGCTATAGATTTGAGATTGTTGCAAAAACTTTCTTATGCCATGCCACAGGTTAAAATAAAGGTACAAAATTCGAGATATTTTTTTTTTTTTTTAAACTTCTTATGAAGTATATTCGCTCCAAAAGGTCGAAAATATCTCTACTAAGGGTCAATTGACGCATAACTTAATAAGCTTCTCAACATGTTTTTAAAAAATGTCTCTCTTAATTTTGAGCGAGTAGTGACGTTTTAAAGTCAAGTTTCAAAGTTAGAGAATACAGTGTGTGTTATTCAATGGCCACTTGTGGAACTAGTAACTGGTCAGTGTGACGACGTTTGGAACTAGTAATCTGCCAGCATCTGGCACTATTCAGTAAAGGGCTATCTAAACCCGGTTAAATAAAATCGGTTTGAAACCGAATGGGAACCCAAAAAAATGCCGTTTAGAATCTAAATGGGCATTTAACTGGGTCTAACTGAGTTTAAGTAAGACAAACTTTATACTCACTGGCTACGCCCGGGTCTAAGAGGATTGTACTGGGGAATTGTGAACGAGTTTAGTGTCAAATGAACTTGACACTTTAGTGTCAAATGAAAACTGGGTTCTCTATAGAGGTTTTTGTAGAACAAATAGGAATTTTTTTGTCCCTAAGATAACTGAAAGTTCTTACTCAACAAAAGATCTTTGCATGATTCAATTATCTGATGCTGCTTAGATATTGTGAGCCAATAAGGAAAAAAATCGATCGAGCCCTTTTTTAAATTTAAATCTGGATTTTTCTTTCTTCCATTAAAAATTGTATTCATAATTATTTTATTATGCGTGAAATATGCATTTAAAAAAGTTTCCATACATTTTTGTGTTGATCGAAAACTGAAGCTGATATGGCTGTTTTTGTAGCGCAAATGAGGATTCTTCAGCGTTAAGGTTTTTGAAACTTTTTATTTAACGATAGCTCTTTTCAAAATTGAATTCTCTTTTGCCAGCCTTCAAGCTAATATTGAAAAAGTCGTTGAAAAAGTTATAAAATGCGTTGATCATTTCGCAATTAAAAATTTTTAAGTATTTAGAACTATGCATGTGCAATAAGAAATATTATAATAGATTTTTAATTTTTTTGAGAAAGAGACACAAACAGGAATTTTATTTACTAAACTGCACATGCTTCAAACACAGCATGCCGCTTAAGGGGCTAAGAAATTTAAAAATTCGGGTGTTAAAAAATTATTTATTTTGGCTCTTGCTCCGTCGACTCAGGAAAACTACGACAATGTACCTCTATTGTGGTCTGCGTTGAATATACATAACTTTCAAGAAACTATTTCAAGGATAGGATTGTTCTTCAACTCTTTGTCATTCCGTTCTCTGTCGTACCGATGATGCCGGTAATACTCCAAAATAATTGTGGGCGAGAATAGTAACACAGATAACCTCAAAATGCACACATATCAAATTTAGAAAAATTAAATTTTTTGACTTAAGGCTGTTGGAACGGTGCGCCCAAAAATGGCGAAATCCATGATACACTCAAAACCTACCAGCAGTCAATGATAATTCGGTTTTGAGGCTATAAAAATGAACTCCGAATATTTCCCCGTCACCAAAAGGGGTTCCATAGTTGTGGGATATGCGGTTGCTGTCTATTTTTTTGAAATAAATCGGGTAAAAGCTAAACAATGAGAGTAAAGTGGTTAATAAAAACATACGAATGGAGGCCAAAGTGACTGACAGTTGTTTGGCGCTGATCGATCAACGTTACTTGATCGTACTACCAGCATGTGTACTGTCGGTAAGGCTGCTCTTGGCGTGAATTTTAAATTAGAATAAAAATCCGATTTGTGTTCTTTATATTGTAATTGTTTCTTGAAATGTCTTACTTGGCTTCGGAATAGGAAAAGTGTGAAAAGTGATAGAAGG
Organism: Belonocnema kinseyi; assembly: GCF_010883055.1. Lineage (NCBI taxonomy): Eukaryota > Metazoa > Arthropoda > Insecta > Hymenoptera > Cynipidae > Belonocnema > Belonocnema kinseyi. The sequence continues at coordinate 115,199,832 of NC_046660.1, read as the reverse complement.
ATGCCGCCGTGAACTCGCTGCTAATAAGTGATAATATTTTTTCAAATTAAAAATGTATTATTTACTGATTTATTTACATATATTGTTGTGTTGTAACGTGCAAAACCAAAAATGAAAACAACGCATTACGTAGAATCGTATCAAAAAGGTAAGTATTATACAGCCTATTCTCGTTTTACAGAACACTAATATTAATCGCATAAATTTCTTATTGAAAATAACAATATCTGCAGATTTTTGCAGAGATTGAAAAACATTCGTCGTTTCAATATCGAGATATAGAATAGAAATTATTGTGCACAGAAGAAGTCGAATTTAGTAACCATTTTCGCAGGAAAAATTGTCAAAAAATTATCAAATTACTATATTGCCGGCGCTTACTTTTTACAAACTATTTTCTACGCCCTGATTCGCGAAGATTCAACATTCTTAGATATCGAGACAGTGCTCTCGGAGAGATTCAATTCAGAAAATTAATTGTTGTATTATTACTACTATTATTTAATTAAATTAATTAAATTAATTGAATCAATTAATTTAATTTACTATTTAATTAAATTAATTAAATAATAGTAGTAATAATAAAACAATTAATTTTTTGCATTGAATCTCTCCGAGTGCACTGTCCCGATATCTAAGAATGATGAATCTTTGCGAATCAGGGCGTAGAAAATAGTTTGTAAACAGTAAGCGCCGGTAATGTAGTTATTTGCTAATTGTTTGAAAAAACTTTCCAGCAAAATGGTTACTTAATTCGACGTCTTCTGCGTAGAATAATGATTTAATTGAATTATTTGATTAAATTAATTCAATTATTAAATTAAATTAATTGAATCATTTAATTTAATTAATTGAATTATTTAATTTGATTTCATGCATTATTTAATTAAATTTATTTAATTATCTAATTTAATTAATTAAATAATATTAGTAATAATACAAAAATTAATCTCTGCAAAAATCTGCAGATATTGATATTTTCAATAAGAAATTTATGCGATTAATATTAGTGCTCTGTAAAGCGGGAATAGGCTGCATAATACTTACCTTTTTAATACGATTCTACGTAATGCGCTATTTCCATTTTTGTGTTGCACGTTACAACACAACTATATATGTAAATAAATCAATTAATAATACATTTTTAACTTGAAAAATTATTATCAATTATTATCAGCGAGTTCACGGCGGCATCCTTCTATCACTTTTCACACTTTTCCTATTCCGAAGCCAAGTAAGACATGTCAAGAAACAATTACAATATAAAGAACACAAATCGCATTTTTATTCTAATTTAAAATTCCAAGAGGAGCTTTGGTCTCCATTCGTATATTTTTCTAAACCACTTTACTCTCAATTTTTAGCTTTTACCCGATTTATTTCAAAAAAATTAGACAGCAACAGCATATCCCACAACTATGGAACCCCTTTCGGCGACGGGGAAATATTCGGAGTGCATTTTTATAGGCTCAAAACCGAATTATCATTGACTGCTGGTAAGTTTTGAGTGTATCATGGATTTCGCCATTTTTGTGCGCACCGTTAGCATGTTCGCTATCATTCACCAGATTTTGAAGACAAAATCTTTATTATTGTAGTTAAAAAGCCGGAGGAATCGAACACTGATAAAATATAATTCAAATTTTAAACAATTAACAAAAGTTACGTATCTGAAATAATTGAAACCCGTAGATTCTGAATTATTATGTTTTAAGCTGTTAACATCGAAATTTAAAAAATCTATTTCTAAATTTTTATCTGAAAGCATAACAAATGACCCTTGAGTGTCGGCTACTCTATTGAAATAGCCTCTCTGCCTATTATTTATGATCGAATTCTTATTTTAATTTCAACCTATCTGATTGGTATTTATGATCGTATTTTTATTTCAGTTTCAGAAAGGACATTTTAAAGCTTCCAGACAATTTAAACGAGCTACCTGGACCTTTTAACACATCTACCTGAGAGCCTTGAGGATCTTTAGCATATACTCTGAGATTTCTATCGGTACGGTTAATTTAATGATTGTTTAATTTATTACTTTAAACAAATACATCATATTATTTGTTTAAAAATTATATTTGTTTAATTCTACTTAATCGTATTTTTCTATTCTGAATAGTATGATTATAATTCACCACACTTTTTCAATCAGCAACGAAATATTTTTATGAAACGTAAAATAATGTCTTTTACAGAACGCAATCATAAAAATGGCGAATTTTCATACCTAAATAACTAATCGAAAAAGTGCGCGTTACGAGCGATGTCCGGCGGTGCATTGGATAAGTTACAAATGAGGGTTCAGTATCCACGGTTTGACATTAGAGTTCGAAAAAGAGCTTGATTTGTGCGTCTCTCTGTATTTTCATAACGCATGAGAGACCGTGGTTGACAAAGAAAGAGAAATTTATAGCGGATTGGTGAATCGAAGTTTTTAGTGAAAAGTGTAGCTTGCTATGAGAGTAATTTTAAACAGAAATATAGTTTTAAACGCCTTTACATCATTCATGATTTTATAATGAAAACTATCGTGCGTGCCTTTGCCAACTCAAAACGCGATTTTGTCTTCGCAATGCAGGCATGAAAACACGCCATTTATGCTTTTGTTCTGAAAAATATAGTGCGTGACTCCTGTTAACTGATGGCTTGCTTTTCAAAACTGATTACAAAAACATTGTACTATTGCAATTCATCGGTCGCGTTTGCTTATCGTTTGCAACTTGCAATTCGCCTACAAAGTACACAATGTGCAAGACCTCAAATTACGATTAAAACGAGGTCAATCAGTTTTCGTTTCATGGGGAACTTAAAAAGAAGTCGATTTAGTCGTACTCAAATTCGAAAAAATCATATGTTTATTTTCTTAATTTCTCATGCATTTCAGTTCAACATACAATTGATAGATACTATTCATTGCTTTCTGAAAATTAACTTACAATTAGCAATTCAGTCTTTCATTAAGTTATGTTTTGAATGATATGGCCTCCATTTGTGCGAGCAATTTTTAAATCTAAGAACAAAAGATAGGTATACTTCAAATTTTAGCGTTTTGCTAGTGTGTAGTTAGGAAAACTTACTTGAAAGATAAAAAGATATAGACCCAAGATTATCACTATAGATAGGATTACAAAATAATGCAGATAATCTAATGTTTTCCTTCTCAGATACCGAAGTTTGCTATGAGATATTAAGTAGACAAATCCATGTTTAGATACAAAAAACTCTACAATCTAATATTATATTCCAAAGACAAATTACATGTTGAGAAATAATAAATACAACCATTTTTATTTAAAAAATTTCAAATTATCTGAAAATTATTTAAAAGGAAAAAACTCTCATTCGGTGCCCGGTGGGGAAAAAATTGTTTGGAGCCGGTAAAAGTCATAGAGTACGATTTCTTGACCACCGTTGAGTCGCACTGGGAAAAACTGTCATCTAAAAATGACACCGGCTCCCAACAGAGCCACAGTAAATCACACCCTTGGCCGCGTCTCATGAATGTCAGATAGGTGGCCACAGGGCACGGTGAGATTACAAGGAACGGCCGGCGAAACCGTCGTGTCTTGAAGACCCGAAGGGACTCAAGGATTACAGCTTTCTGCATCCATCTCGCGAGTGTCTTAGTATATTTTTGGCAAGCGGGTATGCCTTTAAGATTTCGAACCAGTGATGGTTTCGCACCTGCGAGAGCACCGATCACAAGGACAATTACTTCAATCGAAAATATTGGGTACAGTCGTTGCAGCTCTCTTTTAATACCTCTCCTCCTTTTCCCTCTCCTTAACAGTGATGCTGTAGACGGCCGGAGCCGAGAATTCGATCACGTAGATAGTTCGTTCCTGGAAGTCTTGGAGAACGATGTCAGGCCTCGCGTGTTCGACAGAGCAATGTCGTGTCCGACACAGTAAGCGAGACAAAAATGGTAATAAAGCACTCTTAGGGCCGCATTATGTCTGTGCAGATACGTCGTTCTCACATGAATGGAACACCCAGATAGTATGTGTTGTAGGTACTCAGCGTGTGCATTACACGCTGTGCACCAATCACTGGAATCTTATTGACATGAAATGCGGCCACGATATACTAAGGTGGAAATGACACCGTCCTGGCATGTGAAAACGAAATCCTTTGTACCGCAAATAAGACCTGCTGATATAAGAAAAGCAAAAATTTGCTCCTTTCACAAGCACTGTTTTTCCGAATTTCTGTAAAAGTTTCCATGCACTTTTGTCAGATAGCTGTTGATGGAATTTGTCCACCTCAGCTTTCTTTACTTCGGCTTTTCGAAGTGAAGCATCTAGATGAAGTAATGCACTTTCCTTGCTCCAGATGTTAAAATTCAAGCCAAGGTTCTCGGCCGCCTACTCCGCGACTTTGTAAAGGAACGCTCCTTTGCCAATAATCTAAACGTCCTGCCCATTTTTAGGGGACGATCTCTGCCATTTGCAACGATGTTATCTGCTCTTCAAACAATTCAATCATGAGGACATAAGAGATTCAGAAGTCCGCGTACCCCTTGACGGTGTGAGATGTATAATCGCGGAACAGACGAATTGATATTCAAGCTCCTATGCATTTGCAGGATCTTACGTGTGATGATATCAAGGGCTGTAAGATCCTTCTTCGTCCATTGAAACACCCCAAACGAGTAGAGTAGAACCGAGACGGCAAGCATGTTGGTCGCAGATACCTTCTTCAACGCCAACAGATTTGAGACGAAATCTTTAGAAAAAGAAGCTTACATCTTCTTCAGAGAAACTCCTTCATGGATGTTATGTCCTGAATGCGGATTTGAAGTACGCCCAATTATATATAAGTCACTCTAGTGTCAAAATGTCTTATAACACTTAAATCCAAAAGCTCAGGGTTACATACGCAGAACGATCTGATGGGCTAATGCTTCTTTGTAGACGGACCTGTCAATTAGCAAATTCTCTCGGCAGCCTGCTACACCTTTTATCGAGCCACATTGTTCGTAAATCTCTTTCCATATAGTCTTAATACTTCAAACAATTCTGTTGTTTAGGAGAGCTGTAAAGATCTTATAAAGTGTGTTCAAACAAGTTATTGGCCTGTAATTATCTGGGTTGGACAAGTTGCCTTTTTTCAGTAGGAGTATAGTGCGTTCTTACACTAGCCACTGCGGAATGGACGTTTCCGTCTTTAAATATGATGCGAATATGCGTGCTCCTAAGTGCTTTTTGCACCTCGTCGGCAGTGATTGATGGACATTCATTCTCAAATATTATAAAGTTGTCGCAAAACTCCTTAAAGCAGATGACATTATCAGTATCTTCTTTCAACTCCAGTGTTCTCGGGATTTTGTATACCTCTCTCCAAAAAGTCTCAACCTCATGAACACTGAAGAAGCGCCAAGAGTCAGCAAGAAACTGTTGATTTTCCCTGATCCTACTCTCCCTCTTCTGTATTCTCCTCTTGCTTCAGATAACACCCGTATTTTGTCAACAATATGCTACTTGATTGTCAGCAGCTTTGACTTATTCAGTTTGTGATTGAAACTCCTCAGTTCTTAGGCGAACTTTCGAACCCTTTCCGTGAACGGTCCACCAGATGTTATGTAGTCAATCACACAACAAACAAGGGACGCATTCTGTCTTACCCATCAAATCTTCTTCTTCTTCAGTTTATGCAAGCGTCTCTTGGTCTTTTGATCACTCGTCAGTGGAGGAATCTACATGTCAATGCTCCTCCTTAACCTGAAATCGTTATCATCTCTCAGGAAGTACCTGCTTTCCGCGGTTGGCACATGTCCAGTTTTCAAGAGGTAGACACTTTGATTTCACAATGAGTGATGCGAAATGTGCTGAAGCTCTGGGTGTTTCTGGCAACTAAGAGTGTGCATGCGCGTCATAAAGCCTCCTTGAACAGGGATAATGCTGACATCGTAGCAGTCTAGCAAGTTATCCTTCAGCTGATTCGTCCACTCAATGTAGGCATTGCGCCGCACAGTGGGAGGAAATGCACTTTTTTCGTTTAATAATGTCCAGAGCCTTCAATTTTGGTCCGATTTTTAATTTTTTTAAATTAAAGTTCATAAAATTCTGAACAGCGTGACGCTCTGAACATTTGTCTCTTCTACTTGTTTATTAATAATTTTTTCACTCAAAGTACGGAAAAACTGAAATTTTTCACATAAAATTTTTTTACGCTTTAATAACTGATTAGTTAAACTTTATATTGTCTTAAATGAGTGTTTAGGGACTCATAGAATACAAATAGTTTGCTCATTAGTCCATTTACTTGTTATAAACCAATTTTATGAACAAATTAGCAACTAATCTTATTATCGGTAAAAAAAAATTTCTGCTTACTAAAAGTGCTTCATATTGATATAGGAATTATATATAATTACAAGCCCAATTTAAAAGTATATAATAACCATTGTTATAAACAATTCTTATGGCAAAATATTAAAATTTCAGATTTTTTCAAATTATAATTTCCTTCAATCGCCAGAACGACTTCAGGTATTTCTTAAAATAATAAATATTTAATAATATTTGATAAAATATAACAATTTTAATTTTTGTAAACAAATTCAAAATTTTGGCCCTTTCGCATAGATTTTTTTTGTTTTTGCACTGAAAATGTTTTTAGCTATTGGATGAATGACTGCGAGTCACAAAAATATTAGAAAAGTTAACAATAACAATTGTTATAAATAATAATTGTTATAAATAATTCTCGTGATAAAATATTCAAATTTCAGGTTTTATCAAATTTGATAAAACCTGAAATTTGAAAATTCTCGTGATAAAATATTCAAATTTAAGGTTTTATCAAATTTGATAAAACCTGAAATTTGAATATTTTATCACGAGAATTAATTATAACAATTATTATTTATAACAATTGTTATTGTTAACTTTTCTAATATTTTTGTGACTCGCAGTCATTCATCCAATAGCTAAAAACATTTTCAGTGCAAAAACAAAAAAAATCTATGCGAAAGGGCCAAAATTTTGAATTTGTTTACAAAAATTAAAATTGTTATATTTCATCAAATATTATTAAATATTTATTATTTTAAGAAATACCTGAAGTCGTTCTGGCGAATGAAGGAAATTATAATTTGAAAAAATCTGAAATTTTAATATTTTTCCGTAAGAATTGTTTATAACAATGGTTATTATAAACTTTTAATTTATTCTTTTAATTATATATCACTCCTACATTAATATAAAGCACTTTTAGTAACCAGAATTTTTTTTACCGATAATAAGAGTACTTGCTAATTTGTTCATGAAATTTGTTTATAAAAAATAAATGGACTTATGAGCAAATTATTTGTATTTTATGAGTCCTTAAACATTCATTTAAGACAATATAAAGTTTACCTAATCAGTTATTAAAGCGTAAAAAATTGTTATGTACAAAATTTCAGTTTTTCCATAATTTCAGTGAACAAATAATTAATAAACAAGTAGAAGAGACAAAAGTTCAAAGCTTCAAGCTCTTCAGAATTTAATGAACTTTAATTTTTTTTAAATTAAAAATCGGACCAAAATTGAAGGCTTTGGACATTTTTGAACGAAGAAAGTGCATTACCTCCCACTGTGCGCCGGTTCGTCGTTATGTTTCCATCTAAATTATTTTCAGCACTCCGAACTCTAGGGTGATCGAAACTCTTTGCCGCCCCATGGTCGGTTTCTCTGCGCGTTAGATCGTTTTGAACCGCATGTACAACATTTGGTGGTTTGATGAATAGTATTTTCACTGGATAGTACTTTAACCCACATACATGAAATATAATATATATATATATATACATGTCGTAGCCCACTAGCCGCACCAGTTGATTAGCCGACGGTATATTGCACCTGCTCACGTTCGTACAGTGGACGGATGAAGGCAACCAAGAAACGACCAGTCTGCTATTCGACTAGAGCGTTTCAGCCCAGTGGACGACTATGCATCTGGTTCATCATATAATTTAAAGGATTTAGATTTTTTATGTTTTCCATTTTCTGAGTGAAAAATAATAAAAAGAGTTCCTATTAAAAATGCGAAGACTTATACAATTTATATTATGTAGTTATGTTACACGAAGTGTGTTAGTATGGAAATCTTAAATAAATATTTATCCGATTCTTAAACTAGGCAAGGAAAAAGACAAAATAATATTGTGTCTTTTTTCAGTGCTTTTTTATTCAATATAATTAGAAATAAAATTACAATCTTTAGAAACATCACAGGAAAAGTTTTTTTTTTAATCTTTTGTTTTATTTTTGTTCATTCATTACAACAAAGTGTGCAATTGTAAAAAATGAATTAAACAATAAAGTAGCTTCAAAAAAACTATTTCTGCTGAAAATAGGATAATTATAATTAAGAAAACTACAAAAAATACGTGATAAAATTGTTAATTTTATACTGACTATTAACTGATGAAAATAGTTTAACTGTCCCAGCTAACCGTTCAGCTGGATTTCGTCTTCCAAGAAAATACAGCTATTTCACCTAGATTTTTATTCGTTTTCAACTCAATTTGCCATCTAGAAATAATCTAGTAAAATTTGCCAGGTAATTTCTAGATGGCAAATTTAGCTTGAACAGCTAAAAATCTAGGTGACACAGCTATATTCTTTGGAGGACGGAAATCCAGCTAAACGGTTAGCTGGGACAGCTAAACAATTTTTTTCAATGTTGCTCAATAGGCCTAAGATATGACTGTCTTTTATGAACAATTGAACATTGAGGCAATATTAATATTTTGCGGTGACATTTACATTTTATCTGAACAACTCGCAGTTGTCACTGCTGCCGTTGAGAAGCAGATCTCTTCTCCAAAAATGGAAGAACTGACATACGGCTACGTTCGATTTTGAACTATACAGAATTTTCAGTATAAAATTAATAGTTTTATCCCGTATTGTGTATAGTTTTCTTAATTATAATTATCCCGTTTTTAGCGGAAACAGCAGTTTTTGAAGCTACACGGAGCGACCGCGGCAAGACCTGCCACTGCTTTTGACACGAGCAGTTAGTGTCAAAATAAAATTTGTTAGAATGGCAAGAGCCACAGTTGTCAACGCACTGACCGCTCGATAATTCTCACGAGCCGCTCGTGCTAATGGCAACAGCAGCGCGAGCTCGGTAAGTGTTGCGCTTAGACCGGCCAGTTCTTGGGATTGACAATAATCTCTCGTGTCAATATTCAAAAGCGCGTGGTGTCAAATAGCTCTAACGTTAAGTGACAATCGCGCTTGGCGCTCGACCATTCGCCGCAATACCAAATTGGACTTTTTACTAGTGGGAATATAAAATTAAAAGTCATAAAAGTACATGAAGGTTAGGTAAGATGGGGTTCGAACTTAAAAAAATTTTTTTCTTTATGGGCGAAGGTAGAATGTCTCATAATTCTTTACATTTATCAAATGTATTATCAGCGCATAAATATTATCATTGTTTTAACCATAAAAAAAGTAAACAGATTTTTAAGGTTAAATGTGATAAAAAATTATATACTCTGATTTATAAACAATTACGATGTGCATATGCAGGTTCATTCATCTCGATCAGCTGATGCTGCTCATGGCACAGTTGGTATATTGCGGCGAACGAGTCAAGCGAAAAGCGCGGTTGTCACTAAACATTAAAGCTATTTGACATCACTCGCTATTGAAAATTAACACGAGAGATTGTTGCCAACCCCAATAACGGGCCGTGCCAAGCGCAACACTTATCGAGCTCCCGCTGCTGTTGCCATTAGCACGAACGGCTCGTGTGAATTCACAAGCGGGCAGTCTCTTGGCAACTGTGGCTAGTACTATGAAAACAAAATTTATTTTAACACTAACCGCCGTGCCAGAGTTTCTCCGTGTAGTTAATTATTTAATTTACTTTGTCACAATTGTACATTGATTGATTAATTACAAATTAAAATATTTGTGGGTTGAAATAACATCGATTATCATATTTTAGTTGAAAATTTGGCTATTTTATTAAAATCTCATTCAATTTGGTAGAAAGTTCAACTACTTGGTTAAAATTTTTTTTTTAAATTCATATTTTCGGGTCAAAAGCGCAACTGTCTTTTAGAAGATTGATATTTTTAGCTTGCCAATTCTATAATGTAGTAAAAAAATTTTTTCTTCATTGGTTCAAAATTCGGCTCTTTGTTTCAAAATGTATCTCTTTGTAAAAAAGTCTCTTTTTTTGGTTGAAATAAAATCAACTATTATATTTTTCCTTGAGAATTAATCTATTTTGGTTAAAAGTTCATTTATTTTAAAAAAATTCTAATATTTTGGTAGAAACTTCGACTAGTTTCTTGAATAAATCGAACGCTCTCGTTGAAAAGTGTTGTTTTTGGTTTGAAAAAATACCTCTGTTTGGTTAAAAAAATTGTAATACCGGGTTCATCTATTTTTTAGAAATAAAAATTATCTTTCTTGGTTGCAAATAAACTTTTTTGTTGAAAATTTCTCTTTGTGGTATTAAATACCAACCTTTTTTTAGAACATTACTTGAAAATTACTTTTTGAAATGTTTTTTCGATGATGTTTCTAAAAATTGTAATGTTATTTCTAATTATCTTGAGTAAAAAAGCACTGAACAAAAGACACAATATTCTTTTGTACTTTGCCTTGCCTATTTTAAGAATCGGATAATTTTTTATTTAAGATTTCCATACTAACCCACTTCGTGAAACATAAATACATAATTTAAATTGTAAAATTGTATATGAAAAACAAATAAAAAATCTCAATCCTTAAATTATATATGATAAACCATATGCATAGTCGTCTTCTGGGCTAAAACGCTCTAGTCGAATAGCCGAATGGCTGTTTGTTGACTGCCTTCATCCGTTCACTAAACGAACGTGAGCAGATGCAAGTACAGTCGGCTATTAAGCGTCGATTAGCCGACTGGCCAGTTAGTCGGTTAATCGACTGGTTCGGCTAGTGGG
>NC_046660.1:115178635-115188793 GCF_010883055.1 Belonocnema kinseyi | reverse complement strand
GTGTACTTGGCATTGCATTAATAAAGTTAAAAACACTATCTGTTATATACGTAAGAACGACATGAAAAAACTTTCTACTTATTAGAAAAAGCTCGTTAGAAAAAAAAATATATTTTTTACATTAAAGATGTTATATAATTGAACTGCCAGATCAAAGAAAGGCACATAAAACATTTTTGAATTTTTATTTTTAAAGACTATATCTAGATGTAGAATTTCATTGCGCATCTTTTTCCTCTCACGCAAAAAGTTGTAGCTTTTTTAGTTTTCTAATTAAAGCCAAAAAACTGGCATTTCTGTAAAAAATAATTTTGATTCGCTTTTCACTTCGACTGATAGAGCAAAAGTAATTAAAAAATGTATTTAAAAACAATTGTTATTAATTTTTTTCTGATGCCTGGCACTTATCGGACTTCTTTAACTTCCAGCGTTTCGTTTATGGAGTCAATTTTGAGAAACAAAAAACTTTCAGCGAGAAAGTTGTTGACAACAGTACAAAGATGTTTTCTGGAAAGCTTTATTAACTTCTCAAGTCAATGGCGGCTAGACTACTCGCGCGCGAGTTGTAGGGACATTCTCAGAAGCGATTCATAATACAGTTCACCGACACCAGAAATAAAAAACTGATCAAGTAATCGTGTAATGTCAAAGTATTATGAATAAATAAATATTAGTGCACAATTCAAAATAATTTATTCACTAAATATTATGTATAATGGAATGGTTTTTATTTGTATGACAAACTGTACCAAAGTAAAAGAAAACATAAACTAAGGGTTGAGATTCAACGGATTCTTAATTCCGAGAATTTTTCAATGCTTTAAAGTCGTGAGGTTGAAAAACGTGAAACATCGAGAAAGTAAATTTGTTTTTCATTTTTTTTTTAATAGAGCGTATTGTTATTTATTTATGCATAATACTTTGATACTACCTGATTACTTCATTAGTTTTTAATTCAGCCTTTGATACACTTCTTATAGTTCCCAACATCAAGGCTAAGTTCGTTAAGCAGATATTTCCAGCCAAAATTAAAAAATTTAGAGCATTTTCAAAATTTGAAATTTTTTTTTTAATTTCAAATTTTTTGTCAAAGTGTCTTATAGATAGGTAGATGACTTGCAAATTATACAGATAAAATTTTTTATTTTAATGAAAATTAGAAAAGTTATATACTTTTGAAAATTTTGGAAATATTCAGAGAAATAAAAAATATACATATTTCTAAAAGATTAAAAAATTTCAATTCATCATTAGATATCAAATATATTTAGAAACTATGTCGGTTACATTTTTCGATTAGACAAAAATTAAAAAAACTTGAGCTTTTTCAAAATTTGAATACAAATTTTTTAAAAGTTTTAGAAATTTTTGTCAAATTTTCTGATGCGCGTCAAAAAGAATTGCAAATTATCCTAATGACATTTTTAAATTCGATAAAACATCAAAAAGTTGTATGCTTTTTAACATTTTTAAAATTTTCTAAAAAAGGGAACAAAAACTTTTACATCCTCATTCATGAGAGTGAAATGTAATCGTCCAAATTTTCGATCACTAGTTTTTAACGGATCTTTAGGTTTCGGAACGCACAGAATCCGAAAATCATAAAATTTGTCAATGTCTGTCTGTATGTGTGGTTACCTGAATGTTGTAGCCACGCTAACTTTTGAAGAATTTGTCGAATCGAGTCCAGATTTGATACACTTCTGAAGGTCCCCAAAATGAAAGTTAAGTTCGTTATTCAGACATTTCCAACAAAAATTAAAAAATTGAGAGCATTTTCAACATTTCAAACAAATTTTTTTAAATTGTTGTCAAAGTTTCTTATAGATGGGTAAAAGAATTGCAAATTGTCTGAATGAAATTTTTTATTTCGATGTAAATTAGAAGTTATATACTTTTCAAAAATTTTCAAAAAATAGAAAAAATAATTTTTTCCATAGATTCAAAAATTGCATTCAAAATTTTCACTAGATACCAAATATATTTGAAGACTATTCTAGCCAAATTTTTTGATTAACCCACAATTTAAAAAAATAGAGCCTGTATAACTGAACTGCTGAGTGCGAAGCGCGATTATCGCAATGAGAATGTAATCGTCAAGGCCGTAGGTGCTTTGAGAACCTTCTTTAATGTCAAATTAAAAAAAAATGTTCAGCTTCATTTTATGATTATAGTTTATGAGGGGTTTGAATTACAGTATTTGATAAAGGGAAAAGGATTAAACAATCACAGCAGGGTTCTATTAGGAACAAGAAAAATAACATGTGAACATTATTTTGCAATATCTGAATAAGCAGTACCAGGCCCAGGTACACACAAAAAAATTGTAATAGACATTTTATATAATAGTTTTTAACATACAATGTAGAAAATTTCGCATTGTGGTCTATGCACAAATGTGGAGGGTAATACAAAAAACCGAGCCCGGAGCGCGAGATAAATATATTATCGAGCGCGAAGCGCGAGAACCAACAGTCGCGCGCCCACACTTGCGAGCTGCGCGCGCAGCGCGCTATGAGAATGTGCCCACAAAGCTGGCGGATTTTTTTAATAGGTTCAGAAATATCAATTCAAATTTCTACTAGATGTAAAATATATGTTTTTCTAAACTATTATCATGAAATTTTTACATTCTCATTTCTGAGAATGTAATGTAATCGTCCTAATTTTCGACCTCTGGTTTTAAACGGATCTTTACGTTTCGGCACTCGCAGAATCCGAAAATCATAAAATTTCATCGGTGTCTGTCTGTATGTATGGTTACCTGAATTTTGTAGCCATGCTAACTTTTGAAGGATTTATCCAATCGAGTCCGCATTTAATACACTTCTGAAGTTAGCCAAAATGAAGGCTAAGTTCGTTAATCAGATATTTCGAACCAAAATTAAAAAATTGGGCGCATTTTCAAAATTTTGAAATTTTTTTTTGACATTTTAAAATTTTTTATGGAAGTTTCTTATAAATGGGTGAAAGAATTGGAAATTATCTAAATAAAATTTTTTATTTTGATAAAAATTAGAAAAGTTATATACTTTTCGAAATTTTTAAAATTTTCAAAAAATAGAAAAATTTAATTCAAAATTTTCATCAGATAGCAAATATATTTAAAAACTATTCTAGCCGAATTTATTAATTGGCCCAAATTAAAAAAAAAATTAGAGCCTGTATAACCTATCTGTTAAGCGCGATTATCGCAATGAGAATGTAATCGTCAAGGCCGTATGTACTTTGAGAACCTTCTTTAATGGCAAATTAAAAAAAAAGTGTTCAGCTTCACTTAAGAAAAGAGAAAATTATTAAACAACCACAGCAGGGCCCTATTAGGATCAGAAAAAATAAAATGTGATCATTATTTTGCAATATCAGAATAAGCAGTACCAGACCAAGGTACACAAAAAAAATGGTAATAGACATTTGATATAATAGTTTTTAACATAGAATGTAGAAAATTGCGATTGTGGTATGTGCACAACTATGGAGTGTAATGCAAAGACCGAGAGCGGAGCGCAAGATAAATTATTTTGATTTAAATTATTTTGTTCAAGTAATCGTCAAAGCCGTAGATCTCAAAGGACACGACGACTGACAATTCTGCACTATATACTAATCGAAACAATTAATGGGTCAAATTTTTAGTGATTTTTCAGAATTCTGTATCTCACTGAAAAATGGTCGTATCAAGGTCTTAAAAAATACAATAGTTTTAAGATATTTTGGCAGAAAAAATTTCGGAGTTCCGTGTTCCGCGCAATTTTCACAAGTAGGCTTGTTTTCACAGCTTCAATTTTCTTTATTTTAAACATCGGTACGTCCATTCTTCACAGAGATATCGAACTTTAAATCAAAAGTAACCTTTTGTCTTTGATCGACGATATCTTAGAAACCAATGGTAGCACAGAAAATTTAAGAGCAGTCTTGAAAATTGGAATAAACGTCCTACTAGATCCTGCCACGATCTTGGACAAGAATGTTTTTGTTATTCATGACCTAAATTTGAAAAATAGGAAAAAAAAGGGTAATTTATGGTTTTTCAGAACATCAACTGCTAAATTTCAAATCTTTACGAAATACCTAATGTTGAGTTTGCCTTTTACAGTGAAATAACCTCCCAAAAACCCTACGAAGTTAAATCTCGATCTAATGAACCGTTTCCTTGTTGCAATCGGTCAGTTTTGAAAAAATTAAAGGGTCACGTTTGTTGCGCTTGAACATGTCCTAATCATGGCTAATTTTTTTTCCAAAAGATCTCATAACTAGAAACATAAGGCTTCAAAATGCTTTTTTAAAGACCTTGATCAAGACCACTTTTTAAATTTCTTTAAAAAATGTATCGATCAAAAAAAATTTGGTGGATCAAATTGACCCAGTGAGGGTCCGAAGGTTAAATAACTAATATCTATATTATCATATAGGATTTAGATAATTAAAAAAATTTAAACGGAACTAAAATGATGATATTCACTCTTTAAAAAATAAAATGTCATACTTTAACGCTTATATGACACAACAAACATTTCCTTTTGGAAATTATATTACAAATATTATACAAATTATCGACATATATTATTCAAATCACATTTGTTTTTACGTATGAAGACATAAAAAAATTATCACCATAAGAACTATCAATTAAGAAGTTTGAGACATGACTCCTGCTTATGACAAACAATATTTTTAAAAGAACAAAAAATTAATTAATTATATGATCATGAATAATAAGCCAAAATAAAAAATAAATATTATATTGCTGACGATTATATGAAACAAAATGTATACCCTTGATCATTCCCAAAGTGACTTTTCTTGGATTGTTTTTGGAGCTCATTTTCTACAACTAGAACTCCAAGAACGGTTGACAATGCATCTGATATTTACTTTTGATCCTTCTTATTTCTTAACTAATGGAACTAAGGAGCGCGAACTGGAAAACAGAGCACCAACGAATATCTGCTACCACTTGCATTTCGCAGTATTCTTCAATTATCTCAAGTGGAATCTTGCATATTGATATTCTCGATAAAGACTGATATAGTTATCAATATCACAACTTCGACTAGAACTATCAAAAATACTCAACGATCTCATCTTTCAACGGCGGCGTTCTAGCATCATTTCGTTCATCCTGTCAAATCTACGCGAAGATCAAAGGCTAATGATTCTATGACGTTTTCCGAGTTAGTTGGACAACCACTGTATATTATCGCAAAACAATCATTTTATTTGCAAAAATAAGGGCCAATCAATGACGTGTAGATAGATAGATGCACGATGTTTTGTTGTCACAAATCATGCAACAAAGTATGGATTCGTCCGCCACGCGCATCTAAAAACGATTCAACCAATCAAAAAAAGCGTACCAAGCTATCCATTTTTAAAAGAACGTTGAACGGCAAATTTTAACTAAATTAAACTCTAAATATGCGTATCACAGAATTAACTTTAAATTTCTTATAAATAGTTAATTGAAATAAAAACAAAATAAAAAATGTATTCATTATGTATAATAAGGATAAATGTCTGCAAAATTATTACAATAAAGAATTTCCTGTATATTTCTTAAAACATATTTTATAAGAATTTAAATCGTGTATTCTATGTGCACTGTGGATATTAAAAGGAAAAATAAAGTCATATTTATCATTATCATTATTATAAAGAAATTGTACCTAGTATGGATTTTTGGAGAAAAAAGTATTTGTAAGGTTGCTCAAATTATTATTTGTGATTTTTTAACTCATCAGGAAGAAATTATATGTATAAAAAGAATTCCTAAAGGACATATACAATGTGATTCTTGAAAATCTTGTTAAAATAACACGTCGAAACTTTAAACGTAAATTTTATTATAATGGCACTCTTTGTGTATAATAAATGTAGTAACAGTAATATAATAAATAAATGAAGTACAATTCGATGGGTTCTACAAATATTAGGGTATTCTGCCTTTACCGTTTAGAAAGTATCTATCATCTTATTAAAAATAAGCTTCAGTCATCTTTTCGCTACGGATCAGAATTAGGCTAACTTCATTTTGTAAGAAATTTAGTAAACATGCCAAAGTTTTAAGGGTGGCGTCCCATGATTGCAGAATTGCGTTGCGTTTTGCGTCGAATCACTAGACATTTCAGCCAATCACAGTGTTTCTCTGGAAACCTAGGAGAATATTATTGGCTGAAATGTCTAGTGAATTGACGCATTACGCAAAACGCAACGCAATTCTGTAATCATGGAACGCCACTCTCACTTGACAAGAAAGAAATATTTCGTAGCAGCAGTAGGACTCCGATGCTGTTTCGAAATCGAAAATTGAATCAACTTCTCTTTCTACCTCCACACGTTCGAAAAAGAGGTCCGTTCGATTTTCGAAACGGTATCGGAGTCCCAATGCAGGAATCCGTGGGTTCAATTTCAGTTTAGTTTCCAAATACTCCACGAGAGGGCCCGCTAGAGTTCTTAAATTCCGGTAATGTAAAATTGGCTAATATTACCGGTAACATACCGGTATGTTACCGAAGCTTCGAGAATTTATGAATGTTGCCGCTTATGGAATAAATTATAAGCAGCGCTCATTTAGGTGCATTTAAAATATGCAAAACTTTGTGAGCATTTAAATAATAAATTTAGAAAATGTTCAGAACACTCCGTATAATTTTCTTGGACTACTACAAAACTTAAAAAAATAAAATTAGTGCATTTGAATAAATATAAATAATTAGTATAGTGAAATCAAATAAGCAATTATATATTTCAAAAACTGTTCACATGTGTAACACTCTTTTTGATTGCGCCAAGCCAATTCCTACTATTATTCTAAATACTATATTTAAAATCACAGTATTTTTAGTCAGCCTCGATTCATATCGATATACCTAAATAATGAAGGTAAAGAATAAAAATATATCGGTGTTCTTAAACACGAGAAACTTCTCACTATTTTAAGTAACATTAAATCACAGTTTTTCTAAATTGAAATGGCTGGATCTGTCTAAAATGCCGCCACTCAGTTTTCTATTCTCCCAAAGAGAACGTGTTTTCAATATATTTAATTCCTTCTAATTGTACCAGTACCGCATTTCACAGAGTTATGTTTTATTCCTCAGAAGTGGTCATATTTTGATTTTATTTCATTCCTTCTAATAAGATCACAAAATATGTGTAATAAGTTGTTTTAATTCCTTCATGCAGAATGTAAATTCTAAAATTTTAATTATCACCAATTCAACTCTGCCTCTCTAGAGTTAAAATTATTTAAATTCACAGATTTTCATAGGTTTCTTTGTTACATTTTTTAAGACATTTAAATGAATTATTAAAATATAAACAAATATAAATTTTAATATTGTTCGAATTTATAAGTTATAAAAAGATTTAATAATGAAAACTAGGTTAAATAAATACTTTCGTTAAATCTTACAAGTCGATTGAGAGGAATAGGATTTGCACTTTTTCTGTTCCCGTTGGGGGATTATTAGACGGAGGAAAAATCGCGTCTTCATAGGAATACAAGTTCTTAATTTTTCTGAATTCAACGCTTGTTACCGGGCTTTGAAAGACTGCATTTCCAGGATGTCTTTGACAACCAAGTTTAACGAGTGCGCCGCACAACTATACACTTCAATGTGAGGATATTTCCGTTGAATAATTTCTCATGCTTTGATCATAGCTGCATCATTGTAAGTAATGACAGCGAATATTTTATTCGGGCCGACTTCTTCGATGACTTCGGACATTAGTTCCGCCAAATATTAAACTGTGTGACGATTTTCTCCTGTTGGCATTGTTTTATACAGAAGAGGTTTACCAACATTAAAAAGAACGAAGTTGACGATCGGTTCGTTTCTAGAAAGAAAAAAAAATCTTTCTCATTGAAAGTAGCTTTTAATTTTTGAAAAAGTTCAAATGGTTTATATTAAATATATTAAAGAAATTAAGAAGAGTGAATTACTGAACATATAACTCGAAGGAATCTTCCAGCATGGACGAAGCTCTTTGAAAACTTCTCTCCAGTACTCATTATCCAGGATAGAAAAAGCAGCGTCTGAGGCATATATAGCTCTGGCTAGTAACACATTCAATTTTTCCTACACGAAACAAATCATACATTTTATAACTTCAAAACAAATTTGTTATTCAATTTGAAGTATCAAAAATATAAACTCTAATAATTAATGCCTAACTTTAATTTAATCAGGTTATTAAGTAGTTAGATTGGTTAGTTAATTATTTTATTTGATATAAGTGCCCTACCGAAAAGAATCTTTGAGTATATATTATAAATTCTTTAGATCAAAGAAGCTCAGAGAAATTCTCCGCAGGCACTCAGGTAGATATTTTTAAAGGTCCATGAAGCTCGTTTAAATGGTCTGAAGGCTTTAGAATAATATCCTTTCCGAAATTGAAATAAGAATACGATCATAAATAACAAGCAGAGATGCTATCTCAATAGAGTAGCCGACACTCAAGGGTCCTTTGTTAAGCTTTCGGATTAAGATTTAGAAGTAGATTTTTTTTAATTTCATAGTTAACAGCCTAAAACATAATAATTCGGAATCTATGGGTTGCGATGACTTCAGATATCTAACTTTTTTTTTTTTTTTAAATGTAATTAATAAAACGTTTCTCGTAAATGGAATGAGATACGCCAAAAAAGACAACATTTTTTAATTCATCTTGAAAATTGTAATCATTATATAAGTTATAATTATAAATAAGTGTAATGACAAAATTCATCAATTAAAAAAAAGTGTGAATAATTTGAAGAGAAATTTAAAAAGGGAGAGCGGATTAGCCACGACCAACTACTGTAAATAACTCTGCCCGCCCGGTACGTGACGAATACAAAAGGAACATTGTATTACCGTCGCACCACTCTTAAAATGACCACTAAAAGGATCTTGAAAAGGACCCAAATCTCTTCAACTATCTCCGAGACTATTTTGTTTCAAATCGACTTTGTTTATAGATTCAAATGGGCCAGGCTATTTCGCTAAAGAAAACTCAGAGATTTCTTTCGGTAGGGTGAGAAAACATTTAGGCTCTTGGACTAAAGAGCTAATCTAAAAATTCAATCACGTGACAGAATAAATACTAGAAAGAAATATTTTTTAGAATACTAAGTCCAACTGCTTTTTTAAATCGAAGTGTGCCTGCATCGCGAAAAAGAGCCTTATTTTAACAATGTTTGCGTAAAGTTATATTTTCGAATGTTCTGATTAAAATACTAAAATATAACTTTACGCAAAAATGATTAAAATTAGATCGTTTTTTGCTGTGTAGAAGCAGTTCTATTTAAGAAAGAAGTTATGCTTAGTATCTGCAAAATATTTAATTCTAGTATTTGTTGAGTATGAGGCGATTGAATTTCGAGGTTAGACCATGAATTCAACAGCCTTAAGAGCATGTGATACTCACAGTTTCCCCGGCTTTTTTCCACAAAAATCAAAATTTTTAAAAACTCAATTCGGAGATGCTATAAAATATCATAACGGACGTTCCCAAACTCTTTTTTGAGAGATAATAACAAAAAAAAATGATTGTGCTAAATACAAATTTTATGCATATGCATTATTTTGAGGTTACGTCGTTTTTCATCTCTGCCTTTCCGATAATCTAGAAATTATTTATGAAATAAACTTTTTTGATTGCCTGTGTGACGTCCAACTCGGATGTCGACAATTTATAATTTAATTTTGATAGTCGATAAGGAAGAATTTAATGTTATCTATGTCGCGGTAAATTTAAAGTGTTGTTAATTCCTTTTTCTATTTTGTTCACTATTCGAATTCGTTGCTGTCTTAGAACATAAGTTGTTCCCCTGGAAATAAATACAAAGGAAAAAGAAAGGGTTTACACAAATAAAACACTTGTTAATTGCACTTTTGGGAACACTGGTTGTACTCGGCAGTCTGATAAGTCCCTGAAAAATGAAACACGGAAACGTTTTTTTGGCCAAAGTCGGTTTTATTTTTCAACATACTCTCCTTTTAGGTCGATACAGCGAGTTCAACGATTTTCTAACTTTTTGATACCGTCCTAAAAGTACTCGATCGGAAGATTTCCAAAATACGCCTCAGTTTCAGCCATGAGCTCCTCATTTGAGTAAAAACGCTTACCGGTGAGCCATCTCTTCAGGTTAGGGAACAAGTAATAGTCGCTGGG
>NC_046660.1:115168838-115178535 GCF_010883055.1 Belonocnema kinseyi | reverse complement strand
TGGAACCCACTGTTTTGCCTGTTGCGTTGACTCAGGAGTGTAGTAGTGGATCCAGGTTTCATCCACGGTTATGAATCGGCGCAAAAACTCGGTCGGCTTACGAAACTCGAAATTCAGATTTTTCCATATTAAAAAAAACTCGGAGGTTAGTCGCTTCTCAGTGCTGTAACTTGTAAATGCGTAAACATAAATGTCTGAAGTTTTGAGAGGCGTCATTTGAAGGATCAAGCTCGACGAAAATAGTTCACATTAGTGAATACTAATGCCATCTCTTAGAATTTTCAGGTACTTATCAGACTGCCTAGTATTTCGCTTGCACAAGTTAGGTTGCAATGAATTAAATTTCGACGAATCACAATTTCACATGTTATCCATGTTTTGAGTCACACACTCACAATGTTTAACCGACGAATCGAAATTATTTTTATTATTTTATTATTTGTCTCTTTTTTTATATTCTCGATATTCAGTTTTTAAAGATCACAATAATTGCGTTTTTGCAGAGGTCCGAAATCGTTTTTTTGTCCGAGGGAAAAATCTAGATCTGTCGAAAAAACGGCGCGGAGCTGGTTTTATGTGGCTAGGCCACGCCTAGGAACAATTGGGTTAGCCTATTATGGATTCTAAAGTTCAATTCAGTACAGAACTAAGCCAATCGCAATTTAGGAAGGAAAGTTTGCTCACGCCCTTATTACGCAAGAAAACCGGTTTAAAATGGTTATGTATGGGAGGGGATAATAGTGCAGAAAAGAAGAATTTCCAGGAAAAACGACAAAAATCTTATATGGACCACCCTTTGTCAAGTGATTTTTAAAAGGTAATTGGGCAGGTCAATTTTGGCTTGACATTTGGCTTTGAGATGTCGATTTGTTGGGGCGTAAATGGAGACGTTACCTAAGACATAAATATTGGAATATGAGCACTGAGGTCAGTTATCAGGTTACTCGATTTCCTGCTGTTGACTGCCTGTGTTTTCTAGACAATAGCACCTTTTTTTGTTCCTTCGATTTATGAGAAAGGGCCTGGGGCCTTAATAAAAAATGCCATAAAAAAGGGGTTCAAGTTACGTTTTATAGCTTAGGGTCTTGGGAAAATAGTCTTTTCAACTTTACGTGCTTGTATCTTAATATCTTCAAAAGTCCTGTGATTTAGATTTCTTTAAGTGTTTACTTAAAGAGATAAAAAAAAAGGAAAAGGAGAGAGACAATTTACCTATTTTGGGAATTTGGCTTCTAAGTTTTCACACATCTGGAAATTTATTTCGTGGGAATTTGATTTTAATGCCTTTTCTATTTTGGTAAAAGGTTTTTCTTTTATTCAGGCATAAAGTGTCCTTGCGAACATAAATATTTAGGATTATGGGATCCTCTTTTGCTTACTTTTCCAATTTATGTTTTATTTGTTTAATTTATTCATTGTGTTTTCATTTTACTATTTTCATACCGTTATTTTGTATTTTTGGGGTTTCGGGTTTCATTTCCAGTCCTACGCGATCGGCTTGATTTGAATATTCGGCTTTTATTTTCTTATCGGTTCTGATGCTCAAGTTTTAATTTCAATTTAGCGCTTTTAGAATTTTTAAATATTACCGGTCACGTAAGTCCCTATTTGACTTGAGCATGAATGCTTAAAGCCGCTAGATGGCGTATGCATTCACTAAGTAGGCTTTAGCCCTACGTCACACCATCCCCCTTTTTTAAAAAGTTGTTACGCAGGAAAAACTTTTTTAATTATTTCATGTAGGCTTAGTTTACTGAACAAAGAAAATAATTCTTTCTTTTTTTCTAGACACTTTAGTAAAATTTTAAAGAATTCTAATTTAATTTGAATATATGGTGTTTTAACGTAGACCGTGCTGTCACCTGTTTCTAATGTCAGTTTTTGAATTTTGCCTCTATGCCATGGTCGGTACGATGCGTTATCTGGAGTCGGTATTGCAGACATTTGTCTTGCCTTTTCGTTCATGACCTAGTTTGTAGCTCGGGTCAGTGACCTCGATCTTCGAAATGTAGGTCAGTAGTGCTGTGCCAGTTTGACCTACATTTAATTACTTTTTTTTGTGACAGGTGACGATGTCATTATAAGTATCGATTTTTGTTATAATATTAGCATAATTAAGATATTTGACAGGTGATCTTTTGTGCCATCTGAGCATCCCCCACTTGTTTTGCTGAATGTGAGGTTATGCACACTATATTATTTAATGATTTTTTGTTTGTTTTCCTCTTATATTTCTATTTGTTTCGGTCTAATTAAATGTAGTTTCCTAGTTTTAATAATGTATGTATGACAGACCTGAGGTTGAGTATAAGTTACATTAGATTGATTTTAATGTTGACTGTTGTCATGGAGATAGCCTGAGGAATTCCTTAATGTTCTCAGGTCCTGTCGAGTATTTGCAATTCGAATATTCGAATGTTAATTCTACCAGTCAGGATGATAAAACTACCAACAAAAATGTGTGCAATTTAACTAAAATTGTAGGGTGAGTGCCACTTGCATACTAGAAGTTCCAACCAATCTTGTAATTCTACCACTTTTAGACTGACAATATAGCAAGCCTTTGTAAAAGTACAGCTTTTGCTTGTAAATCTGTGACCAACTTTCGGAGTATTGAATTTGTGGACGCCGGTAAAAGTACAGAAACTGTTAAAAATTCCATTTTCCAAATTAATCTCACGTCTTTAAATTTGATAATTCACAACGCGGTGTACTTGTTCGGCTCTGAACGTACACTGTTAAAAATAATACTAAATTTAATATACCCATGTGTATTAAAATTCATATATCAAGCATATGAAATCGTCATTAAAGGCGACTATATTAAATTTCATATACATTCATGTTAATCACTTACAAGAAAAATCAGATAATTCCATTTTTCACAAATCCAAAATAAGTTTAGCAGTAATTGTAGATTGTAAATAATAAAACAGGATACCTTCTTTCTGTTGATCAGAAATAAAATTGTATTTTAAGTCAAAAGGTTGAACTAAGCAAATAAATAACAGACCAGACCTACAACTAATTGTGTTCGCCTTAAATTTGGACCATTTCAAGCGAAATTAGGAAAAAGTTTTTTTTTTGTCACTTTTGATCATATTTTTGGACATCTCTCCCACAGTTTCTTCCAATAGGTACATAAATTGTTTTTATAGATAACATACAGAATTCATGTATGACAACCGTTCGCACGCAGCACACACACACACACACATACGCATACACGGGGAGATTTTTTTTAGAGGACACTGGCGGAAACACAATTTAAGGTATGACCGAATTTCACCGCTCTTACCCTTTCACTGAAGTTAATTTTTCAAACACCCTGTTTTTTATGTTTCTTTTCTAAGAACTTGTTTTTTTTTAGATTTTTGTTTTCGTCAAATGTCCATTTGTTCGTCTGCTCCCATTTCAACTTCGAAGATCCCATCGTCGTCAGCTACTTGGGGAATGTAGGCAGCATCACGAAGGAAGTCTAAGGTTTTTTCTGCCATCGCCCACCAGGACGTTCTCCCACAATGCAACATTGAAAAAACATGATGGTGGTGGTCCCTCACCTTCCTCGGTCATCTCCGAAGGAAGGACATGGTAAGCTCTTGTTGCATCTACACTGGTTATATATTCCAGTTTGACGAATCGCGAATTTTTCAAAAATTGTTCGAACCCAATAGCAGCCTGAGAACATTCGACACATGCTCCCAGATGTTTGGAGGAAAAGCACTCATCACTACACAAGGGACATTTTTTTGGCAAGCAGACTTCTTTCCACTGCTGCATGGATTTCCAAGGGAAGAAACACTCTCCTCAGGGATCCTCCAGTTTTTGGCAGTTATGGCAATGCCATTCTATCGCGTTGTCCTGGTTTACATAAACAAGGCCATGAGCATGCACATAGTGCGATTCCGGTCCGAAGAGTTCATCATCTTCGAAGGGAATAGCAGTTGACAGCCACTCTAGATGAGCTGCATCCAAAGTTGGTAAGATTTCAGCATTTATTCCTGGTAGTATCAAATGTCCTCTCCTTTCCTCTTCTATCTGTAGGTTGTCAAATATTTCGTTGAGTTCGGCCATTTCGAGGAACTGAATTTGAATTAATTTTTTATTTTGCTTTGAAAACGTGTAGAGAACACTTCCTTTTGGGGTTGTCTTCTTGATAATGAGGATGGATCCTTTGAGTTGTAAACTTGGAGGCTGCTGATTTTGTGAAAGGGTGGAGGGATTTTTGCGCGCGCATTTTCTTTCTTGAGGAAAGGGGACTTTCTGGCCTTTTTAACCTGTTTCAAATTTCCGAGTAGTGACTGACCAAAGGGAAAAATCTCCCCGCCACTGATACTGTCTTTCGATACTCTTCTCTTCTCCTCTCCTCGAATTTTCTCTCTCTCTCTCTCACTCTCTCTTGCCTATTTCTATTAGAATTTGCAGGCCCGATGAATTATTTTGACCATTCTGAATTTTGAGTTTACATTAAATAAATTTACATTATTTTGTAATAATTTTTTATAAATTTTGAATGAATTTTCTTTTTGTTTGTTTGTTATAATTAGTGAGTAATACAATTTTCCTTAAATTTGAAATTTGGAATAAAAGTTAATAAGAGAATTTTTAGTATTTTTTGAAGAGAGAGTAAAAAAATTAAAATTTTGAAGAAAAGGATTAAAATTTTGAAGATTTTAAAATGAAGGAAATTCTTAACACCTTTTTGAAGAGAAGTAATGAAATTAAAATTGTTGAAAAAGATTAAAATTTTGAATATTTGTAAAAAGATAGAAATTTTTAACACTTTTAGAAAAGGAATATTAGACTTGAAAATTTTTTTTTTTTGAGGAGAAATAATAAAATTTGGAGTAATAAAAGAAGTAGAAACTTTTAACAATTTTTGGAAATAAAATAAAATTTAAATTTTTGAAAAAAAATAATAGGAATAAGAATTTTGAAACAATAAAAATCCGAAATTAGCTTTAAGAATAATGCATTAGTATTTTCGACAAGTTTTTCTATTATATAAGGACCAGTGCAATGTTGATCCAGTTTTGAATTTCTGGGTTTCTTAATTAAATTTACAGAATCTCCATTTTTAAAACTCTTTGAGTTCGCTTTTTCGTCGTAGTATTTTTTACTCCTATTTTTCGCTTTTTCTAATATCTCAAAGGCAAGAGATTTGACATCCACTAATTTTTGAAATAAACTCGTAAGATATTGAATAAAAGTGGGTGGAGGTGCATTTTCCATAAAACTGCTTGGGAAGTTCGCTTCTCTCCCAAAAACTAGGGTGTACGGTGCAAAACCGGTTGATTCGTAGACTTGCGTATTATACGAAAATTTTGCATAACGAAGCCACATATCCCAATTTTGTTTATTTCCAAATTTTCTGAGATACTCAACAATTGTATGGTGACTTCGTTCGAGTGATTCGAGAGATTGTGAGTGGAAGGCAGTAGATCGGATTTGCTTGATCTCAAATATTTTGCAAAATACGTTCATGATTTTGCTCGTAAATTGGGTTCCTTGATCGGTATGAATTGCTTTTGGGCAACCATATCGAGAAATGAATTGCTCAACTAATGCATGTGCAACGTGCACTGCATCCATTTTGGGAATTGGTATGGCGTCAGAAAACTTTGAAAAATTATCCCGAATCGTGAGGATATATTTTTTACCTCGAACGGTATTTGGTAACGGTCCCACTATATCGATCTGAATTTTCTCAAATGGTTCCTTTGGCGTATCGGTAATTTGCATAGGTTGGCGTGTTTTTATCCGAATTAATTTATTTAATTGACAATTTTTACAAAGTTTGAGTTGATTTTGTATATCAATTTTCATGTTCTTCCAATAATATTTTTCCCTGATTCGCCAATAGGTTTTAGAGATTCCCTTGTGTCCCCCTACAGTGGACTCATGGAATTCTCTTTTAATTCCTTCGCGATCTGACCTTTTTGGGAATATAATTTCGCCAGAACAGACCTTAATTCGGATTCCGCTTTTTGCGAAATTTTGTCTCAAAATCTGTTCTGTTGTGGACCAAGATAAGTCATCGAGACCATTTCCTATACTTGATATTTTTATTTTGTCTACTTTTAATGTTTCCATAGCTTTTTTCAGGGCTTGAATACCTCTAGAAAAAATATTTATAAATATTTTATCATTGTCTTTATTTTTTACTACAATATTAAAGATATAACGTCCGCCTACGTTAAACACAGTCGTCTCACCAAGGACGAGTTTCTGAGCTTTTAAGTCATTTTCGACTATCATCTTATTTTTTATTAACTCCTGACTGATAGGAGAATTTATGGTTACAATCCACCGAGATAATGTGGGCTACATGTCCATTTCCTATAAAAATTTTATCTTTACTATATTCCAAGCATCCATCTATTACAACAAATACATTTTTAAACATTTGGACTTCACTGTCCTTTTCTGGTTCTGTCTCCATATTTTCACATTTCGAGAGTACGCTACCTTCGTCGGGACGAGAGGCGAGGTCAAAATTATCCTCGTCTTCCTTGCGTGGTAAAAACCGCGTTTTCGTTGCGAGATAAGCCTCGTCTTCCATGCTACCGGTACTCTCCTCCCTCATCCCACTCGGAGTTAGCTGTGAAATGGTACACAATTTGCCTACCGTATCTTTTGGGTTCCCTAAATCTGGTAAAGCCACCGGAGAGCAAGTTGTAGACCTGGTCTCCAGTGCAGTGGTAGTGCAATTTAATTGCACGGATCCACGGAATGTAAATTCACTTTCCAGGGGCACAGATTTCACTGAATCATGGCTCTTATCACTTTTTCTCCGGGATTCAAGTACCGTATCCCCCCAGTGCGTGGGCCATTCAATGGTGGTGGTGCACGTACCGTTACGGGGGTCCCTAAACTAGCCCTCAGCAGTTACCTTGTCGTGTCTGGTACGAGTGCAGCGCTGTACCTGAGATGCTTTAGTTTCGTCATCCTTATCTGATGCGGTTTTATATATACTACTATCAGATCGATCTGAATCTATTGACTCACAGTCTTTCCAACCAATATAACCACTGCCCGGGGCTTCTAACCCTCTCCTGAGGAAGACGTATTCTATCATACTTTTAATTTTCTCTCTTTGTTCCTCGCACTCAGTCGGCTCGGTGCCCGAATCCGGCGACTCGCTGTCTAGTCCTTGGGTCATGACTACCAAGACCTGGCCCGAAGGCGCGGGAGGGAGACTCAAAACAGCACCTAATGCGTAATTTGATGCATCGGTAGTGACTAAAAATTCTTGGGTGAAATCTGGATATTGTAAAATTGGTTCAGTGCAAATTATATCTCTTAAAGTTTCAAAAGCTAGTTGTTGAGCCGAGGTCCAGTTAAAAGGAACGTTTTTCTTAGTAAGTTCAGTCAGAGGTTTCGCTATTTTTGCAAAATCTTGGATGAATCTACGATAGTATCCAATGAGTCCTAAAAATTGTTAAATATTTTTTACTCGTTTTGGAATTGGAAAATTTTTCACGGCTGTTATTTTGCTTGGGCCTGGTTTTACGCCATTTCTAGTTATAATATCACCAAAATAAGTTATTTCTTGTCTTAAGAATTGACATTTATCGGGTTGGAGGGTTAATCCAGCAGTTTTGAGTCGTCCTAATAAGGCACTCAATTTGAAATGATGGTCCTCTAAGGATTTGGCATAAATAACTATATCGTCCATATAGACAAATAGTTCTATACCTTGGAAACCAGTCAATACTCGGTTCATAACACGTTGAAATGTGGCAGGTGCATTTTTCAGTCCAAACGGCATTCGAGTAAACTCTAAATGTGCGAATGGAGTAGAAAATGCTGTTTTCTCTCTTGAATCGGAGTCTAATGAAATTTGATGAAATCCAGACGCGAGATCAAAAATTGAGAAATAACTTGCACCACCGAGTTGTTCCAAAATTTCAGTAATGTGTGGCAAGGGATAAGCATCCCCCACAGTTTTTTCATTAAGAACACGATAATCAATCACCATCCTCCATCTCTTATTTCCTTAAGTATCAGCCTTTTTTAGCATGATCCATAAGGGAGAATCGTAGGGAGAGTTTGAGGCTTGGACAATACCGTTAATGAGTAACTCATCTACCTGTCTTCGAACCTCGTCCCGAAGAATAGGAGGGTAACGATATTGTCTGGTATTTATGGTCGATTATCGGTGGTGATTATTTTATGAGTGAGAACTGTGGTGGTCCCTAGTTTGTCGCCAGGTAAGTGAAATTGATACAAATAAGGCCTTAGGGTCTCGAGAAGACTTTCCTTCTCTGGTTCACTCATCCCTTGAAGGTTGAGTGTTTGGAGAAGGAGAGCGAAACGTCGCACTCTCTCTCTTTCTGTCCTTCGAGTGAGTCAGGATGGTGCATGCCTGTGCAAGCCCGAGGGGGAATGGCTGAACACTCTTCGAGCTTAGCGCGGGGTACGCTCAGTGTTACGGTATTTTCCGTAGTATTTATGACGAAACACCTGACTGTTTCTTGAATTTGGTCAACCAGGGCTTTCCCAATAAATATTCCTGGACCGGCTGAAACTTTATGTAAATATCCTTGACCTAAATTAGTTTCTTCTACAGGAAGTTCAATTAATTTTTTACAACGTGATGGTAAATGGAAAATCGAGTCTTTATTTTTTGATAATTCATTATTTCCTAATTTTAAATCAGTTCCCGCAAAGGTCAAGGTAGCTTTACGTTTGTTTAAAAAAGATATTCCTAAAATTCCATTTTGATTCATGGGAAAATTTTTTGGGACAATTTGAAATTATGATTCAATTCCTTTAATAATTAATGTAATTTTTCCTAAGGTAAGAATCATTTCAGGCCCTATATCCACCAGTGATCCCAGATCTGAAAAGAGATGTGGTCCAATACTATGACAGGGCTATGTCCGTGTTAATATAGTAGGAGACGCTGTAAATGACTGAGTTGCGCGCGCAACCCATTTGTCCTCTTCTGAATTTGAAAACTCGAAGGTGCACGATTGCCGGTCGGAGCACTTCGGCGATTCTATTTATATATTTATCTGCTAACTGCTTTGAAATAAATTCAGGAGATTGAGATTTTAATATTTCCAGATTTGGCGTTACTCACGATTTGAATAGATCGCGCGCTTCTTGATATGCGTATATTTTGAGGTTATGTTATTTCATGTATAAAATATAAATTATATAAATATTAATACTAATAAATATATGCGTATATTAATAATGATAATATTATAATTATGTTATATTATAATAGTCTTATTTATATCTTAATCCGCATTTGAAAGAAATTAAAGAAATTGGCGATTTTGGAATTCATCTCGTTTGGATAAAAACTCAATTAATTGATTGAAAAATTAATTATTTTGTTGAAAATGTAACTATTTTGTAAAAAAAATTCCTCTTTTCTATCAAAAGTTCAACTACTTTTTGAAAAATTTTATTTTTCTTATTTGAAGGTTCATCTCTTTCGTTGAAAATACATTTTTGAAACTGACAATTAATCTATACAATTTTTGGTTAAAAAATCATGTATTTTGTTAAAAATTCGTCTTTCTTTGTCGAAATTAAATTGTTTATGGAAAATTTATACTTTTTGATTAAAAATTACATGTTTCGGTTGAATTATCAACTATAAATATGTTTTGGTTGTAAAGTCGTTCTGTTGTAAATGCAACTATATTGTTAAAAATTAAAATCATAATTTTTGGGTGGA
>NC_046660.1:115166889-115168738 GCF_010883055.1 Belonocnema kinseyi | reverse complement strand
CTATTCCATTTTTGGTTGAAACTTTATCCTGTACATTTTATTAGTTAAAACACCAATTATTTGATAGAAAATTAATTTATTTTCTTGAAAAGTAAACTTTTGTGTTGAAAATTGATTTATTGTGTTAATTCGATTTTTTTCCTAAAATTAAAAAAACTGTAAATTAAAAAAATTGCCTTAAAATCTTCCTGATTCCTTTTTTTTTAATTTTTAAAATCTTTTCAAATACTCACTTAAAATTAATTTTTCAAACTAAAAAATCGATTTCAATTTTCTTAGCAATCACAACAATTTTTGTTATTCTTTATAAATATTTTACAATTCTCAAAAGGTTTTTTTTAAATCTGCAAAAATCTACATCGTGTTTTAAATTATTTCAAATAATTTCAACTTTTAAATTAATTTTTAATATTATTCTAAATTAAAATTGTAGTGTTCAAACTTAAAATTTAGCTAATTACAATTTTAACAATTCAAGGCTTTCTATTTCGAACCACTCTGTTCAAATTTGTATAGTTTTTAATAGTTGTTTAAAATGGCTTGTCCCAGATCTGAATTATTTTTTTTTTCAAACAATCTCTGATCCAATTCAGAAATACATACAATTGCTTTAAAAAATGTCCTGTTCCAATTCAAGATTCAGAATGAAATTAGAAAATTCAAAATTTTAAGTGTGAAAATGATTTTTATTGAGGTTGAAATCTTTTGAATTTTAAACGTTTAAAACTGAAGCATGACAAATTTCTAATTCAGAAATATTTCATTTAAACACTCAAAAGTTCATACGTATAAAACACAAACTTTTAACACCTTTTAATCTTACAATTTTTTTAATTAAATTATTTTAAAATACGAAATTACCATTTTTAAAATTTTATGGCTTTAACATTTTAGAGACTTCTGGTTAAAAAATACAAATTACGCTATTATTTTTAAGGTTCAAAATGATAATAATTCAAAAAAATTTCATTTCGTAACATTAAAAATTGAACGATTAAATTAATTTTTTAACTAAAAACTTTTTTAAATAAAAGTTATTTTATTTTTATTTTAAGTTATTCCAGATTAATATTTTTGCATTGTTATTTACAGATAATAATTTTAGTTTGCCAATTGAAAATCTTAGAAATTAACTCGCTATCAAAATAATTGAATTTTCAACTAAAAAAAAAGAGAATAACAAATTTCCAACAAAATAATTACATTTTCAACTAAAATGATAAATCTTCAACAAAAAAAGTTTTAATTCTTAATTAAAAACTGTTGAACTCATTCAAAAAGATATTAATTTTACACAAGAGTTGACTGTATCATTTTGATCAATAAAAATGGATTAATTACAATTCTTTTTTAATTGGAAACTTTTTAAATTATAAATTGAATTCGTTTATTTCAAGTAGCTTAATATTATTAATTTTTACATTTTTATTTATAAATCCAAACATAAAAGTCTCATTTACGAATTGACAATTTTAAAAATCGAACGGTGTAACAAAACAGCTTCATTTTAAACTAAAAGAAAAACAAAAAAAACGAAGTTTCAACCCAATCCTTAAATTTTTAACGAAGGAAATGAATTTTCATTTAAAATTATGAATCTTCATAAAAAAAGGCTTACATTTTTTATTTAAAACTGTTGAACTCATCCAAACAGAAAATTTTTTCAGAAAACTGTTTAGTTTTCAGTTTTTTTTTAATTTTAGGAAAAAAATCAAATTAACACAATAAATCAATTTTCAACCCAAATTTTACTTTTCAACAAAATAAATTAATTTTCTATCAAATAATTGGTGTTTTAACTAATAAAATGTACAGGATAAAGTTTCAACCAAAAATGGAATAGTACAAT
>NC_046660.1:115158874-115166789 GCF_010883055.1 Belonocnema kinseyi | reverse complement strand
AAATTTAACTATTTGGTTGAAAGTTTAACTCTTTGATTAAAAGCTCATATTTTTCGCTTAAAAAATTCAACTTTTTGTAGATAATTCGTCTTTTTGACTTTAAAATTAATAATTACGTTGCAAATTCCTGTATTTTGTTTAAAATTTGTCTTTTTTGTAGATCATTAATTTTCTTGGTCGAAAATTCATCTGATTGGTTGAAAATTTAACAACTTTGTTTAAAATAAATTTTTGTTGTTAAAAATTATTTATCTTTATCTAAAAATGTAACTATTATATGATTGATTAAAAATTAATCGTATACATATATTGGTTAAGTTGGAAAATCGTTTTTTTTTTTTTATAGAACATTAATCTTCTTCGTCAAAAATTCACCTTTTCCCTTGAAAATTTAACAATTTTGTTGAAAATTCGTTTTTTTTTCTTGTTCAATTCAATTTTTTAGCACAGTTTTAATCTGAAAATTGAACTATTCCATTTTTGGTTGAAACTTTATCCTGTACATTGTATTAGTTAAAACACCAATTATTTGATAGAAAATTAGTTTATTTTGTTAAAAAATGAACTTTTGGGTAGAAAATTGATTTATTTTGTTAATTAGGTTTTTTTCCTAAAATTAAAAAAACTGCAAAATAAAAAAAATGCCTTAAAATCGTCCTGATTCTTTTTTTTTTTAATTTTTAAAATCTTTTCAAATACTCACTTAAAATTAATTTTTCAAAATAAAAAATCATTTTCAATTTCCTTAGCAATCACAAAAATTTTTGTTATTCTTTTTAAATATTTTACAATTCTCAAAAAGCTTAATTTTTTTAAATCTGCTAAAATCTAGATCGTGTTTCAAATTATTTGAAATAATTTTAAGTTTTAAATTAATTTTGAATATTTAAAAAAATTAAAATTGTAGCGTTCGAACTTAAAATTTAGCTCATTACAAATTTAAAAATTCAAGGGTTTCTATTTCGAACCATTCTGTTCAAATTTGTATAGTTTTTAACAGTTGTTTGTAATGGATTGTTTTAAATGAAAAGTCAAATATTTCTGATAATTAACGAAATATTCTTTTTTTAATTAAAAAATTTTTAATTGAATGGGTTAAAAATAAGATTTTTTTTTATTGAAATAATATTTGAAGTCATTATTGAAAATAATTTTATAAACTAATATCTATTAATTCTTTAATTTTGAACGGATTGAAAATCAACTTGTAAAATCAATTATTTTGCAATTTTTAATACCTTAAATTAAATTTAAAACATTTTATTTTAAAATTATTTCAATTTAAAAAAATCACAATTGAAAACAAATAAAATAATTTTCTATCAAATAATTGGTGTTTTAACTAATACAAAGTACAGGATAAAGATTCAACTGAAAATTGAAATGAACAAGAAAAAATAACGAATTTTCAACAAAATTGTTAAGTTTTCAAGGGAAAAGGTGAATTTTTTACCAAGAAGATTAATGTTCTGCAAAAATAAAAAAAGGATTTTCAAACTTAACCAATATATACGATTAATTTTTAATCAATCCTATAATCGTTACATTTACAGATAAAGATAAATAATTTTTAACAGAAAAAATTAATTTTAAACAAAGTTGTTTAATTTTTAATTAATCAGATGAATTTTCGACCAAGAAAATTAGGGATCTACAAAAAAAGACAAATTTTAAACAAAATACATGAATTTTTAACGAAATTATTTAATTTTAAAGTCAAAAAGACGAATTATCTACAAAAAGTTGAATTCTTTAAGCGAAAAATATGAGTTTTCAATCAAAGATTTAAACTTGTAATCAAATTGTTGAATTTTCAACCATAACTAAAAAACCTTGTTAAAAAAAACGTATTTTTTTACAATGTTAATGAAATAATCGACTTTTAAACCCAAGAAGAGGTACAGTTGATATTTCAACCAAACAATTGAATTTTTGATCCAAAACGATACATTTTCAACCAAAAAGATTCAATTTCTACCAAACAAGGTTAATTTTCAACAAAATACATGAACTTTCCTCGAAGTTATTTAATTTTAAAGTCAAAAAGAGTATTATCTACAAAAAGCTGAATTTTTAATCCAATTTGAAGGCAAATAGTTGAATTTTCAACTATAATTATGAATCCTTAATAAAAAAGACTTAATTTTTTTACTAAGTAGTTCAACTTTAAGTCAATAATCGAATTTTCCACCCAAAAATTATGAATTATGAATTATGAAAACTACTTTGCATCCCAAAAATATTTATAGTTGATAATTCAACCGAAAATTGTAATTTTTAATTAAAAAGTATAAATTTTCCATAAGCAATTTAATTTCGACAAAGAAAGACGAATTTTTAACGAAATACATGATTTTTTAACCAAAAATTGTATAGATTAATTGTTAGTTTCAAAAATGTATTTTCAACGTAAGAGATGAACCTTCAAATAAAAAAATAAAAATTTTAACAAAGTAGTTGAACTTTTGATAGAAAAGGGGACTTTTTACAAAATAGTTACATTTTTAACAAAATAATTAATTTTTTTAGCAAATAATTGAGTTTTTATGCAAGCGAGATGAATTCAAAAATCGCCAATTTCTTTAATTTCCTTCAAATGTGGATCAAGATATAAATAAGACTATTATAATATAACATAATTATAATATCATTATTAATATATGTATATATTTATATATATAATAGTATTAATATTTATATAATTTATTTTTTACTTGAAATAACATAACCTCAAAATATACGCATATAAAGAGGCGCGCGAAGTATTCAAATCATGAGAATCGCCAGTATCGAAATCTGGAAATATTAAAATCCCAATCTCTTCATTTTATTTCAAAGCAGATAGAGATATATATATATATATAGAACCGCCGAAGTGATATAGAAGCGCAACTCAGTCATTTACATCGTCTCCTACTATATTCACACGGACATAGCCCTGTCATAGTATTGGACCACATCTCGTTTCAGATCTGGGAT
This sequence comes from Belonocnema kinseyi, assembly GCF_010883055.1. Classification (NCBI taxonomy): domain Eukaryota; kingdom Metazoa; phylum Arthropoda; class Insecta; order Hymenoptera; family Cynipidae; genus Belonocnema; species Belonocnema kinseyi. Next base: position 115,163,810 of record NC_046660.1, on the reverse strand, counting down.
CACTGATATCCACTAGATGGTAAATTTTATTTCTGTTAATTCTTACTCTAGAATCAACATGACTTTCTTTAATTAGGTTAAGATCGCATCCCGTATCGATCATTGAAAGGGCTGAGCCTTTTGAAAAAGAAAAATTATCTAATCTTATTGTGGGGTTTCTACTTTTGTAGGAGTTTTCTGAGATTCTGAGGACAACGCGTTTGTGGGACTCTGGGTCAGTGCGAGAGTCGGTCGAGTCCGAACTCGGTTTCTCCCTTGGTAGTTTAAATGATTATCGGTTGAAAATCTGGGCCTTTTAGCACCCCTTTGTCTTTCTTGTTCGTGCCTTGCCTTGAGCCTGCACCCTGAAACTGTGTGATTGGAATATGAACAGTATGTGCCACCGCCTTCGTCTTTATAATTATTATAATTATTACCATTATAAGGCCTATTATTTTTTGGACAATCTCGTCTAATGTGGCCAAATTCGTAACACCCCTAACACTCAATTTGTGACAGCGATTGTCCGCGATTTGGCCCAGGGCGCTCGTTATTATTTTGAATATGAGCAACTCTTTTAAGTGGGACAGACTTGAATTCTAAACTATCTATACTATTTGAATTTATTTTAGGTACAATTATATTTTTTCCAGAATGGACCTTGTCCCAACTTTTAAATTCCATATCCGCTTCTACAGCCATTTCTACTGCTTCTTCTAATGATACTGAGTTTTTATTCTTTATAAAAGAAAGGGTTTTCATATCTAACCCTCTCATAAAACTTTTAATCGCACTTTCACGATATTCTTGGCTTCTTTCAATGCCTTTTTCATCAGGATAGCGTTTCATAACCTGTACGATGATTTTATCTAATATTTCATTAACACGACTTCCATATGCTATCACACTTTCACCCAAATTTCTTGTAATTGTCGATAGATCATGTGTGAGCTAGGCAGAGTCGGCTCGCGGGGCATAGAGGCGATTTAAAATTTGTAACAATTCATCGAGATTTAAATCTACTTTATCTTGAATATGGCGTCTCGCATCGCCAGTTATTTTAGTTTTTATTAATATTACAAGATAATTCATTTCATTTCGTTCAATACTAGTTGCAGCAGCTCGACAGTGATTCGCAAACATAATTACAAATATATTACTACCATTAAAATCAGGGATAATATCGCGAGCAAGTCTTAATCCGTCTTTTCTACGATAACAGGAATTATCTCTAGCACCTATATTTCCCGTGTCTGAGTTTGGCGACATACTATCAAGATTTAAACTACCTGTATTTTCGGTGCTGGAAGGTTGTGTAATTTGGGGATTTCCGGGATTCGTTAAATTCAGAACACCAAGGGCGGAGTTCTGATAAAAATTAGGGTGCAAAACAATATATTCTCTGGGCTGGAGAGAGGGCATTTCAAAATTTTGAGTTATAGGGTTCTGAATCGGATTTCGGGAATCGATATTTACATTATTCTGACCGACAGGTGGAATCGATTGTTCGCCATCTACGTTTATTTGTTCGATAACCTGATCGGTGACCGTTGATTGGTCGTTGAGATTCGCACCGTTTATACTCATTATGGTGATTTGATCGCGTTCGATCTAATAAAATTTTTAATAACAAACTTACTACTTAGATGCGAAATTGTGTGTGAGTCGTTACTTGCAAAATAACCTGTTTATAAATATTTGGTAGACTTGATGAGTAGGATGAATTTCTTGGCTGATGTACGATGAACAGCTATGTTGTTGATGTCCGCGTGGATCTCAGCCACGTGTCGATGCTAATTGGGCCCTTGTCGAATCGGCCAGCTGAAATTTTCCTTCGTTGAGTCCTTGATCTCGTTCAAAATTTGATTGATGATCATTCAGCTTCTTCTAACTTGCTTTATTTTTTGTGATTTAGTGAGGTATATTTAATTCCCTGCCACGGGATCACGTAAGTCACATTAAATCTCTCTATTTTCTGACGTAAAGTTTACGGGAAACCCGTGGCTCAAAAACCCCTGAACACTTCTAAGTAAAATTCAAGTTTGTATTCAGACCTTGATTATTTATTTTATCTTTCTTTTATCATATATTTATTGAAGAAAGATACTCGTTCTTTTTTTTGCCCAGGTTCCAAATATTCTAGCTGCGTGCCAGACTGGGGCTGTTGCGCCTCTTTGGATTCCGCAGGAGCGGACGAGCAGCGGAAGCACCCGTCTCTCAGAGGCGTTCAGATATTTTCGGAGAATGTGTTGGTAGCGCAAATTTCCGAATAAAATTAATAAAATTTCTTCGCCAAGTTGAAGAAACTAATTTTCTTATTTTATTTCCAGGAACAGCAACATCCAACACCGCTGCCACCAAAATTTGTGACGTCCCGACTTGGTTGTCGACAATTTATAATTTAATTTTGATAGTCGATAAGGAAGAATTTAATGTTATCTATGTCGCCGTAAATTTAAAATGTTGTTAAATCCTTTTTCTATTTTGTTCACTATTCGAGTTCGTTGCTGTCTTAGAAGATAAGTTGTTCCCCTGGAAATAAATACAAAGGAAAAAGAAAGGGTTCACACAAATAAAACACTTGTTAATTTCACTTTTGGGAACACTGGTTGTATTTTGCTCGCACAAGTTAGGTTGCAATGAATTAAATTTCGACGAATCACAATTTCACGTGTTATCCATATTTTGAGTCACACACTCACAATGTTTAAACGAGGAACCGAAATTAGTTTTATTATTTTTCTCTTTTTTTATATTTTCGATATTTAATTTTTCAAGATCACAATAATAATTGTGAAAATATGGAAGTGCGAGTTTAAACTCAAGATGGTTTTTGTGGAGGTCCGAAATCGATTTTTTGTCCGAGAGAAAAATGTAGATCTGCCGAAAAAACGGCGCGGAGCTGGTTTTATATGGCTAGGCCACGCCTAGGAAAAATTGGGTTAGCCTGTCATGAATTCTAAAATTGAATTTAGTACAGAACTAAGCCAATCGCAATTTAGGAAGGAAAGTTTGCCCACGCCCGTATTACACAAGAAAACCAGTTTAAAATGATTATGTATGGGAGGGGATAATAGTGCAGAAAAGAAGAGTTTCCAGGAAAAACGATATAAATTTTATTTGGACCACCCTTTGTCAAGTGATTTTTAAAGGGCAATTGGGCAGGTCAATTTTGGCTTGACATTTGGCTTTGAGATGTCGATTTGTTGGGGCGTAAGTGGAGACGTTACCTAAGTCATAAATATTGGAATATGAGCACTGGTGTCAGTTATCTGGTGACTCGATTTCCTGCTGTTGACTACCTGTGTTTTCTAGACAATAGTACCTTTTTTTTGTTCCTTCGATTTATGAGAAAGGGTCTGGGGCCTTCATAAAAAATGCCATAAAAAGGGGGTTCAAGTTACGTTTTATAGCTTAGGGTCTTGGGAAAATGGTCTTTCCAACTTTACGTGCTTGTATCTTAATATCTTCAAAAGTCCTGTGATTTAGATTTCTTTAAGTGTTTACTTAAAGAGATCAAAAAAAAAGGAAAAGGAGAGAGGCAATTTACCTATTTTGGGAATTTGGCTTCTAAGTTTTCACACATCTGGAAATTTATTTCGTGGTAATTTGATTTTAATGCCTTTTCTATTTTGGTAAAAGGTTTTTCTTTTATTTAGGCATAAAGTGTCCTTGCGAACATAAATATTTATGATTATGGGATCCTCTTTTGCTTTCTTTTGCAATTTATGTTTTATTTGTTTAATTTATTCATTGTGTTTTCATTTTACTATTTTCATACCGTTATTTTGTATTTTTGGGGTTTCGGGTTTCATTTCCAGTCCTACGCGATCGGCTTGATTTAAATATTCGGCTTTTATTTTCTTATCGGTTCTGATCCTCAAGTTTTAATTTCAATTTAGCGCTTTTAGAATTTTTAAATATTACCGGTAACGTAAGTCCCTATTTGACTTGAGCATGTATGCTTAAAGCCGCTAAATCGCGCATGCAGTCACTAAGTAGGCTTTAGCCCTGCGTCACACCTGCAAACAAGGTTAGTTCCGGGAGATTAGTTACTATGTTTATTTGTAAGTCCAAAGTTTTTGACCAAAAATATTGTGTAGTTTGGAAGTAACGCTCGGGTGATTTGTAACACACATAACCTCGAAATATACACGCACGTTGTTAGCAATATCAAAAATTTTTTTATAAAAAAAACACCAAAAAAAAGTGTGTGGGGACGTCCGTTAGCATGTTCTATATCATTTCCCAGATTTTGAATGCAAAATATTTCTTATCCTAGGAAAAAAGCCGGGGGAAGCTAACACAGAAAAAATCGATACTATTTCCTAAGCGCTATGCAAATTAATCTCATTTTGCTAAACTAAAACTTTTTTTAATTAACCTACAAAAAAAGTATGTGGGGACGTCCGTTAGCATGTTCGCTATCATTTCCCAATTTTTTAAGACGAAATATTTATTATTCTAGAAAAAAAGCCGGGGGAACCTAAACTAAATTTTATTTACGCAAACATTATTTATCTCTTACTTGCTCCCAGAGCTGCCAGATCGTGGACGAAATTTACCCCCACCATGTCTACCGTTTGGGAGCCACAAAACAGAAGGTGCATGATTACCACTGTGAGTTCGTGTGTAAGCCGAAAATGGACGATTCTACTTCTGTTTTCTGTTGTACGATGATTGCCGTTCTGAAAGCTTCGGAAGACCTCGGTGGTCTGCTATTTATATCTCGATCCCCATTTGAAAGAAATGGAAGAAATTGGCCAATTTAATGTTTCACGTGATTCTTCATTTCATGCATGAGTCGATTTTGAGGTTATGTTTTCAGGTTTATATAGTATGAATATTATTACTACTATATATACGAGGGTAGTTCAATAAGTCCTTAGAATGACCAACAGATGGCGCGCGAATCGCTCCAAATCATCTGTTTTCAGTCAGCACCACTCCCGACTAG
>NC_046660.1:115152197-115158774 GCF_010883055.1 Belonocnema kinseyi | reverse complement strand
AGATGCAATTTTAACAAAAAAGTGAAATTTTTAACAAAAAATTTAATTTGAAGGCAAATAGTTGAACTTTCAACTATAATTATGAATCCTTAATAAAAAAAATTAATTTTTTGACTAAGTACTTTAACTGTACATGAAAGTTAAACTATCTGGTCGAGAATGAAAATTTTTGTTGAAAAATCATATTTGTGGCTTAAAAATTCAGCTTTTTTGTAGATGATACTCTTTTTGACTTTAAAATTAAATAATTTTGTTGAAAGTTCATATATTTTTTGGAAATTGACCTTGTTTGATAGAATCTTAATATATATTTAATATATATTTTGTTTAGGGTATTTTAAAATTTTTAAGGAATTTTTAAGAGATTTTAAAAGATTTTAAATATGTTAGAATGTTTAAAAATATTTCAATTCATTTTCAATTCATTTTCATAATTTAAAGGAATTTCAACGAATTAAAAAAATTGTAGCAGGATTGTTTTTAAAAACTCCAAAGTACCTTAATAATGTTTTAAAGATGTCGAGGGTTCTCAAAAGATTTCTAAGGATTTTCAATATTTTAGGGTCTTTTAAAACATTACGAGGAATTTTCAATTAATTTCAACAATTTAAGATAAAACTAATTGTTTTAGTTGAAAGTATACCTATTTCTATTTAAAGTTAGTCAACTGTTAATTAAAATTAATGTTATATATGATAATTATAATATTAACATTAATAATATGTATAATAGTAATAATATTCATACTATATACACCCACCAGAAAAACATAACTTCAAAATCGACTCATGTCTGAAATGAAGAATTTTTTCTATCGAAAATTAGACTTGGTGGAAAGTATGTTTCTTTTGTGCAAAGTTATTGTATTTTAGTAAAAATTGCATTTGTAATTGTAAATGTATTTTTTAAAAATCCCTTGGAACATTTTAAAATACCCTCAAATCTTTTAAATCCTTCAAAATCTTTTGAAATACCTTGAACTTTGTTTTTAAGATTTCTAAAGTACTTTGGAATTAAAAAAAACTTTCTAAAAATTTTTTAATTCTTTGAAATTCCTTAAAATTATAAAAATCAGTTAAAAATTAGCCGCGGTCGGTGGAAACCGAAGCCCGAGCGCCGTGAAGCGGAGTCGGCTGGTGAGGGCTGAACGTTTGTTGGGGCGCCGACAAGGCGCTGGCGAGGCAAACTAGTTTGGGCCGGTGGAAAACCGAGGCCAGAACTGAGCGGTGCTGTAGTGGCAATTCCCGTTGCTCTCGGGACCGGCGCAGAGGGGGCCTGGTTCGAGAGGCCGTCGTTCGCTGCTGGTGGCCGTCCCTTAGCTGGATCGGGACGGAGGCAGGGCTCTGACTGGTAGTACCCGATTACTGGTCTGGAGGAAGGCGTCGAGCTGGGCCATAGACTTCGGAATGGGTCGACAGCTGCTGGGCGGCTGCAGGTGGATGCGAGTGACACCCCGGCGCTGGTGTGGCTTCTTCACGGCCGGTGGAAACCGAGGCCCGCTACTCTCTTCTGACGCTCGTCCATGTGAAGATGAGGTGGTATGACGACCACCGAACGCACGATGGCCTTGGGAGGTTGGGAGGAAGAGTAGGAGGAACGGCGGTCTGCTAGGCGACAATTCGCTTCGAAGGACTCGCGGAGGGCTGCAAGGCGACGGCGAATGCGCGTCTGTTTGCAGGGACGGGAGCGGCGTTTTTGATTAGGACCAGGCATAGATGAAGGATGAGGAGTCTTCAGAAAGAGAGAGATTCGCAGGGAGTATCGGGGCTGTTTGCAAGCTGACTGATCCCGTTGAGAAGAGAGAAGAGTTCGAGGGTTGCGAGGCTGTTTTTCAAGCTGACCGACCTCTTGAAAAGAAAAGTGCGAGGGTTGCGGGACTGTTTTCAAACTGACCGACCTCTAGCGGAGAAACAGATTCGATGGTAGCGAGGCTATTTGCAAGCTGACCTACCTCTAGTATAGATGATAGGGTAACGGGGCTATATTTCAAGCGGGCCGACCTCTAAGAGAGAGAGAGAGAGAGAGAGAGACTCCAGGATAGATAGGACGTATGTTTGGTGTGTAAGAGAAGGAAAGAGAGAGAGAGCAAGAGCTCGACGGGGCTATTAAAGCAGACCACCACTAAGGAGGAAGGGAGCGGAAGTTTAAAAATAAACTGAAATTGATTTAAATATTAATACTCTATTGCTCAAAAGTGATACAGGATCGAGACGTTCTCATAGGATGGTGAGTCCGGAGAGATTGTCGGAGCGAGAGTGCATCGTTCGGGTCGATGCACCCGTCTTTTAAACAGTGGTCCCGAGGGGCTGCCGGCCGTCGATTGGCGCGGGGCTCTCGGCGAATCGCCAGAGAGGTGGAGGGGCGTTTCGGACGCCTCGGCATCCCCTTCTCTTCGGTCTGTTCGCGCGCAGGCGGCAACTTTTGAAACGCACGGTAGCGTTCCAAAATTGCCGCCGTTTGTGAATCTCGGTAAAATCGTAACTCCGCAATAGTATGATTTTTTTTCTTTTTAGCGAAATTTTGAATCGCAGTAAAGCGGCATAAAGTCGAGGTTAAGAATACACAAAAACGAAGCAAGGTTGAAATAAAAATAAAAATTTGCAGTAACGACGTAAAGTTAAAAGAACCTTAAATTAAAACGAAAGAAAATGACATGAAAATAAAATACGAAAAAGAAACTTAAGTTAAAAATCAAAGAAAGATGACATAAATACGAAATACGACAAAAGTTGAAAGAAATTTAAATTGGGAATGAAAGAATATGGCATGAATTCAAAATAAAATAAAACGGTGCAGCTGCCGACCAGATGGCCTTTATGGCTTCTCTCGCCCTTTCTCCCATTGAGTCTAAGACTCACAAGGTTAGGCGAGGTCGTAAAGAGGCCATTAGAAAGCAATTAGGCTAGAAACTTGTCCCAGCTTGGGTTTACGTGAGTAAACACGAGCGGGGACTTATTCCAGAAAATTGCTTGCTGATGGCTCTCAACTCTATGGGACCGAAGTGGACTATATCAAAATTTAGAAAACAGAAAATTCAAAACGTAAAATATTACAATGTTCGTAGATTAGAGTTATGAAAATGGGATCAATAAAAATTCAAAGATGATTAAAGCATTCAAAACTGAATGTACAAAAATGTTCAACTATTAAATAAGAATAATTTTCTATTCGATGGGATGCAAGTCTTCAAATTTGTAATTTTACACTTGGAAGTTTATTTATAAAAAATTAATAATCATAAACAAATTGAAAGCGTTCCAAATTTAAAAGTATGTTAAAAAAATGTATATAATTTTATAATTATATACAATAAAGTATATTATATTGAATATTTATATTTTCCTCTTTTCCACACCACCACAGAGGTAAATTCGCAGGTGCGTTTTTTTAAAGATGGTTTCCCCAGTAGGCCTAATCCATCATCAAAACCAAATATTTACAATATTTACAATATTTTTTATTAGAAAGAAATTGTTTCTCCTCTTTCTTCATCAATTTTATAAATATTCTAATATTATTTATTCCGTTCCCCATTTCAATCATTTTTTATGTGGTTTCCATGCGATTGCGAAAATATTTTTAAAAATTCAGTATAGCATCTAAACCTATATTTTGTTTTGAGCCAATTTTAACTATTATTTTGTTTATTTACTATGTTTTCATTAGAATTTTAGTCCTGAAACTCAATGCGCAGTTTCATTTAACACTTAGCTTTAAATTGTTTCATTGCTTTGTTGTTGCATTTTTTTCTTGTTTATAAGCTCGCAATTTGTAAATATTGTAAATATATTTTTTTCTGATCGTGGTGAATATCATCGTTAGAAATTTTTAACTGAACAAATATTATAAAAATTAGGTGTTCTATTATTTAGTTTAACAGACGTAAAATATTATTTTCCAATTCAAAATATGAGATAAATACTTTTTGGGTTTTTCTCAATTATTTTGGTCATGAACTAAAGAGAATTGGGAGAAAAATTACAAATTTGTTTTTTCAAAAACTTGTGTCTCTCCAATTCTTTAGAGTAAGTTGAAAGTATCTTCAGACTGCCAAAACAACGTTAATTTTTAGAAAAACTGAAAAATGTATTTTACAAAAAAGGCCAACTTTCATTTTTCCCTTGAGATTGTTTAAGTTAATAGTATTATGAAGGAGGTCCTGTGAATTCCATTCTCACTGAACTAAGTAGGAAAATTCAGAAACTTCAAATTTCTGACATTTTATAATCAGAATTTTGTAAAGCCAAAAGTTTCTAAAGCATGAAGTTTTATAAATTTCAATCTGAAGTTTTTAAAAATTTCAAGATTTGTATGGATTTTAAATATTTGAGGAAGTTTTAAAAGATGCAAGGAATTTTTAATTGATTACAGAAAATTTATATGAGATTTTAAAGGATTTGATATATTTTACAATATTTTAATAGATTTAAAGTAATTTTAAAATGATTTTAATAATTTAGTATGAGATTTTAAAGGATTTGAAATACCAGAAAAGTTGAAAAAAATAGTTAAAATTATTTGAAATTGCATTGAATTATTAAAATTATTTGTAAATTCCTTGTAATGTTTTAAAAGGCCCTAAAATTTTTAAAATCCTTTGTAATCCTTTGAGAACCCTCGACATCTTTTAAATATTATTAAGGTACTTTGGAGTTTTTTTTAAACAACCCTGCTACAATTTTCTTAATTCGTTGAAATTCCTTAAAATTATAAAAATGAATTCAAATATTCATTGAAATATTTTTAAACATTCTAAAATATTCAAAATCCTTTAAAATCTTTTGAAATCTCTTGAAAATTCCTTGAAAATTTAAAAATACCCTAAGCAAAAATACACACACACATCTTTATAATTTTATAATTATATACAATAATCGTTTTAGAAATAGTTAAATTTTAACTCGAGTAATTTCTGTTAAAACTTTAATAGTTTAAATAATTTACAAACAGTTAAATTTTTAACGTTTAAAAATTTTCTAAATTTCATTCTGAAATAATTTCATTTAGAGCTTGTCCAATTGAAAAACATACATTTAAATTTTGAACGCATTTAATTTATTTATTATTATTAATTTTTTATAAATAAACTTCCAAGTTTACAATTTTAAATGTGAAGGCTTGAATCCCATCGAGTTGAAAATTATTCTTATGGAATAGTTGAAAATTTTTGAAAATTAAATTTTGAAAGCTTTGAATTTTTATTGATTCCATCTTCAAAACTCTAATCTACAAACATTTCAATATTTAACGTTTTGAAACTTTTCTTTTCTTTTAATTTCAATCTGAAGCTTTACAAAATTTCAAAATATTTTGACGGATTTGAAAAATTTGGGACAATTTTAAAGATTCTAAGGAATTTTCATTGATTAGAGTAACTTAATATGATATTTTGTAAGATTTGAAATATTTCAGGGTAATTTTCAATTTATTTTTATAATTTCAAGGAATTTCAAAGAATTTTAACAATTTTAGCAGTTGTTTAAAAAAACGGCAAAGTACCTTAGAAATCTTTAAAAGATGTCAAGATTTTTCAAAAGATTACGAAAGTTTCGAAATATTTGAGTATATTTTAAAAGGTTTTAAGGAATTTTTAATTTATTACAGTAATTTAATATGAGATTTTAATGGATTTGATACATCTTAGGACATTTTAATAGATTCTAAGGAATTGTCAATTGATTTAAATTATTTAGTATGTGATTTTAAAGGATTTAAAATATTTCAAGGTATTTTTAAAATTGCAAGGAATTTACAAGAGCTTTGCAAAATTTCAAGAGATTTTAAAGGATTTTAAATATTTTAGGATGTTTTAAAACATTTCAAGGAATTTCCAATCAAATTCAACAATTTAAAACACTTTCAAAGAATTCCAACTATTTTTTTCAATTTCTCTGGTTGAAAGTGGAACTGCTTTGTTAAAAATTTAGTTCTTTTTTGACAATTTATCATATTAGTTGAAAAAATTATTTTCTGGAAATTTAACTATTTTGTAGAATTTTTTTGTTTGTTTTGGTTTAAAAATTAATTTCTTTTAACTGCAAGAGAATTCATCTTCTTATTCAATTTTTTTTCAGAAAACTAATTGTTTTAGTTAAAAGTTGAATTATTTCTATTAAAAGTTTGTCAACTGTATATTAATTAAAATTAACGTTATATTTTATAATAATAATATTAACATTAATAATACGAGGGTAGTTCAATAAGTCCTTAGAATGAAGTATAAAAACAATTTTTTTTGGGTAAATTTTTTTAAATTTTTCAACATAATCTCCTTGGAGCTCTATACACTTGGTCAATCGCTTTTCAAGTTTTTTAATCCTTCAGAAAAGTGCGTTTTCGGAAGTTCCTCAAAATAAGCACTTACAGAGGCAATGACGTCTTCGTTGTCTGGAAATCTCTGTCCACCGAGCAATTTTTTCAAGTTTGGAAATAAGAAAAAGTCACTGGGGGCTAAATCTGATGAATACGGTGGATATTCGACCAATTCGAATTTTAGTTCTTCAATTTTAGCCATTGAAACGAAGCATGTGTGAACTCGGGCGTTGTCGTGATGAAAGAGAATTTTTTTCCTCGCCAA
>NC_046660.1:115150600-115152097 GCF_010883055.1 Belonocnema kinseyi | reverse complement strand
AGGGTTTCATTTTTGCATGCCAAGACGGTGTCATTTCCACCTTAACATACCGTCGCCACATATTGAGCCAAGACATTCCCGATGATAGCTGCAGGGCGTGCCCGAGCATTTAGCTCACATACTATCCAGTTGTCCAACACACGCGGGAACGACCTACATTCAAAGGCACAATTCGGCACTAAGAGTACTTTATTACCAGCTCTTTCACCCCTACGGCATTCACATAATATCGCTCCTCTAAATGCTCCTAGGGAAATTGAGTCAATTGTCGAGAACGGGAAGTACCGCATATACTGGAACTTTATATTCTCGACAATTGTTTCTGTTGCTCACACGAGGCCTGACATGGTTCTTCTTGACTTCGAGGAGCGAACCATGACTTTGACATTGACATTGACTTCGAGGAGCGAACAGCTCCTCGATAAGAGGATGCACGGTATCTTCCACAGAAATGTGAAGGATCAGTCAATGTCTTGTGAGCTAACGTTTGCTTTCCTTCAATCGCCCGGATTGAAGTCTGGTACAGAGGGTTTCATTTTTGCATGCCAAGACGGTGTCATTTCCACCTTAACATACCGTCGCCACATTTTGAGCCAAGAGATTCCCGATGATAGCTGCAGGGCGTGCCCGAGCATTTAGCTCACATACTATCCAGTTGTCCAACAGACGCGGGAACGACCTACATTCAAAGGCACAATTCGGCACTAAGAGTACTTTATTACCAGCTCTGTCACTCCTACGGCATTCACCTTAATATCGCTCCTCTAAATGCTCCTAGGGAAATTGAGTCAATTGTCGAGAACGGGAAGTACCGTATATACTGTAACTTTATATTCTCGACAATTGTTTCTGTTGCTCACACGAGGCCTGACATGGTTCTTCTTGACTTCGAGGAGCGAACCATGTTCGTTATCGAATTTTCGACACCAGCTGACAAAAACATCATATTTAAGGAGAATAAAAAGAAAGAGAGGTATCGAGACCTTATAAAGGAGTTGCAACGATTGTACCCGGAATATTCTGTTAAACTGATCGTCCTTATCATCGGCGCTCTTGGAGGTGCCAAGCTTTCACTTGCTAATAGCCGTAAAAGCATCCCTGCGTGTCAACAATATGCTAGAACACTTGCGGGAAAAATGCAGAAGGCGGTTGTCCTTGGGTCACTCCGTGTTCTTAGGGTAGATAATACTCTTTTTGACTCTAAAATTTAAAAATTTATTAAAATTAAATTGACCTTTTTTAGTAGAAATTTAATCTTTTTGGATGAAAATGTATCATTTTTGGTCAAAAATGCAATTGTTTGGTTAAAATATGAACTGTACATCTTCTTAGGTTAAAAAATCGATTATTTCCCTAAGATCATGTACAGTTAAAGTACTTAGTAAAAAAATTAATTTTTTTTTATTAAGGATTCATAATTATAGTTGAAAGTTCAACTATTTGCCTTCAAATTAAATTTTTTGTTAAAAATTTCACTTTTTTGTTAAAATTGCATCT
>NC_046660.1:115148986-115150500 GCF_010883055.1 Belonocnema kinseyi | reverse complement strand
ATTGACCTTGTTTGGTAGAAATTTAATCTTTTTGGTTGAAAATGTATCATTTTTGGTCAAAAATGCAATTGTTTGGTTAAAATATGAACTGTACATCTTCTTAGGTTAAAAAGTCGATTATTTCCCTAAGAGTTGAACTACTTTGTAAAAAACTACGTTTTTTCAACAAGGTATTATAATTATGGTTGAAAATTTAACTATTTGGTTGAAAGTTTAACTCTTTGATTGGAAACACATATTTTTTGCCTATGAAAATCAACTTTTTGTAGATAATTCGTCTTTTTGACTTTAAAATTAGAAAATTCATGTATTTTGTTTAAAATTTGTCTTTTTCTTTAGATCATTAATTTTGTTGGTCGAAAATTCATCTGATTGATTGACAATTCAACAACTTTGTTAAAAATAAATTTTTTCCGTTAAAAATTATTTCTCTTTATCTGAGAATGTAACTATTATAGGATTGATTAAAAATTAATCGTATATATTGGTTGCGTTTGAAAATCGTTTTTTTTAGAACATTAATCTTCTTGGTCAAAAATTAACCTTTTCCCTTGAAAATTTAACAATTTTGTTGAAAATTCGTTTTTTTCCTTGTTCAATTCAATTTTTTATCACAGCTTTTATCTAGAAATTGAACAATTCCATTTCTGGTTAAACTTTATTCTGTAAATTGTATTAGTTAAAACACCAATTATTTGTTAAAAAATTCATTTATTTGTTTTCGATTATGTCCTGAAATATTATTTCAGTCTAAAAAATTTTTATTTTTAATATATTATATATATTATATATATTATATATTTTAATATAATATTTGACCGTTCATTTAAAACAATCCATTACAAACAACTGCTAAAAACTATACAGATTTTAACAGAATGGTTCGAAATAGAAGGAAATTTTTTTATTTTGCAGTTTTTTTAATTTTAGGAAAAAAAATCTAATTAACAAAATATATCAATTTCTAACCGAAAAGTTTACTTTTTAACAAATTTAATTAATTTTCTATCAAATAATTGGGGTTTTAACTAATACAATGTACAGGATAAAGTTTCAACCAAAAATTGAATAGTTCAATTTCCAGATAAAAACGATTAATTTTTAATCAATCCTAGAATAGTTACATTTTCAGATTAAAAAAGTATTTTTTAATCGAAAAAATAAATTTTCAATAAAGTTGTTAAATTCTCAACCAATAACATGAATTTTCGATCAAAAAAATTAAAGGATCTACAAAAAACACAAATTTCAAACAAAATACATGAAGTTTCAACGAAATTATTTAATTTTAAAGTCAAAAAAACGAATTATCTACAAAAAGTTGATTTCTTCTTCAGCGAAAAATATGAGTTTTCGATCAAAGAGTTAAACTCTCAACCAAATAGTTAAATTTCCAACCATAATTATAAAACCTTGTTGAAAAAATAGTATTTTTTTACAAAGTAATTCAACTCTTAGTGAAATAATCGACTTTTAAGCCCAAGAAGATGTACAGTTCATATTTCAACCAAACA
>NC_046660.1:115134470-115148886 GCF_010883055.1 Belonocnema kinseyi | reverse complement strand
AATCCAGGCCATCGATAGGTCACGCTGGTAGAATGCTGCATCTTTGCAGACACATCTATCGATGAGCAAGTTCTCCCGACATCCGGCTACGCCTTTCTTTGAACTTCGTTGTTCATACATTTCTTGCCACACAGATTCAATTGCCCGAACAATCCTATCATTTAGGATAGCTGTGAATATCTTATAAAGCGTGTTCAGACAAGTTATTGGCCTGTAGTTCTTCGGTTTAGCTAAGTTGCCTATTTTCGGCAGGAGTATTGTGCGCCCTTCCACCAACCACTCTGGAATCGGCTCTTCCGACTCTTAATACTTTTTTCACCTCCTCGGTAGTGATGGGTGGGCATTCTTTATCAGGTGTTATGAGGGCAACACATAACTCCTTGAAGCTATTTATGTTTTCTGAGTCTTCGTTCAGTCTATGCTGCGCGTTCTGTTGTTTTGAACTGCACTTACTACAACTATGTTTGGTGTTGTCATTGTTGTTCCCACGAGAAGCTAGGGAAAGGGGTTCGTCCATCCTTGTAGAGCCCCGAATTCAAGGATAAGGCTGCTTACTCTAAGAGGTCGCCCGGTATCCCAGAGTCACCGTTTTAGACACCTGACCCAGGTGCCATTCAGCTTTCGGCACAGTTTTCACACCTCCGCTTGGGGGTTAATTCCTTCGGGACCACCCCTGGACAATTGTCCGCGACTGCCTATTTATTTTTGTAACCATATTCAGCAGAAACCCTTGGTACAGGGACCCTCTATCCGCAACCCGAGGACGCGTTCGGTGACTTTGTCATGGGCCCTTCGGTTTGATTCTAGAGGAATCAAAACCGAACCGTATTAATATTTTTATAATTTATATTTTACACTTGAAATACCGTAACCTCAAAATATACGCACATAAAGAGGCGCGCGAAGTATTCAAATCATGAGAATCGCCAGCATCGAAATCTGAAAATATTAAAATCTCAATTTCTTCATTTTATTTCAAAGCAAATAGGGATATAAATAGAACTGCTGGAGTGTTCCGACCGGCAATCGTGCACCTTCGAGTTTTCAAATTCAGAAGAGGAGAAATGGATTGCGCGCGCAACCCAGGCATTTATATCGTCTCCTACCATATTCACACGGACATAGACTTTACAAAACATGGTTCTTTTAATAAATACCACAAATGAAAGTCGATGAATAATTTATATTATGGTTTCATACATTTCCCACTATTTATAAAACTATTACTTGTAATTTTCAATCTATATATTGTCTATATATAGTTCTTTGATATTATTTATTTTTATTTTTGTGGTCTGCAATTTCTATAGATTTTTTTAGACTTTTATAAAAATATAATTATAATTCCATAATTCCGATAATAGGTTGCCTCGCGCTTCAACCTCGAACATAATTACACCTCGCGCTTCGCGCTCGGATATTTATTCTTTGCATTTGGAATGCTTGAAAAAAACCTAATCAAAAAGATCTCTTTCAGATGGCAGTATTTATATGCCTCTTCATATTCTGAATTGTCTACTTCATTAAGTATAGTCAAAGATTAAGTTTCTCAAAGCTCTGTAGGCTTTAAGGTACACATTCTCATCGTGACACTTGCGCTGCGCGCTCGATTTCGGACAGATATTTGCAAACAGGTTATGTTGGATTTTTTTTCTCGTAACTTTCGTCGTTTTTCCACACATTTTTTTTTATTTTATTTTTTTCAGCGTTATTTTTCACGAATCTAACAAAAAGTGCACATCCTGTCAAGAAGTGATTTTTAACGAAATTTTAGATCTTTTTTGGGATAAGAATTTTTGTTAATTCATCTTTTTTCGTATCCTACATACTTTGTCCACAAAATGGAATTTTTTATTTTCCATTAATTTTCGTGCAATCAAAATTTGAATTTTCGATTTTTGAAGAAAATCCAAAAATCGGTTATGATAATCTTGTGGGGCTTTCAAAAAGAAATGTTTTATTTCTCTCGACTTTTTTTCATATCGTGCGATTTTCGGCTTCAAATTTTGATTTTCGTTTGATTAAAAAAATTTTGAAAACGCTATAACTCTGAGAATGTTCTTTTTATCGAAAAAAGTCATAAGGATAAATTGTTTGTTCTTTTTAATAATATAAATATCCGTACATAGAATTTTCAAATTCAGAAAAAAGTGGTCTCAAAAATTTTCAAAATGCGCTCACTTTTGGAATTTTTATTAAAAATAACTGGTTCAGGAACTCGTCCTTTCTTTTAGGACCTAAAAAAAGTGAACCAAGGATGAATTTGATGCGTTTTTATTTTTTCGAAAGTTATCGTTTTTACGGACGGACAGACGCCATCGTGAAAACCTGATTTTCGGATCCAGAGGGTCTCGAAACGTGGAGATCTGTTGAAAAAGTGTGAAGTCAAATTTCCGACAATTCTAATACTTTCTCAATCATAAATGATGATAATGTAAAAATATCATATTTCATAAAATATATTTCAAAATAAACTTTAAATTGTTATAATTACTACAGCTTACTCGAAATATATATAATTCAAATTATTTTTAAAGTTTTTCAGAACTTTTAAATATATTTATAATGATTCCCATTTTGTCGAAAAATTTATGTAAAATTCTGCAAAAAAATGCCTCAAAATCTTCAAGATTTTTTTACAATCTTATAAATCTTTTAAAATGTTTGAAATATTTTCGACACTGTAAGCTTCCCGAAATTATAAAATTCTAAAACCTGAAAATCCCGAATTTAAAAATTCTAGAATAATGAAATTCTGGACAGTTTACAATATTATCGAATTTAAAAATTCCCGTATAATAAAACTCCAGGCCGAATGCTGTCTAATGATAAAATATACAAACTAGAAAATTCCCGAATTGCAGAAATTGAGAAAACAGTTTTGTGGTCAATATTATTTATTTATTACAAATACAATGATCAAATATTTTTATTACAGAAATGTTGTTAAATGTTTAATTTTGATAAATTATTGTTTTAATTTAAAATAACAATAATTGTATAAAGATGTGATACAAACATAAATTTTAAAAACACGTGAGCTTCAATTGAATCAAACTTTACAGGATTCAGTTCACACTAATTTAACGCGGCTTTTATTTTCATTTTTTAAAATAATAATTTTATTTTTGCGACAGTTTTCTGTAATGTGCAAAAATACAATGCACATTTTTAAACAACGTTTTTTATTTTTTAAAAACATTTTAAAAGTTTTTTCTTTGGTATAAGTATTTTATTATTCTATTAAAAAAAATTTGTTAACAAAATATTTTTTAATTGTTCAAATTAGGAAGTTGTCTCGTCCGGATATTGTATATTTCGGAAATTTTCTGTCGGCAATTCGCAAATTCAGTAAGATTGTAAATTGTCGAGAATTTTCCAATTCGGAACTTTTATATTTCGACGATGTTATAATTTCGGAATTATTACAGGGAAGTGGGAATTTTATTTTTCCGAAAAAGCGACTGGAAATCCCGAAAAATAAAATTCCCGACACTGTAAAATTCGTAAATTGAAAGATAACCAAAGAATAAAATTCCCGAAATATAAAAGTCGACTTGAAGAATTCACGACAAATAAAATAAATAAAATTCCGAACAATAAGATATTACCGAATTTGAAAAATCTCTCAAGAAAATGACTGAATTATAAAATATCCGAACTAGAAAATTCATGAATTTAAACAATTCAAAAAATTGTTTATTATATATTATTTATTTATGGAAAATACAATAATCGAATATATATTTCTGTATAAAAATTTTGTTTAAAAATATGCATAGTATTTGAAAAAAATATTTAAAAGTTCTGACAAATCGAATTTTTTATTAATAAAAAAATAAATGAAAATAAATTTTGATATAAATCGTTGTTGAATTGAATCCTGCAAAGTTTGTTTCAAAAATGTTGTTATGTAGGTACGAAGAAAATTTAGGCAGAACATTTTTTTCTTTTAAAGCACACGTGTTTTTTTATGTATTTTTTAATACAATTTTTATAAACTTATTATTCAGGTGCCAGAGATTTCATTTTTTGGGATTTTTTGCTCATCCCTTTCGGGATTTTTTTCAGCGGTGCCATATTTTTATACCTCCTCTTAAAATTATGTAATTTTTCAAAATAAAAAGCCAACATTTCAAAACATTTTTAAATTATCAAAAGTCTCAATTCTCTTTTAAATTATTTCAAATCTTTTTAAATTATTTAAAAAATTTTTAGTAACTTTTAAATGTCTCCTAGACTGATTGTTATTTTTCCTAACATTTTTGTAAAATTCTGTTCTTCAAGAATCAAAATGAAAAATTTTTACCTTGGAAATACAGATAAAAGAATAAAACAATTATAATTGTCACATTCAAAGTTTAAATTTGTCACTCTGAAATTGTGACAATTCTTTTTCAAATTGTTTACTATTTAACATTGTTTTTCTTAGTTTCCAAACTAAATAGATTAAAAATGGAATATTTTATACTGAAATAATACTTCAAAAAGATTTTGAAATGGAATAAAGGCGTTCATTTAAGAAGCCATTAATTCGAACGTTTACACTTGTGTCACTTAAGGCTTTCGAATTAAATTAGTTCAAATTTTAACGTTAAAATATGTAAATTATATCATTTTGAACAGATCTAGAATCATCTTGTAAAATCAATCACTGATAAATTTTTAATACTCGAATTGCAGTTCAATTTTCAAATTTATTTTCTTTTCCCGATTTGTTCCGGTCGCGAGCTTAGCTCAATATTTAGAACACCTTTCATTTTTTTTGAAATAGTAATTTTTCGGTTCTAACTTACGGGACAATCATTTTATTCTTTGAAAGATTTTCTACAAATCTTGATAATTTTTACATTCACATCCAAAATGAGAAGGTATTAGTTTTTTATGAAAAATGGCTTTTTTAGATTTGATCAAATGTCGACGTTTTGAGGCCCCTTGAGTCAGAAAAACAAGTTTTTACGTCGGGGTCTGTTTGTCTGTCCAGCGTTGTCGTTGTTGTCTGTACACCGGATAACTTTCGAAAGACTGGTCGAATTGAATTGGACTTTGACTTTGATAACTTTTTTTGATAAAATCAAACTTACCATAGTTAAAGGATTATTAGAATCCAAAGAACTAAACGAAAGTGGACATTTGAAGCAAAAAAAGCTTGATATGGGAAAAAGCCAAGAGGCGAAAAACGCTACTTTTTCAAGGCCCCATGATTATTTTATCACATTCTCATCCATAATGAGAAGAGTTTTATGCGAAAAATGACTTTCGCGAATTTCATGAAATTTCGACGTTTTGAGGCTCCTTGAGTCAGAAAAAAAAGTTTTTACGTCGGTATCTATGTGTCTCTGGCGTCAACTTCGTCGTTGCTATTGATGTTGTGGTTGTCTGTATATCGGATAACTTTCGAAAAACTAGTCGGATTGGATTGTGCTTTGACACACAGTTTTTTCATTTTAAGAATTGTATGTGAAAATTGTACTATTTTTATTTTTATAACAGAAATTTTTCTTAAATTAAATTGACCAATATTCTTTGTAAGTCAATATTTTTCATAGAAAATTACCCCGAGTTACCTTCAATTATAATTTTATAAACGTGAAAAAACCACATTTCAATGTTTTCTATGAAAAACACAATTCCTGAGTGGCAGAACAAAATCGGAAACAATAAGAGTCAATTTATTCAGGAACAAGATTTTTGAACAAAAATGACCTTGAGTGAACCTTTGATATATATTTGTTAATTTTTACAAAAACCAGGCGCTATTTTCTTGACACAAAAAATAATAATAATTTGCGGGGGTGACAAATGATAAAAAATTAATAAAACTTGAAGTTGTACGATTTTAATTTGTAACTAAATAATTTGAAATGTTTCAATCTAAAATTATCGAACACTTTCCATTCAAAAATTCTGATGACATATTTAAATAGCTTTAAATTTGAAATTATTCAATACACTAAAGACTACAAATTTAAAATGTCTCAACTATTATAGCTCTAAATATTTTTAAAATTGCTGTTCTGGAGACTAAATAACACTTTTTCTTTTATTAAGAAATCACAGTCAAAATGGTTAAAAGAAAGTTTTTTTAAAGAGTTTTAAAAACCTTAAAAAAGGTCAGAGGTTTTAATAGTTCAATATACGGGGTGGACTCGCTGGGGCTTACATACATGGCGAACTTGATGCTACCAGAATTGCACAAGAGCAGGGAAGAAGCCATTGTACAGGGGTATTTTCATATTTCGCGCCTTTAAAGTTGCGTTCGGATCGACCATTCAGTCAAGCCCGTGCATCTTCGCATCAAGTTTATCATAGTTTCCATGGTTGCGTTCGAAACTTCAAATGGATACAAGTGTCAAAAAATATAGGTTATGTTATGTAGTAATTACAAATAATAAAAGTGTTTTATTGATAATAAAGTGAGACCTGTGTACTGAGAAGTAAGCGTCAATTATTTTTCTTGCCAATAACATTATGGAATGTCTGCTGAGTGACAAATACTATAAAATAGTAATAATATTCTGCGATCCCAATGGGCGAAGAGGGAATTGTGTTTAACGCTTATTTGCGGCAAAAAAGATATGTTATGAATATATAGAACACGTATTAAGTAAAGTAAATAAAATATTACACGCGTAAACTTTAAATAGACATTACCTACATTTACTTACAGCGATTAGGACAAACACGTGAATCAGAACATAACCTCGAAATAATGACAGATCGGCCCGGCTTGTTTACTATACTTTCGATTGTTTATTATTTGCCAAAGAAATGTTTTGTGGTTTTGTATGTTTATTACTGACAGTGCCGACAGTAATAATGTAAACAATAATTACTTAATAATAATTTAACAAACATGCCTTATTAATGATTTTAATAAGTAACACTTTATTCCTGAAATTAATAACTGATTTCCATTGTTTTTTTCACATATCGATCATAGATGAAATACGAGTACACATCAGGAAATGCAGATGGATTTTGTGCATTCCAGCTGGTTCATTTCAATAACATCATTGAAAAATCATTACCTCTAGACCTTATCCCAAGACTGGGGATTGAGCAGCCTAAAATTAATTCTAATTCAATTTGATGGTATAGGTGTATCAAAAAAATATCTCGAGGTAATTTGTCTTGTCTGAATTTTAATTAATAAAATATTTAGGGATTTTTTTGTATTTTACAAAATGTTTTCTCTAGATCTCATCCTAAAATTTTGTTTGAACAACCAAGAAAATAAATTAGAGACTCGTTGGTGATAGAATTGTATCAGAAATAAATCTAGACAAGATATTTTAGGCCAGAAATCTTATTCCAATTTTTTTTTAAATTATTCTATTTGCGAAAAATGCTATCTCCTTATCTGATTTCCAAACTGGTATTCAATCAGCCTCAAAAATTAATTCTAATTCATTTTTATGGTACAGCTTTGTCAAAAAGATATCTGGAAGAAATTTAACTTGCTTGAATTTTAATTAATAAAATATTCAGGATTTTTTTTGTATTTTAGAAAATGTTTTCTCTGGACCTCATCCTAAAATTTGGTTTAGTCAACCAATAAAATAAATTAGACACTCGTTGGTGGTAGAATTGTATCAAAAATAAATCTAGACAAGATATTTTAGGCCAGAAGTATTATTTCAATTTTTTTTTAATTATTCTATTTTCGAAAAATGCTATCTCTGGATCTGATTTTCAAACAGGCATTTGATCAGCCTTTAAAATTCATTTTAATTCATTTTTATGATATAAGTGTATCAAAAAGATATCTCGAGGCAATTTAACTTGCCTGAATTTAAATTAATGAAATACTTAGGGATTTTTTTGTATTTTACAAAATGTTTTCTCTAGATCTCATCCTAAAATTTTGTTTGATCAACTAATAAAATAAATCAGAGACTCGTTGGTCATAGAATTGTATCAGAAATAAATCTAGACAAGATATTTTAGGCTAAAATTGGTATTCCATTTTTTAGAAATTATTCTATTTTCGAAAAATGCTGTCTCTGGATCTGATTTCCAAACTGGCATTCAGTCAGCCTCGAAAATTAATTCTAATTCATTTTGATGGTATAGATTTATGGAAAATATATCTCGGAAAAATGCAACTTGCCTGAATTTTAATTAATAAAATATTCAGGGATTTTTTTGTATTTTAGAAAATGTTTTCTCTGGACCTCATCCTAAAATTTGGTTTAGATAACGAGCAAAATAAATTAGAGATTGGTTGGTGATAGAATTGTATCAGAAATAAATCTAGACAAGATATTTTAGGCCAGACATGTTATTCCAATTTTTTTTTTAATTATTCTATTTTCGAAAAATGCTCTCTCTGGATCTGATTTCCAAACTGGTATTCAATCAGCCTCAAAAATCAATTCTAATTCATTTTAATAGTATAGCTTTGTCAAAAACATATCTTGAAGAAACCTTAACTTGCCTGAATTTAAATTAATATAATATTTAGGGATTTTTTTTGTATTTTAGAAAATGTTTTCTCAGGAATTCATCCTAAAATTTGGTTCAGTCAACCAATAAAATAAATTAGAGACTCCTTAGTGATCGAATTGTATCGGAAATAAATCTAGATAAGATATTAGAGGCCAGAATTGTGATTCCATTTTTTTAAAGAAATTATTCTATTTTTGAAATTGCTATCTATGGATCTTATTTCTAAACTGGCATTCAGTTAGCCTCGAAAATTAATTCTAATTCATTTTGATGGTATAGCTTTGTCAAAAAGATATCTTGAAGAAATTTAACTTGCCTGGATTTAAATTAATATAATATTTAGGTTTTTTTTTGTATTTTAAAAATGTTTTCTCAGGAACTCATCCTAAAATTTGGTTCAGTCAACCAATAAATTAAATTAGAGACTTGTTAGTGTAACAGTAATAAATGCAGAAGCGATATTTTGTGCCAGAATTTGTATTCCAATTTTTCCATAAGTTTTGCTATAATTATGTATTTTATAATTTCTAAATATTAAATTCATACATTATTGGTATCTTTTCAGAAAATACAAATCTTTTAGTGTAATTGAAATTTACTCGAGATGTAATTTAGTGTATTTCATTGAGTTATCGTTTAAGCTCAAATTATGCCGTTAGAAATGAAGACACCAATTCCGTAAATTTTATTTCAGAATCCCTAAATATTTCATTAATTTAAATTCAGGCAAATTAAATTTCTTCGAGATATCTTTTTGATAAAAAATACCATCAAAATCAATTAGAATTAATTTTCGAGGCTGATTGAATGCCCGTTTGGAAATCAGATCCAGAGATAAGAATTTCGAAAATAGAATAATTTCTAAAAAAAATGGAATAACAACTCTAGCCTAAATTATCTTGTCTAGATTTATTTCTGATACAATTCTATCACAAACGAGTCTCTCATTTATTTTTATGGTTGGGTAAACTGAATTTTGTGATGAGGTCCAGAGAAAACATTTTCTAAAATACAAAAAAATCCCTGAATAATTTATTAATCAAGATTCAGGCAAATTCAATTTCTTTGAGATATCTTTTGGTAAACCTATGTCATCAAAATTAATTAGAATTAATTTTCGAGGCTGATTGAATGCCAGTTTAGAAATCAGATCCAGAGATAGCATTTTTTGAAAATAGAATAAGTTATAAAAAAAATTGGAATAACAATTCTAGCCTAAAACATCTTGTCTAAATTTATTTTTGATGCAATTCCATAACTAACAAGTCTCTAGTTTATTTTATTGGTTGAATAAACCAAATTTCAGGATGAGTTTCTGAAAAAAACATTTTCTAAAATACAAAAAAATCCCTAAATATTTCATTAATTTCAATTCAGGCAAATTTAATTTTTTCGAGATATCTTTTTGGTAAACCCATACCATAAAAATGAATTAGAATTAATTTTCGAGGCTGATTGAATGAAAATTTGGAAGTCAGATCCAGAGATAGCATTTTTTCAAATAGAATAATTTCTGAAAAAATTGGAGTAAAAATTCTGGCCTAAAATATCTTGTCTAGATTTATATCTGATACAATTCGATCACCAACGAGTCTCTAATTTATTTCAGTGGTTGATCAAACCAAATTTTAGTATGAGATCCAGAGAAAACATTTTCTAAAATACAAAAAAATGCCTGAATATTTTATTAATAAAAATTCAGATAAGATAAATTACCTTAAGATATTTTTTTGATACTTCTCTATACCATCAGATTGAACTAGAATTAATTTTAGGCTAACCAATATTCAGTCTTGGGATAAGGTCTAGAGATAACGGTTTTCCAATAATGTTCATTGAAATGAACCAGTTGAAATGTACAAAATCTATCTGAATTTTCTTACGTGTATTTCATCTGTGATCGATCTGTGAAAAAAAACAATGGAAATCAGTTATTAATTTCAGGAATAAAGTGTTACTTATTAAAATTATGAATAAGTCAGGATTATTAAATAATTATTAAGTAATTATTGTTTAAATTATTACTGCCGAGACTGCCAGTAATAAATATACAAAACCACAAAACATTTCTTTGGTAAAGAATAATCAATTGAAAGTATAATAAACATGCCGGGCCGATCTGTCATTATTTGGAGGTTATGTTCGGATTCACCTTTTCACCCAAATCGCTGCAAGAAATTGTAGGTAATGTCAATTGAAAGTTTTCGCATGTAATATTTTATTCACTTTATTTAAAACATATCCTGTCTATTTATAAAATACCTTTTTTATGTCGCAAATAAGCGTTAAACACAATTCACTCTTCGCACACTAAAATCGCAGAATATTATTACCATTTTATAGTATTTGTCAGTCAGCAGCCATTCCATAATATTATTGGCACAGAAGAAAACTGACGTTTACTTCTCAGGTCACATGTCTCACTTCATTATTAATTAAAAACTTTTATTATTTGTAATTACTATGTAACATAACCTATGTCGTTTTGATACTTGTATTCATTTGAAGTTTCGAACGCAACCATGGAAACTATAATAAACTTGATCCGCAGATGCACGGACTTGGCCGAATAGCCGATCCGAATGCAATTTTAAAGGCGCGAAATATGAAAATATCCCTGTATAATGGCTTCTCCGCTGCTGTTGTGCAATTCGGGTAGCATTCAGATCGCCATGTATGTAAGCCCCAGCCTGTCCACCCTGTATGTGATAGGACCTCTTTAAATTTGAAATTAGTCTATACTTTTTCATGTTTGAGCTAAAATTATTCCATTTTAGAAGTTATAAATTACAATTGTGAAAAACAAATAAAATGTTTTAATTAATTTATATTTTAAACAAAAAACCTTTGTATAATTCAATCTAAATGCAGCTGCAAACATTTAATTTGAAATGCGTTGAATTCAATGTATATTTTAAAAAGAAAACTGAAAGGAAAGGATCAACTTTCAAAGGAATCGAAAGAAAGTGACTCGCTGGATTGCAAATTAACATGGAAAATGGTGTATTTTCGCATTTTTAAATTTTAAATTAAAACTTTTTCGCGTTGTAACAATTATTTCGAATCCCAGAATGTTATTTTTGACCTAACCTATAACTTATAATGAAAGTTCTGAAGATTCAAACAATAAGGCTGTATTCGGAAAATGAAGCAATTTTAACGTTAAAATTCAAGTTCTTAAACTGAAGGCCTAAAAATTTGAAAATTTTACAATTAGTGTTGTGTAAATTGTATTGGTATCTTAAAAGAATATAAATAGTTCTTAAATTAGTTTTTAAATTTTCTGCAGTTTACCTTTTTCACATACCTAGATGCTAAAAAAGCCTACCCAATTTTTTCAAATTTTAATCACTTATTTTCTAAGAGAAAAGCACCCCTGTTTACCAGTGACTTAAGTGGATTAGAAAAAAATCGCCAAGACCCAAGAATAAAAATTGGATGTGCAGAGAATTTTTAAATTTTTAATTGAGATTATCTTTAACTTTGTAATATCAAAAATTTCCATACACATTTTTTTATTAATACTGTAGGAAAAAATCAGCAAGATCGAGCGCCGAAATTATAATTAGAGAAAATTTTCTCTAATTCTATGGGGACGGCTAAAATATCCCGAAAAATATAATTCCCGACTCGGTAAAACTCTCTGTCCCGAATAACAAAATTGCAAAACTAATAAAAGTCCTGAACAGTTTTTACTATTAACGAATTTGAAAAATCCTAAATAATAAAACGCCCTAAATAAAATTGTTTCTTAATCAATATTAGTTATTTATTAGAAATACGATAATAAAATATTTGTATCAAATATATTTTTGTTTAATATTCAAAGTATTAAAAATTATTGTTTGAATTTAAAATAAAAATTATACATAATATTTTACCGACAAATTAATATATAAAAACGCGTGTTTTTTAATTAACATTTCGATTTTTCAGAAGAACTTTTGTGATTTAAAAATTACTATATACATTTTCAAACAAAATATCTTATCCAGAAATATATTTTGTTTTAATTATTGTTATTTTAAATTTAAAGAATAATGTTTAAACACTTCAAACTTAAAAAAAGTTGTTTCTTTGGTATAAAATATAAATATTTGATTATTTCAATTTAAAAAAAGATTTCTCAAAGAAAAATGCTTTCAGCACTTGTTTATCTCGAATTGTCTTTCTATAATACTATTTTTTAAATTAAAAATATGATTTTTGGAGAACATTTTTTCTATAATTAAAAGAATACTGTACCGAAAACCTGGATGAAGCTTCAGATCCACAAAAATTCAGCGATACATACATATCAAACTTTTCTAACCTCAAGAAATCTTTCTACAGCATTACCGTCATATTTTACGAAGAATGAGAAAACGAGAATTCAACTTCGTAGTACGATGAGGGCAGCACCTCGATAGGGCAGAAAATGTGATGTCCTATATATATAATTCCCCACTCCGACGCCCCGTACCGCATCTACGTTTATAATATCTTTGCTGCCGTTTGCTATTTCGCCATACTTATATGTCGACATAAGCTACCGTCGGCTATTTCGACATACATATATGTCGAAATAGTCGCAATCTAAAAAATATTGCAGTAATTACACTTAAAACCATATTTCCCTCCTTGCGTTGCATTTACAAAAAATTTCCATACGTCACCTTTTTGTTTAGGCATTTCCACTAAATTTATTTGAATGAATTCACAATCCGTTTCGTTCAAAATATGCACAGTCCGTTGACATTGCCGCAAATGAAGCCCATGAAGTTGGCACCCCAACTCTAAAATATCAGATTTTTTAATATGGAAACGTTTAGTGGTCGTTTGGTGGTGTTTAGTGGTCAACTATGAAGGTTTGGTGGTCAAAATTGAAAAGGTTATTGATTATTCAAATTTGGGGTGCCAACTTCACGGTGGCACAGCACTTTTTAATATTTTCAAACAATTCTTTTTGGTATCGTTTGTTTGTCGTTGGGTGGTGTTTGCAGAGCTGCCAGATCGTGGATGAAATTTACCCCCACCATACCTACCGTTTGGGAGCCGCAAAACAGAAGGTGCATGATTACCACTGTGAGTTAGTATATAAGCCGAAGATGCACGATTCGACTTCGGAGTTCTGCTGTGCGATGATTGCCAATCTGAAGGCTTCGGAAGACTTCGGTGGTCTTCTATTTATATCTCGCTCCCCATTTGAAAGAAATTGGTGATTTGGATGTTTGAGTGATTCTTAATTTCATGCATGCGTCAGTTTTCTGCAAAAAACAAATTTTGAATCAAATACATAACTGAACAAAGACAAATTATTTAATTGTTTTTAACATAAAAGTAAAATTTTAAACCAAAAAATTATAAATTCATCCAAAAAGCTAAATTGTATACTAAAAAAGGCATTTCTAATAAAATACATGAACCATGCACAAAAAAAATTTATTTTCCATGATGACTAATTTTCTGAACAAAAAATTAATGTATAATTATAGTTAAATTTTCGGCAACAAAGATTAACTTTCTACCAAGAAAGAAGAGTATTCAATAAAATACAAAAAATTTCAACTAAAAAGATCACTTTTCATTTAAACATAGAATAGTTAAATTTGTGGTTAAAAAAAATTAATTTTCAACAAAAAAGAAAATAAATTTTCTACAAAATAGTTACATTTTCGGAAAACAAATTTATCCAACTAATTGATGAATTATCAACCAAAAAAAAATATGAGAAAAAAAACGTTAAAATTCTTTGAAATCGCTTGAAATTATTGAAATTAATTGAAAATTTGTTGGAATGCTCTAAAAATATCCTGAAAATTGTTGAATCCTTTAAAACCGCTTAAAATTTTTGAAAGCTCTAGAAAATTCATCACAAGTTTAGAAATACCTTAAAAGTTTTCAAATCCTTTAAAATCTCATACTGAATTATTGAAATCAATTGAAAATGCCTTGGAATCTATTAAAATATCCTAATATATTTCAA
>NC_046660.1:115129377-115134370 GCF_010883055.1 Belonocnema kinseyi | reverse complement strand
AAAATTCTTTAAAGCTCTTGAAAATATCTTAAAATTCAATAAATACCCTGAAATATTTCAAATCCTTTAAAATCTCACACTAAATTATTAAAATAATTTGAACATTATTTGAAATCTTTTAAATTATCCTAAAATATACATCAAATCCTTTAAAATATCATTCTAAATTACTGTGATCAATTGAAAATTCCTTGGAATCTTTTAAAATTCTTTCAAATTTTGCAAATCCTTTAAAATATTTTCAAATACCTAGAACTTTTTATAAAGATTTCTAAAGTATTAAAATTTTTTTAAAAAAATACCCTGAAATATTTAAAATCCTTAAAAAGCTCACACTAAATTATTGAAATAATTTGAAAATTACTTGAAATCTATGAAAATATCTTAAAATATATCAAATCCCTTAAAATGTCATATTAAATTACTGTAATCAATTGAAAATTCCTTGGAATCTTTTAAAATTCTCTAGAATTTTTCAAATCCTTTAAAATCTTTTGAAACACCTACAACTTATTTTTTTAAAGATTTATAAAGTATTTTGAAATTTTTTTAAGGAAACCATCTAGGTGTTTCAAAAGATTTTAGAGGATTTGTAAAATTTTAGAGAATTTTAAAAGATTGCAAGGAATTTTCAATTGATTACAGTAATTTAATATGATATTTTAAGGGATTTGATATATTTTAGGATATTTTAATAGATTTCAAGTAATTTTCAAAATATTTCAATAATTTAGTGTGAGCTTTTTAAGGATTTTAAATATTTCAGGGTATTTCTTAAATTTCAAGGAATTTTCAAGAGCTTTGAAAAATTTAAAAGGTTTCAAAAGATTTTTAAGGATTTTAAATATTTGACCATATTTTTAAAAATGTCAAGGAATTTTCAACTGTTTTTCATAATTTAAGGGAATTCCGAAGAATTAAACAAATTTTAGATGGTTCATTAAAAAAATTTCAAAATACTTTAGAAATATTTAAAAAAAATAAGCTGTAGGTGTTTCAAAAGATTTTAAAGGATTTGAAATTTTTTTGAGAATTTTCAAAGATTCCAAGGAATTTTCAATGGATTACAGTAAGTTAATATGACATTTTAAGGGATTTGATATATTTTAAGATATTTTCATAGATTTCATGTAATTTTCAAATTATTTCAATAATTTATTGTGAGCTTTTTAAGGATTTGAAATATTTCAGGGTATGTTTCAAATTTCAAGATACTTTCAAGAGCTTTAACAAATTTAAAAGATTTAAAAAGATTTTTAAGGTTTTTAAATATTTAAGAATATTTTTTAATATGTCAAAGAATTTTCAACTGATTTTCAAAATTTAAGGGAATTTCAAAGAATGAAACCAATTTTAAAAGGGTAATTTAGAATGATATTTTAAAGGATTTGATGTATATTTTAGGATATTTTAATAGATTTCAAGTAATTTTCAAATTATTTTAATAATTTAGTGTGAGATTTGAAAGGATTTGAAATATTTCAGGATATTTATTGAATTTTAAGATATTTTCAAGAGCTTTAAAAATTTTTAAAGATTTTCAAAGGTTTTTTAGGATTTTAAATATTTGAGGATGTTTTGAAAGATCTCAAGGAGTTTTCAACTTATTTTTACAATTTAAAGGAATTTCAAAGAATTTTAACAACTTTAGCAGGGTTATTTTAAAAAATTCCAAAGTACTTTAGAAATCTTTAAAAGATGCCAAGGTCTTTCAAAATATTTTGAAGGTTTCGAAATATTTGAGAGTATTTTAAAACGTTCCAAGGAATTTTCAATTTTTTACAGTAATTTAATATGAGATTTTAAAGGATTTGAAATATATTAGGATATTTTAATAGATTCCAAGGCATTTTCAATTGATTTCAATAATTCAGTATGAGATTTTAAAGGATTTGAAAACTTTTAAGGTATTTTTAAACTTGTGATGAATTTTCGAGAGCTTTCAAACATTTTAAGCGGTTTTAAAGGATTTAAAATTTTTCAGGATATTTTTAGAACATTCCAACGAATTTTCAATTAATTTCAATAATTTCAAGGGATTTTAAAGAATTTTTTTTTCTCATATTTTTTTTTGGTTGATAATTCATCAATTAGTTGGATAAATTTGTTTTCCGAAAATGTAACTATTTTGTAGAAAATTTATTTTCTTTTTGGTTAAAAATTAATTTTTTTTAACCACAAATTTAACTATTCTATGTTTAAATGAAAAGTGATCTTTTTAGTTAAAATTTTTTGTATTTTATTGAATACTCTTCTTTCTTGCTAGAAAATTAATCTTTGTTGTCGAAAATTTAACGATGATTAAACATTAATTTTTTGTTCAGAAAATTAGTCTTCATTGAAAATAAATTTCTTTTGTGCAAGGTTCATGTATTTTATTAGAAATGCCTTTTTTTAGTATACAATTTAGCTTTTTGGATGAAAATATAATTTTTTGGTTTAAAATTTTACTATTATGTTAAAAACAATTAAAAATTTTTTTTTTTTCAGTTATGTATTTGATTCAAAATTTTTTTGTTGCAGAAAACTAATTGTTTTAGATGAAAGTTTAACTATTTCTATTAGAAGTTAGTTAACTGTTCATTTATATTATTATAATATTTTATAATTACAATATTAACATTAATTTTATATAAATATATATGTAATAGCAATAATTTCCATGCTATGTACACCTGGAAAACATAACCTGAAAATCGACGCATGCATGAAATTAAGAATCACGCAAAACATCCAAATCGCCAATTTCTTCAATTTCTTTCAAATTGGGAGCGAGATATAAACAGAAGACTACCGAAGTCTTCCGAAGCCTTCAGATCGGCAATCATCGTACAGCAGATCTCCGAAGTCGAATTGTGCATTTTCGGCTTACATACGAACTCACAGTGGTAATCATGCACCTTCTGTTTTGCGGCTCCCAAACGGTAGGTATGGTGGGGGTAAATTTCATCCACGATCTGGCAGCTCTGGGTGTTTGGTATTCGACTCTGAACGTTGGGTGGTCAAAATAAATGCATATGCGCACATGTGATTGGTTCGACATTGGAATTTCAAAATGCTCTTTTTAAATGTGAACGCTGTTTGGCAAGTATATCTAGGCGTCCTAGCGATAGGATGCCAATGCACCCGGTCGACTTGATGATACTTAACCAAAAATACAAACAATAGAAAGCTAACCAAGAAGTAAGAACTAGAAAGTTTTAGATCGCGAAATTGGACAAGATGGAGCTAGGAGTTGGCCAAAACTAGAAGATGCTCGCTCGCTCCATCAAAACATTAAAGTGCTATCTCGAGCGAGTAAAGCATGAAGGTGCCACTTCTCGTTTATAATCTAAACGCGAGAAGTGGCAACCTTCATGCTTTGCTCGCCCGAGATAGAACTTTCATGAATTGATCAAGCGAGTGAGCACCTTTCAGTTTTGGCCAACTTCTAGCCTCATCTTGCTCAATTACGCGAGCAAGACTTTCCAGCGCTAACTTCTCGGTTAGTTTTTTATTGCTTTCATTTTTGGTTAAGTACCGTCAAGTCGTGTCGCGTACGCTGGCACCCTACCGTTAGGACGCCTCGATATTTGTACATAATTATAGTTATTAAGTTTTCGAACATTATTGGTTTTATTATTCTTGAAATCTGAACTCTCTCATTATTTTATATTTTAAGTTTTTCGACTTTTAATTATAAGGTAATCTTTGGAAATTGACTCAAAGTCCTGGTCCGGTAAATTCATTAAGGCAATGTACATTGAAATAAGTTCCTTTACTGTAAAGTAAATGTTTTTTATTTATTAACACTTTAAAAGCCAACTGTAACGGAACCATAATTCAGTATCAATTTGAAAAAAAATTAAGAATCGTTGAAATGCTTTCTGATAGTAGTTTCATATAGAGTTGTCTGGATTTCTCTATTCTGCAGCGAAAATATTTGCAATGAGAAGCTAATGAATTTTTATCCTCCAAGAATGAAATATATATTTTTTCAATGTATTATAACAGTAAAAAAACATTTTTAAGCCTTAAACAGAATATATAATATATGAACTTTTTCAGAAATACACTTACACAAACTTTTTAGAACCGATATTTATATTACCGCATGTCCTAAAAATATTAAATAGAAAAAACCTTCTGAAAAATTCTCCCTTGCCATATCAACTCGTTTACTCAAATTGTGACTTTCCTCTTTTAGCTGTAGGCACATTTTTCCACATGATAGTGTAGAATTCTTCAAGAAATCTTCAAATAAAAACTTACACTACACTCTTTATGAGTTTTTTTAGACATTTTGAATTTAAAAAACCCAGACATTGTTTATTTAAGAAGTGCCCTTTTTCTTAATGAAGAGAATTTTGTCTGAATTTGGAATTATTGTCAAAATTTTCAGAATGCCCCCGAAAAAATACAAAACAAAATTTGAAAGATTAATATTATTTACCATCCAGGAACTTCAGTTCATAGCTAATTCTTCAATCTTAATTTCTGTCACTATTCTTTAATAACATTTTATAAAATTTAGAGGAACTTAGCTTAAGGTTTCCTTTGTTAATGAGTAATAATAATCCTCGATAAACTTATTCATTCACGCTTGGGCGTTAATTGGAGTTACATATTCGATCTTTAAATTATGTAATTTACTGTTTTTATAGATACAAATTTAGTGGGCTGAGGCAAATATCCATATTTAAAAAACAACACGAAGACGAAGAAAGGGATCACATGCGTTGTTTCAAATAGTATCTCACTATTACATCACAATATATCAAGTATTTAATTTAAAAAAGCGCACTTTAAATAGAAGTTTGTTTACATAACACGTGATTTTTGACGTCATCTGCTTATACCGATAAACATGTGTTTAAACTGGCAGCATTTCGACCACGTGCAACAGCGAAAAAAGATATATACAGTCTGTCAAGTTAAAGCGTGGGTGGCTTTACTCGCAGTCGGTAAGGTGTATCGACATGATTTTGGTGTCAAAATATTAAGAAGAGCTCCC
>NC_046660.1:115114749-115129277 GCF_010883055.1 Belonocnema kinseyi | reverse complement strand
GAGGGAGCTCTTCTTAATATTTTGACACCAAAATCATGTCGATACACCTTACCGACTGCGAGTAAAGCCACCCACGCTTTAACTTGACAGACTGTATTTATCGGGATAGGTAAGTGAGTTTCTAGATAAATTAATAGATGTATGTGTGAAAAATGTTGTAGAATATTCTACTAATTTAGCAATAAAAATTGTTATTTGTTACAGGTTACGTGATCACATTGTTAATATGCACCGGGTTCTTTGTTTGTCTTTTGTTTCCCCCTATTGAAATATGCATTGAAACTAATGGTGAGTTTAATTAATAAATAGATTAATAAAGAAAACTTTACTTTCAGTTACGTTGTCAAAAAGCTGAAAATGTTGATATATATAGTCGCTTTTGAATTAGCTGTTCTCATTAAGGCTTCAGAGCCTAACATATATTTCATGACTTTCCCGTAATGTAAAGAATTTATCATTTCATCAAAGCATCTAAAAGTAGACACTTTTACAATAGGCATTATATAATATTCAAGCGAATAACGAATTTTTATTCTTAGGTGTTAAAATGTAACAAATTTCAATACTAGGAATCCCAAAATGAATGTTTTTATTATATTTTTATATCGGTATATTTCGAACTCCAGGTGTTCATAATTAAATAACTAGCATCAAAAAGGAGGAGAAATGAAAAAGTGACAGAGTAAAGTAGGGTACTTTGGGTGTCCGGTTTTTAATTGTAAATCTTTTTCATGCTCACTTTGCATAAAATTATTCATGAAAAATATATTTCTTTTCGATCATAAATTACAATTTTTAACAGAGACACTAAACTTATGATTCGTTCCAATCTGTAGGGTTTGCTTATTAGTATTACAACCGTTCTTTTAATTGAGTGTACATATTCTATTCCTAATAGTAAAATTAGGTTTGTAATCTCAATTTTCAAAATTGTATTTGTAATTCCTTAAATGCAATAAAATTCGAAAAGTTCACAATTAAATTGTGATGCGAACATTTTTAAATTAGATTTCTTCAAAATTTAAAAGTGCAGTGACATTCTAAAATGATTAAGATGGTTTTTTGATAAAAAGTTAATTAATTTAAAGTGCAATTCGACTGCCTTCAATTTGTGAACAATTTAAAATTAAAATTTTGAATAACTATTAATGTGAACGTTTCAAATTGATATTCTGAATTTTTTATTGTACGACATATTTCTAAAGTTTTAAATTTTAAACCAAACCACCTTTAATTATATTTTTATATCTAAATTTGTATAGTTTTTAAGCGTATAAATTGCTTAATTTCCAACGTTTTCAATTAAGAAATAGACCATTTCAAATGTTAATTTGAGATTTTAGAATGTTTTAGGAATTAAATGTAGGTTTAAAAAATATCGTACTTGAAATTAACATTTAAAGAAGAGTTAGATAAATATTTATAATTAGAAACTATTAAATTCATTTTTTAATATTTTAAAATAAAAATCACTAAATTTTATGTATGTTTAATAAATGAAGATCCAACTCATTTTGTAATATATTTTAATCTAAAATAATGAAACAATTAAGGTTTGAATTGGTTCTAAATTTAACAATTTAGCCTCATAGCTTCTTTTACGAGCGAATGTCACATTAAAATTCTTTTTGAATTAATGTGTTTCGAAATATTATTTCGAATCACATTAGTTTACAACTCTATGCAAGTTGCAAAGCCTATCTGCTCGCTCGGAATCCGAGAGGTATTGCTGACGCTGCATACCAAGCGCAAGGCTAGAACGAGCCAACTTACAAATGAGGAAGTTAACGATGCTTAAAATAATTCTAAATTAAAATTGTTTCCCGACGAAATTATGCTTTCTTATTTTTCATAAGCATAACTCTACTACTGCGAATAGACGAATTATATAAGGGTGAATTATGTACAGCCAGAAGAAAGGAAAGCACGACCACGGTTAACATATCCGCATACGCGAGAGCACCACGATTACTGTCTCTTTCTCGCCCATGCCTAAACCTAGCGCTATCCTTTAAGCTTCATACGCGGCCTTGCCTCCTTTCCTTCCTCCAAACATTCTTACATGCAACCTAGCCATGCACAATGACCACGATTATAGTTCATTGTACTTGAACCACTCTACTCTCTTCCTCTCTGCGTCTTCCCGCCCTCTTTCTACGTAAGTCTGTCCTTCGACACACACATTGACTGCTGTACAGGCTGACAGCGTGAATTCAAAATTATTCTTTGAAGTACAAAAAAGAGCTCAAAGGACTTTATGTAACGAGGGCAAGAAGAGATTTGAGTTTTTAAAAAGGGGTCGCGCTGACACGTAGTCTGAGCGACGTTTCTTTATTCTAAGTAGTAAAAAAGTATGACAAGATCTGGTGCGTTGGGCCAAAGCGCTACAATATATAGCCCTTCCATCTTATCTTAATGCGTGGGCGTATGTCACTGTTACACCCCCCTTAGTAGGCAGAGTCTAGTCACTAAACCCTTCTAATATAATGTAACTTTTTTTATTTTTCATGTGCAGAAGTATTTCTTCTACTGGACGTTTGTTAGAGTAAATAACAGTAGGCGAAGGAGCATTATGAACGTTGTTCTTCACACAGAATACACAAATCTTTTTTGGAATACATTTTGATATCAATTTCCAGAATCCGCATTTGTAGGATGTATATAGCGTGATTAATATTATACTAGCATATCCTAGGTATTTCAACCATTCGAGGGCTTTCTCTGACAAAGTTGAAAATCGATGATGACTCCCTATTTTACTTAACAAATTCTCGATGTCGTCTAAACTCAGTCTCATTTGTTTAAGTACATCGTGGTACATCCTGGTCCTTGAACTAGAGTATTTTCGGTTAATTTTACCGGTGTTAATGAGTTTCCGCATTCGAGGTCTAAGTTAAGTCTACGAGTAGGTAGTATTATATACCCTTTGTTGGTTAAAATATAACTTTCGCTGTGCAATTTAAAAGGTGAAAAGGTACACCTGGCTTCCTCTTGTGATTTTTTAATTATACTGGCGTCGGAATTGTCTGTCTCTATTAGTCTATAATACGGTTGATTTTGATGGCAAATTTTATAGTTGACTAAATCTTTACATTTATTTAGTGTGTCTTTATCAGTAGGTACGAATCCAGTTTTAGTTTGAAGCATAAATTCGTGTTCGGGAATGAGGGCAAGGTGAGCATTTTGTATTTTTTGTGGAATAGGGATTATGTGGTTAATAATGTATTATTCTTTTTCCAATATGGGTATTTTGATGACATATATGAGAGATTGCTTGACGATCGCTACATTGACTTCGCTGATATCGATAATGTGCTGATGACTCTCGGGGTCGGCTTCGAGGTGATACTTAGTTCTATGCATTATTTAGAATCCCCGAATAGTATCCGTTAGCATTTGCGGTATTAGTATCTGGGGGTGTACAATTCCATGATTTCCGTTATTAATTGCTGTTAATAATGTATTAATATCATCTGCTAATTCTTCTATTAACATTGCATAAGTTAAAATTTTTGTTCTTACAAATAAATTCCTCGTATTATTATTGAGGCTTCTTCTGAATTGTTCGGCGTTACTAATTTCTTGTTTTAATTGAGTTTTTAATTCATCGTAATTAATCGAAGAAGAATCCAATAATACTTTTAATATTTTGGTATGGTTCTGCAAGGCTTGAGCCATATTTTTATTGTCTATGTATAATTGATCGAACCCCTCATTAATATGTTCGAGGTCGTTATTACTTAAAATTCCGAACAGCGTCTTAGCTATGTCCCCAATTCCGTTTATTAATCCTCTTTTGTGTCGTTTGTTACCCATCACCTGGTTGAGTAGTTGAAGTTTATTTTTGGCCCTCTCATACATTTCGCCTGTTAATCTAACCTGTTTTTCTTTAGCGCAGTTGGAGTTACACGCTCGAATCGCGGGTCTCATTATATCGCGAACTATATCTAACCTTTCTTGTAGGCTGGAATCATTGATGCTTATCATTAACTTCCAGGTTTCGTGGTAAAGATGAGCTGTTCCTATTTCCTCGATAAATATGTTTCCGATATTAGGTGTCAGGGTGTAATTTCCTTTCGTTGTCCAGATTTGTGCCAGAATTGTCAGAAATGCCAAGATCTTCATTCTATAAAAAATAAGGCATGATCTGGTTATCGTGAATTCTTGTTCTTTCGGTGATCAACAATATTATGTAGTTATTGTTATCTAGCTTTTCGATTATGGTTGTGGGTCCTTTCCAACTTGCAGAGAGTTTGTTAGTCGCATTATGCTTGACGAACTTGACCAGGTCTCTCGGTTCACCTCCTCGTTGATTATTATCTTTGGTTTCGGTTTTTCCTTCACAGATGGTTTCTCGAAGTTTAACCTTTAGTCCTAGATATGAAGCAGCAGGGGTGGTCATCCTCACTTAGGACGGCTCCTAGTTGTACATTTAAGACTTCCGTAGTGAGCACGAATTCTTTACTATAATCAGGGTACCGAAGTACTGGCGCTGTACATAATACGTTCTTGAGTTGATCGAACTCTAGCTGATGTCTAGTGGTCCACTGAAAAGGGTTGTCTTTTTTTGTGAGTTCGGTTAGGGGTTTAGCTATGTGCGAGAAGTTTTTTATAAACTTACGGTAGTAACCTGCTAGCCCTAGAAAGGATTGTACTTGTTTCATGTTATTAGGCGTTTTAAAATCTTTCACCGCGCTGACCTTATTTGGATTAGGCTTAACACCTTCGGCGGTGATAAGGTGTCCAAAGTATTCTAGTTCGGGTCTCAGATATTCGCATTTTGCAGGTTGCAATTTTAATCCGGTCTTTTTGAATCGGTCGAGTAATATTATTAAATTCTGGTTGTGTTTTTTAATGGGATTTGATGAAACCCTGATGAAAGATCGAATGGAGAAAAGAATTTTGATTTACGCAGGTGATCTAGGATGTCATCTATTACAGGTAAAGGGTAGGCACCCTGATCGGTATCGAGGTTTACTCCCCTGTAATTCGTAACCATTCGTAATTTTCCACCTCTTCTTTTACGAAATTTTGCTGGCTTTCTGGCGGTCGATAAGCTTTTATATTAAAAATTTTACCAGTTTTTAAAATGATCCCGTGTTCTGTTAAACTGGTGCAAGTTATAGGATCTCCATCTAAGGTGTATACATCGGTGTATTGTGAAATTATTCGCCAAATGTGGTCGGCTAGTTCTGACTCCACGTGATCCATCCGGGTTTTTTCTAATAACTTAAGAATCCTTCAGTTGGCAGTCTTTTCAATTTTCTTTATTTCCTGTTCTGAGATTTTCGTTATCCTATCAGTGGGTTCGTAACTGGGCATAGTCACTCTCATCCGCCTATCGGAATAATTGAAGCAAGGTACCTGTAATTTCCCCTTTTGTATTCTATAAATTCCGGACGGTACATTTTCGTCTTCTTCGATTCAAACGTCTGCGTCCAAGTTGGATTCTAGCTGGATGCTATTCACCTCTGCGGTTCTCCCAGGAACATAAGTTCCATCGGTGTGTAGTGGCAGTTTGACCTTTTCGAGTATTAAAAATCTTGGGGTGATGGCGTACCTTTGGAACTTCATGAGAAAAGGTGTTTCTATTATACCTTCCTCAGGTAATGAGAAGTCGTTGTGAACTACATGGAAAAGATTTTTTTTATTAAAATAGTTCAGGTATACTGCTTCCGTCGATTTATGTTTATCGTGACCCATAAGGAAGTTCTTTTTCATCCGAAAAGGGGCGTTGCCGCACGGTTTCGTTTTTTCTTTGATAAGGTTTATGGATGACTCAGAGTCGACAAGCAATCTATAAGTACATCCGTTTGTTCCTCGTCCCACGATTGACTGGAGCTTTCCGCATATGGCTGATACTCGGTTGTATCTTCGTAGTAGATCTGCTCTTCTATTTCCTTTTGACTCATCTTTTCGTGATCTAAAAAATGACCCTGATCCTGTTCCTGAATATTCCTCACTGGCGGGAGTCGTTTTTGGAATGTTCCTGTAGGAAAATTTCGTTGCTCTTGTGATTGGCACTGATTAGCAAAGTGTCCTGGTTTTCCGCACTTATGACAATTCAGTTTTGATTTGTCTGTACCGGTGCCTGGTGTAAATCCAAATTGTGGTGTTCTGTATGAGGGCGTTGTATGCTGCACTTTTTGTGGGGGTGAAAATGTTTTTTGAGGGATTTGAGGTGCATGTCACATCGGCACTCTGAATCCTGTCTGTATTCTCGTTGGTTGAGCTTCTCGCAGCCACATCTCCATTTCTATCGCATGATTTTGCGCTTCTGCTACACTACCGGGCTTTTGAGCTTTTACTTGCAGCCCTATCTCGCGTATAAGGTTCAATAGATATCTTTTTAGACATTCTATCTCTTCGATGTTGATCGCTAATTTTCTTTCCATTGGTCCATAATTTTAATTTTGAACCACACATTTAAGCTCATTTACTCCCTGCCGAAACCTAAGGTTGAAATTCTGGATCGTTTCCGTGGGTCCCTGTTTACAACTTTCTAATCTACTTCTCAACGCAGAGACTAATCCGGTTTGTTTTAAATTTTGACGCAAAGTTTCAAAAAGATCTTCGTATGAATTGATGGTGGTAAATCTGACAGATCTTTCCGCGTTTCCTAGAATTTTTTCGGCTATCACAAAGTCTAATAAGAGATCAGGTTGACTGCACCGTTTTTCGCCTTTTTTACCATTTTGATGATATCTTCTGTCCCTACGTCATCCTGCCCGTTAAGTGGTTTAATAGTACGTATAATATCCTTGGCTTGGATGGTACCTTCATTTTAAACGTTTATAGGAAGCATAGGACGAACGGCGTGACTGAATACTTCCCTATTCTGATAGACCGGTTCTATGTTTTAAGGGTTCGCGTGGTGCATAGCCCCAATAGGGCGGTTGGGTGCTTCCCTGTTATAAAAGCTAGGCTCTTGGATTGCAGGATTCGCGGAGGGCGCAGGCCGGACATAATTATTATGTACTTCGCTATTGTGAAGAATAGTCTCTTGGATTTGGGGATTCGCGTAGAGTTTAGAGCCGCTAGAGCGATTAGTTATCTCTGTAGGATGGCTAGGTTCTCGGTTTCGATTAATGGTATTTCCTTCTTCTTCGTCTGATGTTAGTTCCGGATCCTCCCTATCTGTTTGCACCTGGGTTCTTAATCCGACTCGGCCCGCTAGAGTTCTGATTTCGGAGGAGAAGTAGGAAAGGATGTGGGGGATTCGATTGTCGCGGTTCTGAAGGGCGTACTGATTTCGTCCAACACGTCTGTCGAGTCAGAGTCACTATTTTGGGTATTGTAATCTACGGATGTGCCCTTCCTGTACGCGTCGAAAGCCAGGTTTGCCATCTTATTTGTTTTTACGAGAAATAGATATCTGTGTAACGCGCGCTTTACAATTCTCGTTCTACTCTTAATTTTTCTAATATTTTTCACTTAAAGGACCGCACTTTTACAAATTGACTTATTTATCTAAATTAAATGCTTACCTTTTTGCTGTAGCAGCTGCGTGGTTGTACGACGTATCGCCCGCTTGCTGCTACTAACTTCTTCTTATCCTCTTCGTAGGAGGATGGCGAGCCAGGCGTGACGGCACGGCGTATCGGCGGTTTGCAGTAGCTTCGTCTTCTGGGATTTGCTCCCGAGGGTTTACAGCAGTATGTTCTTCCTTATTATTGTAGAATTTTTCTTTATCTTTCTTGACCCGCTCCAGGTGTTTAGTTTCAAGATGGTGCAGTTTGGTCGTTTTAGCTGTGATCGTTTGCCACCATCCTGGCAGGATCGCCAAAATGTGACGGGGGCAAGAAGAGATTTGAGTTTTTAAAAATGGGTCACGCTGACACGTAGTCAGAGCGACGTTACTTTATTCTAAGTAGTAAAAAAGTATGACAAGAACTAATGCGCTGGGCCAAAGGGCTACAATATATAGCCCTTCTATCTTATCTAAATTCTAGGGCGTATATCACTGTTATATTTACTCATATAAAATGCTGACGAGTCTTCTGCTTCGTAAATACAATACCTAAGCGAGGACATTGGCAATACCAAGTTCTGACATACAAAAACGCAAGCTAAGAAAAATACAGCACATTCTTCCCTTCCCAACCAAAAAATTCCGCAGTTTTTCAAATATCCCTACCTAGCTTCCCCCTGAATTATGAACTATAAACGTGCATCGGACGAGCATCAATTCGCGCAGTTTGTTGAACGACCTGGCACAGAGACCACCATATACGTCAAAATCTCGCCGCTCCGTACGTCGAGATCCGGATTCCGCTAAACGTTAAGAGACAAATTCTCAATACGTAAGTCGTCGCATCCTATCCCGAAGTTCAGTTCGTTCACGAGACTATACTTTTTTCGGGTCGGTAACGGGAGCAAGTCGCGGTGTTGATCGAGTGGTCAATTAATTGGGTCCGCGATCCGGATGTTAAAATTAATCTCTATTCAACAGGAGGCAGGACCAGTAGTAACGAGTAGGATTAATAACATGTGATGGCTTAGATTTTCTTCTATGAATTTTAGACTCATTGTCTCGTGTCCTATCTCGCCTGCTAAAAACAAAGTTTAGAAATTGTTACCTCCTAATCGTGAAACGTGAGTCAGTGGCATTAGTA
This sequence comes from Belonocnema kinseyi, assembly GCF_010883055.1. Classification (NCBI taxonomy): domain Eukaryota; kingdom Metazoa; phylum Arthropoda; class Insecta; order Hymenoptera; family Cynipidae; genus Belonocnema; species Belonocnema kinseyi. The sequence continues at coordinate 115,120,662 of NC_046660.1, read as the reverse complement.
ACAAGATGGAGTAATAATCTCTGAAGGCGAAGATGCATTCTAGACTCATTGTCTATTATTTATGAAAGAAACTCTGGGAAATTGACAGGTGTTCGCGTGTATTGTGGGGCTCTCGCGGACGCCAAAAAGGACAAGAGTAGATTATTTAAAATAATCTAAGAGTGAGAAAAGGTTTTTCTTTCGCTCGTTCATTTTCTTTTTATCGAAAGTTGACAGAGAAGGCCAAGGGCGCATCCTTCCTTCTGGCTTCCCTTCACCCTTTCGAACGAATGAGCAGTAGTTTAAGTTCTTTTTACTGGTAATTTGTATCGAACCTACTTTGTATCTTCTTTTTGTATTATGTGACACGTTCCACCCATTGTAGGACGTGTCCCTGTTCACACCATTTTCTTTACAAGTGTAATTGTTATATGTAATTTATTCGAATAAATTCAGTGTGAACGCAATTAAGGGAGCAAAATTTTTCGACCAGTCCGGTAGGGTCCTTTTTTCTTCTTCTTTCTTGACAGGGTCGACAACTCACAGTCCGAGAGTGAGGGTGCCAACCCACAAAAATAATTAAAGGAAAGACGAGCTCCACTCGCCATTCCTTCAGTTTAGGGCACGCCACCCCCGCGTAGAATTATACTTTATTTCAGGCAAAATCGTTACCCGGAAGACAGGTAGCACATTTCTCTTTGTTTTCCTCTTTTAATGTTGGTAACAAAAAATTTGTGAGTTCATTCGTACATGACAGCTTCCGAAATTAAGATATTAAAATTGTGCTACTTAATTTGCAGCATGAGGTTTAAAGTAAAACTGGATTTATTATTACTGCGCTACTTGCGTGAAGAATAACCTTATTTACTGTTAAAATTATTTCTTGAATTTATAGTCTTATTAAGACGTTAAGCATTTTCTGTTATTTAAGATTCTTAACTTGATCGATATTGTGTAGATTTTCTGCCTTCATGGTTTGGAAGGTTGATCTACTGTCGGTAAGGTACAATCTCTGATTATATAGCAGATAAATTTAAAAAAATTTTAAATACTTATTTACTGTTTTCTGAGACCTCTTAGCGCTTTAAACAATGTTTGAGTTTACGCTTACAGGGCCTTAAAGAGATTATTTACCAATATTTCAAAATATTTTAGAAATTGTCGGAGACGATACTGAAATATTTAATGGCATTTTTTTACCATGCAGAATTTGAAAAAAAATTAAGGAAAAACTTCGATAATTCTTAAAGATTAAAAAGCGTAGTTGGTCTGATCAAATTTAAAAGAATTTCTTAGTGTTCAAGTGAAAAAGAGGATAGAAGAATTAAGAGCAAAATGTTTTTAAACATAATAGAAAAAATGTTACGTAACGGCGTAATATGTGAGCGCTCCCTTAATGAGTGTTGTCTTTTCAGTTAATTATAAAATAATTGTCGCACTCAATACTTAATTACAAAGAAAGTTTATTTACAAAATTTAATTCAATTTTGAGAAATTTTTTATTTGTGCAGATATCGCGACCTGTGAAAGTTGCAGTTTTAGATGCTGTAAATGCTATTTGTTTGTTCGAAGCAAATATACAAGACTATAAAAATACCTGCTTACACGGATCAGTTTTATAAACACATCAGCAATGAGTTGAAAAAGGCATGATCAGCACAAGATGTTTAAACCTATTTGCGCGAAGATAGAAGAGGACTCAGGACGCAAGTTTTTGAGAAATTGGGCATTAAAACAAGTGTCGTTACAGAAAACAGCTATATCAATCTCACGGAAGCCAGTATTGAATGTGATTATGTAGCATGGGATCGGAAAGATTTGAATGAAACGGAATTCACCCGAAACTGAATTCAATAACATTAAAGACCAAGAATTTAATTTATGCATAAGGGCAGATTTATGGAACAAAATGAAACCAGTTAAACGTGTTTACAAAAATCGAGAATATACAGTACTAAATCCTGGTGTATGATCTAATATTGTAGCCGACGAATACTGGTTATAATCTCCAATGCCTTGCGCTTTTAGCTTTAAGCATGCTTCCATTTCATATAATCCTGAAAAACCTTTTATCTGCATTGAAGGAAAATGCAAAAGCAAAAAATGCAATAACAATTTTTATGCCATTGCTAAAACCCAACCTTGCGACGAAGCAGACTTATGGCTGACAGTCAAAACAAAGGATACGATTGGTTTACCTCATGAAGCAGTTAAAAGACAACTCACGCATGAGAAGCGCAAAATCATTAAGCAACAAGTTATGAAAAAAGTAGTGGCTAATTGCAGAAGGACTATTGCGAGGATAGTGTTAAATTTAGGAAATGCACCATCACCTATTTTATATAGCAGCCGTGTGTTACGCAAATGAATGCAAGAATGCATCAGTCAAGAATTTGGTATAGATCCAGCAGATCGCAACAATCCAGCTCTTATTCTAGATAAATTAAAGTATAGAGCTCCTTATTCTAACACCATCACATTTATTGCACTAAATCCATTCATTGTGCATTATTTGTTGCCAGAACAGATCTCTGTATGTAGAAAACATTCAGTCGGGAAATATATTTCTTTTGAAATATTTATTAACTTCCATTGGTATTAGTGTGTCAGTTGGACAAATGTTGTCCTCTAAACAGGATGCAAATACTATCCTTCACTTCTTGAATTGTTGGTTAATGGAAGTAGATATTGTAGCACCTAAAATCGTTTCATATTACTCGAAAGCTCTTTTGGCAGCAGAGTCTCGAGCCTTCGATCAAATACCGATTAAAGAATACATCCGGATATGCTTTGCCATTTTAAGAAATAAATATTCTAGAGAAAAGCCTCGTACATTTGTAAGAATCGACGTAGTTTATTTAATCGCAATTTTCTGTCGGTTAAAATGCCTCAACTCAGATAACACTGTTGTCAAAGATTTCCTGAAACGATGTGTTGCTCTCATGGTATCATGCGACGATTTCAACAGATTCGAAGAGATTCTTCAATTGACACTGACCCTAACGATTCATCGCTAAGGTGGTACGATGCTTGGCAGTTTTTTACCATCTCCTGCTGAGGAAGCCAGATCAAAACTTTCAGATTATATAGCTGAAGAAGAACACGAAGCAATGAAGTTAGTGCCCGACGAGTGCAATGAAGAATATAAAGCGATTGTTCTGAAACTTTCAAACAATGGACTTCACCCGCAGATTGACGAGAGCTTCTTAAATGAACAACCCAATTCAAACGCCAGTATGGATGAATGGATTATTGAGTTGCAAAGAAGAGCGGAAAGAAGTAAGGATGTAAAAACTGATTCTGAAATGCAAACCAATACCGCTTGGACAAATTTTACAAATACTTAATAACAGTGGTGAAGCAATTTCCTCTCTGGACATCAGTCATGAGAAAATGTTTTAGTACATCGTGCGTAAGACCCCCAAGCTTCTACGTAGAAGGAGATTTTGGAGAACTAAAGAATAACGTCTTCAAAAAACGGATACGTGGACCACTGCAAGCCGACAAACTCTTCAGGTTTCATTTCGAGGCTCTACGAGGACAGACATCCCTGGCGGACCGAAGGAACCGAATGGAGCCTCTACAAAGTACTCGTAAAGAACCCATTGGGTCCCCATTCGGTTCCTTTTTTAAAAACTCGAAAAAAAAGAAAAATCAGCTTTTAAATTGATGAAATTCGGATTCTATGTTAAAATTCCCTATAGAAGGTCACGGAATAATCGCAATGGTTTTTTTGCAACGGTTAAAAGTTTGAAAAAATGTAAGACGTATAACGCCTGTTGACTGCTACTTACAGGCGACGCGTTTAAAGTGCAGCAGTCAATAGGCGTTATACGTCTTATTTTCTTTTTACTTTTTACCGTTTCAAAAAAAATTATTGCGATTATTCCGTGATCTTCTATACGGAATTTTAACGTAGAATCCGAATTTCAAAAATTTAAAAGTTGATTTTGCTGTTTTTTTTCGAGTTTTTTAAAAAGGAACCATGTGGGGACCCAATGGGATCCTTACGTGTACTTTGTAGAGGCTCCATTCGGGTCCTTCGGTCCGCCAGGTATTGATAGCAGCATCACTATTAACTGAGCGTCGAATAAATAACCTTCCCCTTTCTGAACAAAATAAAGTTCCTGTCGAGCAAACCCAGGATTTTAAAGTTAAAAATAGTCATTTATCAAGTCTGGATGATCAAAATGCATTTCCCATAGCATGCAGTACCCTTAATGATCATTTCAATCAAACTTATGTTTGTGAAAAGGAAATTTCAAACAGTGGCGGAGAAGATGACGTTTCATGCTCTCAGAATCTCCTTATTACATTGGATTCGTTCCACACGGACTTAAAGGAAAAGGAAGTTTGGCGAAATAAAGGAGAAAAAGTGGACCTTATTGTCAATCAATGCTTGACAGATGCTCCAAAGTCTACAGTTCTTCCACAATCTGCACCACATCATCAGTCTTTAGCACATCCAGTGTCTTCAGTACATCCTCAGTCTTCAGCACACCCACAGTCTTCAGTTTATCCACAATCTTCCACGAAATCTTCACTAAAGACAACAAAAAGAAAGCCGTCGCGTTATTTTTGACCCTATCCCGACTTCAATACGATTTACGCAGCTTTAGTCTCAGCTAAGAAAGTTGCAATTGCTAAAGATTTCCTACTATAGAATGGAAGCAAATTCAGAAAATCTGTGGCAGTCAATAATCGGAAGATTATTCTCAAGAATACGTGCTCTTTCGATTCAATAGTTCAAATTTTAACTACCTCTGTCATAGACTGCGAAGACTATTTTAATCACATCTTGAAGTCTGAAAATGAAACTTTGGGATTTATTACAGTTCTCATTGATTCATGAGTTAAAGTCCACGTATACATACAGCGATCTTCCATTTTGCAGAACTTGGTTCCAGAAGATGCAAAAGCACATAATATAAATAGAAAAGTATTTAACAGTTCCTCAGCACTTTCTTTAAGATCCTTAGATGTGACCACCAGCATTCCAATAATGTGGGATTTTATTATGAAAAGCGAACCCACGATGGTTATAATAAGAAGTTACCAGTGTGGTTATCGTGTAATTGAAAAGGTTCCCACACTTTATTTGTGGGCCAATGTTATCCAAGATGATGGATACAAAGAGCTAGAAAAAGCAATTAAAGTTCCACCACAGCGAAGCGACAAGTGCAAGAGTTGCACCAGCCTCTGCAAAGTACCCGTAAAGACCCCATTGGGTCCCCATTCGGATCCTTTAAAAAAAAAAACTCTAAAAAACAGCAAAATCAAGTTTTAAATTATTGAAATTCGGATTCTACGTTAGAATTCCCTATAGAAGGTCACGGAATAATCGCAATTGTTTTTTTTTTGCAACGGTAAATAGTTTAAAAATAATATAAGACGTATAACACCTGTTGACTGCCACACTTCAAACGCATCGTCTGTAAGTATCTGTCAACAGGCGTTATACGTCTTAAATTTATTTTAACTTTTTACCGTTGCAAAAAAATATATTTCGATTATTCCGTCACCTGCTATAGGGATTTTTAACGTAGAATCTGAATTTCAACAATTTAAAAGTTGATTTTGCTGGTTTTTTTCGAGTTTTTTTAAAAAGGAACCGAACGGGGACCCAATGGGGTCTTTACGGGTACTTTGTAGAGGCTCCATTCGGTTCCTTCGGTCCGCCAGGGAATGCACATGTATTGATAGAAACGGATATTTTTACATCGAATGACGAAGGTGAACCAACCTCCATGACGTGTAAAGTAACCGATTTTCCTGTGCATATTTTTCTCCAAGAACAAACGTTTAGGTTTTTAGATTCTCAGATTTTTTTTAATGCTGGCTATGTCTATTCATACTCTTTGAATTAAATTATCTTTTTGCTTTGGTATTTTGGAGCATATGTATTTTCTATTTTTCGAAGCATATTTAATTATA
>NC_046660.1:115113493-115114649 GCF_010883055.1 Belonocnema kinseyi | reverse complement strand
TTAAAAATGATTGTTTTATTTATTATGTTTTTATATTTAATACTTAATTCAAATGGCTTACAGACTGACTGGCATAATCTCTTATAGGTCTGGCCATTTCTGCGTTCTTTGCCGACGAATAACTGGTCGATGGGAAGTTTACGACGGTTTAGCCTCACCAGTGCATCCTTTCAAAATGACCAATAACACAGCCACACAAAAAAAAGTGTGCCGATCTGGTAACAAGACACACGTATTCCTATGGATTTTTGGGCGCTGAATTCAAATTCGGTATCAAAACTCACCCATCACGTCATGGTTGAGCCATAACCTCAAAAAATGACGAAAAATCATGCACAGAGGCAAATAAATTTCAAAATAATGCCATTGATGCAAATTTTCACTTCAAAAACATGTCGACAACTATGAAGGAGTGGTAGCAAAATTTTTTCTAGATCAACGAGGCTTTGGTTGATGATATTATGAGAACCAGGTTTGAATGAATCTCTTACAGGTCAATGTTTTTTGCTGTAATGATTGGCTCGATCTCTGCTATTCCACAGGCATATAAAGCATGGCTCTCTCGTGAAACCCGATTGTTGGCCTAATATCATTGTTATGATTTTGAGATCACCACATATCAGCCATTTGTGATTCGTGTAATTAACTTTTTCAAGAAGCATTTTAACATTGTTATATTCTTCTTTGATGACCGTTGAGTGAGCTATAGGGATAGGAGCGTAAGTATTCATGTTATGCAGTAAAACAGCCTTAATGCTCCGTTTTGACGAAAAACTTTCTGAATTCTTTGTCACTGTCGCGATAGAATGAAACTTTTGTCTTTGGCTCTAGAAGATTTCTTCTTTTTAGAAATGAAGCGGCAAATTCAGCGCCGTCTTTCGGTAATCTAAGATCTCTGATAAAATCATTCAGTTCTAGTTGCGACACTAATATTGGAACCTTTAATTTCATTTTATGCACGTTATATTCGTCATCCTTTTCTTCATTTTCATCGGAATCATCAGAACTATTTTCTGTTCGATCACTGGTTTCACTACCGTCTACATGACGTTGGCTTTCAACTTCCATTCTATCATCTTCTAAAGCGCTTAAATCAGTCTGGCGTGCATTTTTATTGATTTCAATTGCTCTTGTAACTGTGCACACATTAATGTAC
>NC_046660.1:115106863-115113393 GCF_010883055.1 Belonocnema kinseyi | reverse complement strand
ATTTTCGAAAACTGATTTTCAAGCCATCAGGGGCCAACTCGAGCGGCCTGAAGCGGCCAGGCAAATTTTATGCGTGGTTATAGAATCCGGAGTCTCATTTTTAAGAAGTTTTCCGATTGTATTGCCCTTTGGCATACTTTATTAGAATGTGAAAATAAAGGATGAGTTCGTCAGACAGCCATTCCAGGCGGAATTTCAAAAAGTTAACATTTTCAAAATTATTGAGAGCATTTCTTTTCAAGCTTTACAATTTTGCCTGTACGGCTATTCGTAGTACTGGGAAACTCGAACAATTTATTCTCATGACTTTTTTCGATAAAAAGAAAATTTTTAGAGTTATAGCATTTTCAAAATCCAAATAAACAAACAAAAATGAACAATTTAAGGCAAAGAACGCACGATAAAAATAAAAGGCAAGAGAAGAAAAATGTTTATTTTTTAAAGCCCTACAATTTTAATATAACAACTTTTTAAATTATGTTAAAAAATTGAAAATTCAAATTTGATCGCACAAAAAATAATAAATTATTACATTCTCATTATAACGAGAAGATACTGCTTTCATGTGAAAAATGAATTTAAAATTTAAGTAATTTAAATTAGACCAAAATCCAAATTAAAAATCCCACTTAACGTCCAATAATCAAATTGATGCAAAATCCTGTTAAATAAAACAAGAATCCAACGACCAAATTTGGACCACAACGAATAAACAAAAAACGGAAAATTTTATCTGATTTTTGTTTTTTTTTCAGATTACAATAGAATTTTTGGTTTTTGTTTATTCGTTGTGGTGCAAATTTGGTCGTTGGATTCTTGTTTTATTTAACTGGATTTTGCACAAAAATGAAGTTCGCGGATTGCATCAAATGTCGACGTTTTGAGACCATCTTTGTCAGAAAAAAAAGTTTTTACTTCGGTTTATGTTGTCGTTGTCGCATCTATACAGGATAACTTTCGAAAGACTAATCACAGGACGGCTGTTTATAGTCTCAGCAGATACGAACAAATTATTCCTTCGACTTTTTTTGATAACAAAAAAATTAACATAGTAGTATTTTCAATATTCACGATATGAAATAAAGCCTAGAGAAGAAAATCGTTGATTTTTTTAAGTTCTTCGAGATTATCACAAAAAAAATGAAGTGACAAAAATTGTTCTCCTAAAAAAGATCTTAAAATTTTGTATGACTTACTTTTTTTATAGGATTAGTGGTTTTTACTTTATCCGTGAATAAAAATTAAAAATATTAAAAAATTGAATTTTTCGACAAACGACACAAGCCACATAAAAAAATAATGAGACAAAAGGTGTTCGAACAAAAGAGAACTACAAATTTGTTTTGAATATTTGTTTGATGGGATGTGTAGTTTTTGTTTTATACGTAAAAAACAAAAATTAAAATTAAACGATTCAATTTTTGAACAAACGACACAAACTATGAAAAAAATGGATTGACAAATGTTGTTCATCCAAAAAAGAGTTAAAAATTTGTAATGAATAATATTTTGATAGGACAAGTAGAAAAATTAAATCACATTAAAAATTAATATTAATTATAAATAAATAATTAATAAAATGATATTAAAAATCTTAAAAATAACATTAAAAATAAAAAATAAGATGTTTTGGAAAACGACACAAGGTATTAAAAAAAAAATTAATAGAACAAATTTGTTCACCCAAAAACGATCTAAAAGTTTTGTATAAATATTTTCGAGGCAGAATGAGTAGATTTTTTTTTTAATTGTCAAAAAACAAGATTAAACAAAAATTATTAAAAAAAGCTATAAAAAGACGTATGTTTCATAATAATGAATAATATGAATTTTAATATTACAAATTGATTGAAATGATACGTTTTTAAAGGTAGCTGAGAATAAAATGTATTGCAAAAGGTGGACAAATGTAGGAAAAATACAAAGGCCGAGCGCGATACTGAATTGATACTGAATTATGGTTCTGTTACAGTTGTCTTTTTAATTATTGTTTGATAAAAATCATTTAGTTTGCAGTAAAGGAACTTATATCAATGTACATTGCCTTAATCAAGTTTCCGGACCAGGACTTTGAGTCAATTTCCAAAGATACCTTGTAATTAAAAGTCGAAAAACTAAAAATATAAAACAATAAGAGAGTTCAGATTTCAAAAATAATAAAACCTATAATGTTCGAAAACTTAAAAACTACAATTATATACAATTATACTTGTCAAACAGCGTTCACATTGAAAAAGAGCATTTTGAAATTAAACTTTCGCACCAATCACACATGCGCAAAAGCATGCGCAGAGTTCCATCACAGGCCACATGTATTTTCCAAAAGATCGGATATATTCTGTAATTTCGACCACCAAACGTTCAGAAATCTTTACCAAACACCAACAAGCGACCACCAAACGATGTCATAAGGAATTAAAAAAGAAAATTGAAGTGGGGTGCTAACGGAAGTTGACGCACCAATTTTGAAAACTCGATAACTTTTTTATTGTGACCACCAAACGTTCACAGTCGACTACCAAACACCACTAAACGACCACCAAACGATTCCATATACAAAAATCTTATATTTTAGAATTGGGCTGCCAACTTCACGGGCAGTTTTTAAGTTTTCGACCACTATAGGTTTTATTATTTTTGAAATCTGAACTCTCTTATTATTTTATATTTGAAGTTTTTCGACTTTTAATTACAAGATAATCTTTCAAAATTGACTATAAGTACCGGTCCAGAAACTTAATTAAGGCAATGTACATTGAAATAAGCTCCTTTACTGCAAACTGAATGATTTTTATTAAAAAATACTTTAAACGCCAACTGTAACAGAACCATAATTCAGTATAAATTTTAAAAAATTAAGAATCGTTGAAACGATGTCTGACAGTGGTTTCATATAGAGTTGTCTGGATATCTTTATTCTGCAGCGAAAATATTTGCAATGAGAAGCTAATAAATTTTTATCCTTAAAGAGTTAAATATACATTTTTTCAATGTACTACCACTAGATGAAGCAACGAAAATTGTCATCCTAAAAAAGATCTGAAATTTTTTTGTAAATTACTTTTTTATATGATAAGTGGTTCTTATTTTATTCGTAAAAACAACATTAACAAAAAATTAAATTTTTTGACAAACGACACAAGTAACAAATAAATAATGAGACAAAAGCTGTTCAACGAAAAAAGAAATACAAAATTTCTCATGAATAGTTGTTAGATAGGATGCGTGGTTTTTGTTTACTACCTAAAAAACAAAACTGAAAATTGAATGATTCAATTTTTGAACAAAAGCGACACAAACTATGAAAAAAATTGATTGACAAATGTTGTTCATCCAAACAAGAGTAAAAATTTCTGATGAGTAATATTTTGATAGGACGCATAGAAAAAGCAAATCACATTAAAAATTAATGTTGATTATAAATAAATAACTACTAAAATAATAATAAAAATCTTAAAAATAACAGTAAAAATAAAATTTGTTTGGAAACGAAACATGGTATTAAAAAAAAATTAATAGACCAAATTTGTTCACTCAAAAACAATCTATAAATTTTTTATAAATAATTTCGAGACAGAATAAGTAGATTTTCTTTTAATTATAAAAAACAAGATTAGAATAAAAAATATATAAAAGAAAGCAATAAAAATACGTATGTTTCAATACCAATGCGTATTATGAATTCTAATAATATAAATTGATTGAAGTTATACGTTTTTGAAGGTAACTGGGAATAAAATTTATTGCAAAATTAGAAACAAATATAGAAGTAATCATGATAAATAAAATTTGTATTTTATTTTGCGATATGTAAAAAAGCAATCCAAAATCGAGGCACATACATAAATGTAATATACATTTAATATAAAATGCTTGAACAAAGTATAGAAAAGTTAACATTGTCGACAAAGTCGCGTGCGAAGCATGAAATACGTGAACAGGAATGTGTTCGCTAAAGCCCGTGCAGAAATCTCAATCTGACCCCGACCGGGGCCAGACCAATCCGGATCGGGTCCCGGTCGGGAATCCTGGTCGGGGCCAGATCGCGGATGAAACACACGCCCAGGTCGGAGCCAAGCCGGGACACCCGATCGGTGCCTGTTAGGTACGATATCAGTCTCATTATAATCCATTCGTGAATTTCACGAATGCAGATTTAATATAAGTAAACTCGAAACTATCGAATGGTCCTCTCCTTTCGAGGGCCACCTTAATATTTTGATTTTCCAATGAAGTTATTTTAAGTTTAAATTAAAGTACTACAGACACGAAAAGAAGAAGTTTTAGACTACAAACTTTAATTATACTTTTGAGAAACGTAAGATTATTGTAGATGGTATCAGTTTCGAGGAAAAGGTTTGTTTTTTATGAGAAAAAATGGATGATAACCAGAAATATTTTAAATAGAAATTTTAATTTCTTGAATAAAAAAAAAAATTTGTCTATAAAACTTCTTTACAAATTAGAAAAGTTTGTTCGCAAAAAGATTCCCTACAACTCGAAATTTTCGAATGCATCCAAAGAAAATCATCGTGAAATAACCTATGATTTACGATTTATTGACATTTTACTGTAAATATATTCAATTTTCTGCCAATTGCCTTACTCCTTGAAAAATTCGAGAAGGTGGTTGTAGATAATATTTTCGCCAAAAATTAAGCTATCATTTATTAGATCTTTTTATTTTTTTGGGTCAGTCCGGAAGAAATATAGACCAAACAACTTTTAAACAAAAATGAAAATTTTTGAATTAAATGTATCTGGTTGTTTTAAATATTAATTACAGAATATTAATTTAATGAATTTTTATTATTATTAATTAATTTCAACCTAATGGACGTTTCTATAAGTTGAAATATCATCGTTTGTAATAAAAAAGAAAAAAACTTTGCTTAGCAGTTTAAACATCGCGCGAAACCAATTAGATGCCGAATGCGACGCATGCGCAGTTGAGTAACTAGCTCTTGTTGAAATCCCTATACAATTGACATTTTGCATTTTGATTGAACTACTTGATTCTGAAATTCATGTTATGAAAATTTGTCCTTAATGTATTTCTTTAATGAATTTATTATTAATACAGAATCAAAGTTTCAATAACATAATCGATTGTACCACATATTTTATTCTCATAATCTAAAAACATTACAATTTCGTGCATACTGCAATTCATTTCTTGTCAATAGATTTGATAATTCTAACTCTACATTAACCCTACACGGATCCTGCGGGGGACAAATGTGTCCTACGCGAAATTCAATTAATTCTCCTCAGCAAATATCTCTGATTTTTTAGTGCAGACCCTAACCATAATTCAGTTCGACTATCCTAGAGTGCGGTGAAGTGGTTGATGTTGCCGGTTGTTCGCTGTCTGTCAAGTAAAAAGCAAATGCTAAGCGCTTGGGGCACATTTGTCCCCCAGAGGATCCGTTACGTTCGAGTTTCGTCACGTTAAGTCAATTTCATATTTTCATGTAAATAAACGCATTTGACGTATATTTACAGTATATCATGGTATTTTAATGTTTCGAATCGATTTTTTATAATTTAAGTGAAAATTATATGTAAAAATTACTAAAAATGTGGTATATATCCATGTAAAGTTGTTTTCTTTAATTTTATTCATAAAGTGCTCATAAATTCCAATAATAAATCAATTAATAAATAACAAATGAATCATTGTTTTTTTATCAAAGATGTCCAGAATATACGAAGTAAAAAGTGCCGATGCTGTGACTACAGTGTCGTAGGAAAAAAGGAGAAGTTGCAACCGACCTGTGTGTGACGAACATAGGGCAGTCTTGTGCAACCTTTGCACCGAAGTATATTGAGCTTATTTGATGCAAAATTGATTTTAATTAATCGTTTTTTAATTCAATCTTATTTCGAGAATTAGTTTGAAAGTAAAAATAGTTTTTTAGAAAAGGTTTCTTTTTTTAATTCTGATGAATATTTCCTATCTTTTAAACTTACTTACAGCTTTTTCATTGAAAAAAACTTTTTCTTATTTTTTTATCTTTATTTGAATGAAAGTATCTTATTGTGCATCAGAAAACAAAGAGATTGACCTATTATATATTCAAATTATTTATAATAATAAGCATTTTGCCCGCACTTATGATATTTCTCATTTTTTTAAATTTTCTAACTTCGAATGTTCAAATAAATATACTTTTTGGAAGGGACCAAATTATAACCTGCAACACCTTAAGTTGCAATTTGTTCCCTTCAAAATGGCGTTTGAAAATTTTAAATTACTTTATTATAAAGGCAATGACATGACTTTTTCCAAAAAATGTCAAATACACGATTTTTCGCGATTTATATTTGTTTAAACAATTTTTTCAACATTTTAAATTTATTGAAACGGGATGTTATAAACTAGGCAGTCTGATAAGTCCCTGAAAAATGAAACACGGAGACGTTTCTTTGACCAAAGTCGGTTTTATTTTTCAACATACTCTCCTTTTAGGTCGATACAGCGAGTCCAACGATTTTCTAACTTTTTGATACCGTCCGAAAAGTACTCG
>NC_046660.1:115104718-115106763 GCF_010883055.1 Belonocnema kinseyi | reverse complement strand
GTATGGTGGGGGTAAATTTCATCCACGATCTGGCACCTGGCGGGGGACGATTCCCCTCGTGCGGCATCGTTGCGGCGTTTCAGGTCTGTGAGCTCTGGTTTGGTCTCCTCATGTCTATTCCCTATGGTTATTTTATATGGAATCAGTTGGTGGTGTTTGATGGTCAACTTTGAAGGTTTGGTGGTCAAAATTGACAAAGTTATTGATTTTTAAAAATTGCGGTGCCAACTTCACGGTGGCACAGCACTTTTCAATATTTTCAAAAAATTCTTTTTGATATCGTTTAGTGGTCGTTTGGTGGTGTTTGATAGCCGGTTCTGAACGTTTGGTAGTCCAAAAAAAAAAAGTTATCGAGTTTTCAAAATTGTTGCGTCAACTTCCGTAAGCACCCCATTTCAATATTTTTTAAATTCCTCATGATATCGTTTGGTGGTCGTTTGTTGGTGTTTAGTAGGGATTTCCGATCGTTTGGCTGTCGAAATTACAGATTATATAGGATCTTTTAGAAAATACATGTGGCCCTTGATGGAAATCTGCGCATGCTTAAGCGCACATGTGATTGGTGCGAAATTTGAATTTCAAAATGCTCTTTTTAAATGTGAACGCTGTTCGGCAAGTATATTTGTACATAATTCTAGTTTTCAAGTTTTTCGACTTTTAATTACAAGATAATCTTTGAAAATTGACTCTAGGTACCGGTACGGAAACTTAATTAAGGCAATGTACATTCAAATCAGTTTCTCTACTGTAAACTAAATGATTTTTAATAAAAAATACTTCAAAACCCAACTGTAACAGAATCATAATTCAGTATCAATTTGAAAAAAAATGTTCGCTCGAATTTTTGAGCGCACATGGGGCGCGCGACTGCTGATTCTCGCAGTTTCGCACTCGGTCTTTGTATTTTTGCCACATTTGTGTACAGACATTTTAAAATTAAAGATCAAAGCATCGACAACTGTAATTTTGAGATTGCAAATTCCTTTTGTTGGAAGTGCTTCACTCGCAAGTTTGAGAGCGCCTGGAGCGCGACTATTGGTTCTCGCGCTTTGCAGTCGATGATATATTTACCTCGAGCTTCGCGCACGATAATGTATTTACCTCGCGCTGCGTGCTTGATATTTGTATTTCTCCCACATTCGTGCACCTTTTCAAATTAAAAGTCTAAGCATGGACAACTATAACTTGACTATTGTGAATTCTCTTTTGTTAAAACTATTTCGGCTCCCGTGCAGAAATCGCCCGATTTCAAACGTAATACCGATCTGGCCCTGATCAGTAGAACTCTGTGGCCGATACCTGGGCCCGACCGGTTTCCTACTGAAACGTCTTCTCCATGCGCTCGCAGAACTAGTGCTGCTTGATTTTTTCTGATAGTGCAGTGAAATTTGTATACATACTACTCATTTATAATATTCTAGCAATGATTAAAAATGCAAAAGGCGAGTAAGCCACGTGTTCGGAGGCACCAAATACCAGTCAGTAGACCTCGAAACCTGTGCGAGGAAGATGATAGTAAGTAATTACACTCTGCGAGCTCAACGAAACCTAACCTCAAATAAATGAATAATTAAATTGTTTCAGGTAAAATTAGTTTATTTACCATTAGATGAGTCAAATATTATTATATGATGGAATTGATCAAGTTCTTTTTTTTCAATTATTATTTAAGAACTCAAGGTTTTTCGATTTAACCCTAGACGGATCCCTTACATTTTTTGTCCTCACCGGCTCCTGTGGGTGACAAATGTCCCCCATTTGGTTTCCTTGTGCACAATCTTTTCCTTTCATCGGAATCAGGTGTTAATATACACCATTCTCTTCGTTTTTTAATGTCGAAGAGATTGTGGTACTAGGCAGTCTGATAAGTACCTGAAAATTCTAAGAGACAGCATTAGTATTCACTAATGTGAACCATTTTCGTCGAGCTTGATCCTTCAAACGACGCATGTCAAAACTTCAGCCATTTATGTTTACGCATTTACAAGTTACAGCACTGAGAAGCGACTAACCTCCGAGTTTTTTTTAATATGGAAAAATCTGAG
>NC_046660.1:115102268-115104618 GCF_010883055.1 Belonocnema kinseyi | reverse complement strand
CGTTGTTTGAATTTTTTAGACGATACAACATAAGTCTGCAGGAATTGCAAATGACGTGAGGAACCCATTTTGTTTCTTGGTGCAGCAATTTATGGTCAAAACGCTTTTCGTAAAGACTTTTCACTTCCTCGTCGATTGATTTTCGCAAACTGCTCACTTCATATTTACTGCAAACGTAACAGAATATATCTGAGCTATTCTTGCATGCATGCGATTGAGAAATGCTCGTGGTTTTTTCCTTGTAGCATGAGACTCTACACCAACCAAGTGATAGATTGATGAAGAGATACGGTTGCATGATGACGACGTCGGAAAGCCCGCTTTCCCACCCTGACCAGACGCCGATACTGGGGGTTTTCCCTGCATCGTAATACACTTTTTACCTGTGTCTGCCATGACGGCATGAACGTCGTTTAACCAGGGACTCAGCCAATGTGGATCCGTTGCCCGTCACCACGTGGAGGTGCCCTGGTTACAGACACAGGCGAATAATGCTAGCAACAAGCGGTTACGAAACTCCAGACATTTACTGCTATTAATGTCAAAATATGAAAGTACGCAAGAACAGGGTTGCCAGCGTAATCGCTTAAGTTAGGTCAGGTTTTGTTAGGTTAGGATAGGTTAAACCTCTATGTAGGTTAAGCCGAAGCTGAATGAAACGGTACCGCCAACACAACGGGACAACACAATCAGTTTAATTGTGTTTCGTGAGGTTAGGTTAGGTTAGCTTAGGCTAGGTTAGATTTATTTCTAGGTTAGGCTCGAGTTGACCCATTCGATGTAGCACACATTTGCTACTGGGAAAATATGCTTCCAGAGCTTTACGTGTAGTTCAATAATTTTTCTGTTAATTCAGGTTAAGTGAGGTCAGGTTCTGTTAGGTAAAGTTATGTTAAATAAGTTGATATCAGGCAAGGGTTGATCCTTCATAGTTGTCGACATGTTTTTGAAGTGAAAGTTTGCATCACTGGCATTATTTCTAAATTTATTTGCATCAGTGAACGATTTTTCGTCATTTTTTGAGGTTATGGCTCAACCATGACGTGATGGGTTATTTTTGATACCGAATTTGAATTCAGCGCCCCAAAATCCATAGGAATACGTGTGTCTTGTTACCAGATCCGCACACTTTTTTTGTGGGGCTGTGTAATCTAGTACCTCAAGCCGTCATTTATATCAAACTTGAAAAATGATAATCTTCAAAGATTGAACAATAACTCTATTTTAAAGTATTATTACAAAAAAAGAGGCTGAATGGTTTAAGCATTAAGCACCTGCGATACATTATTCAATTAGATAGGCAAAGAAAAATATAGCAAAGTTTAATGTTTATTATTTTAGTAAACCATAAACATGGTTCCTTGTGCATCTTTATTTATTACTAAATTTCTAATAGTTCATATAAAGTTTTTGAAATTCAGATTGTATACTTTTTGTACCCTGACTAATAATTAATATTAATTTATTTTCTCAAATGTGATACGCGAGGCTCTGATATTCATGAAATCTAATGTAATGTTAAGAGTGAAATAGAAACCTGTTTTGATGATATTAAATAATATACATCTTCTAAATTTTGTTTGTTATTTTCTCAGGGGCATTCCGAGAATACTGAAAATTATTTTAAATGATTTTGAATTCAAAATGTCTGAAAAACTCATCAAATGAAATATAAATTTCTAATTGAAGATTTTTTTAAGAATTCTACACCATCAAGTGGGAAAATCTACCTAAAGCTGGAAGAAGACTGTCACATTTTGAGTAAGCGAGTTGATAAGGCAAAAGCGAATTTGTCAGAAGTTTTATTCTATGTAACATTTTTGGCACGGCAATTTCAAAATTGTCCTTTTTTTAATAAATGTTTACCCCAAATCCGTTATTTTTTTATTTCTGCGGTAATATAAGTATCGGTTCGAAAAAGTTTGTGTGAATGTATTTATGAAAAAGTGCATAAATTATATATTCCGTTTAAAACTTATGTAAAAATCTATTTTGAGTGCTATAATACATTGAAAAAATGTATATTTAACTCTTCAAGGTTAAAAACTTCTTATTTTCTCAATGAAAATATTTTCACTACAGCATAAAGAAATCCAGACAACTCTATATGAAACTTCCATCAGAGAGCGTTTCAAAGATTCTTGCATTTTACATTCTCATCATAATGAGAAGTGTTAGCCTGTGAACACGGTAACATTTGAGACTCCGGATTCTATAACCACGCATAAAATTTGCCTGGCCGCTTCAAGCCGCTCGAGTTGGCCCCTGATGGCTTGAAAATCAGTTTTCGAAAATTCAACTTTTTAAGATATCACTTCATAGGAAATTTCATGGCGCATCTTTTTTCTCT
>NC_046660.1:115092062-115102168 GCF_010883055.1 Belonocnema kinseyi | reverse complement strand
AAATAATTTGTCAAAGAACAATGTTTTCCACACTTGTTTATCTCGAAATGTCTTTTTATAATACTTTTTTAAAAAATAAAAATATGATTTTTCGAGAACATTGTTTTTATAATTTAAAAAAAGACTGTACCGAAAACCTGGATCAAGCTTCAGATCTGAAAAAATTTAGCGATACATACATATCAAACTTTTCTAACCTCAAAAAATCTTTCTACTGCTTTACCGTCATATTTTACGAAGAATGAGAAAACAAGAATTCGACTTCGTAGTACGATGAGGGCAGCACCTCGATAGGGCAGAAAATGTGATGTCCTATATATATAATTCCCCACTCCGACGCCCCGTACCGCATCTACGTTTATAATATCTTTGGTTTATACATGTGTGTGTGCGTACTTCTGCAAAGATATTATAAACGTAGATGCGGTGCGGGCTTACTTACCCGCGATAAATATAGACGGCGCGTCCGGTAAAAATTGTCAGTTCCCCTCTACCCACCGCTCCCCGGCTATAGCACCCATCGACAACAGCCACTTGGAGCGCTGTAAGCAACTCTCAGTAGGCCCCTCGAGGCGCACTAATGGTTACTTAGCTTGGACAAGAACCATTTGGATTGAAAGTAAATTTAGTAAATTGCCATTTAAAACACTTTTACATTTATAAGTTATAACTTTGCAAAACATGGTTATTTTAATAAATACCGCAAATAAAAGTCGATGAATAATTTATATTACGTTTTCATATATTTCCCGATATTTCTAAAATTATTACTTATAATTTTCATTCTATATATTGTCTGTATATAGTTCTTTAATATTATTTATTTTTTATTTTTATTTTTATGGTCTGCCATTTCTATGGATTTTTTTAGACTTTTATAAAAATACAATTATAATTCCAAGTTCCAAGCCAGATTACGTTTCGCATTGGTAATCAAAATTAGACGAACAGAATTTCGCTGTCATTCATAAAAAATATCGTGTTCCATAAAATATATTTTAAAATAAACTTTGAATTATTATAATTACTACAGCTTACTCGAAACATATATAATTCAAATTATTTTTTAAGTTTTTCAGAACTTTTAAATATATTTATAATAATTCCCATATTGTCGTAAAATTTATGTAAAATTCTGCAAAAAAATGCCTCGAAATCTTCCAGACTTTTTTACAATCTTATAAATTTTTTTAAATGTTTGAAATATTTTCGACAATGTAATCCCCAAATTATAAAATTCTGAAACCTGAAAATCCCGAATTTAAAAAATGTAGAATAATGAAATTCTGGACAGCTTACAATATTATCGAATTTGAAAATTCCCGAATAATAAAACTCCAGGCCGAATGCTGTCTAATGATAAAATATACAAACTAGAAAATTCCCGAATTGCAGAAATTGAGAAAACAGTTTTGTGGTCAATATTATTTATTTATTACAAATACAGTAATCAAATATTTTTATAATAGAAATTTTGTTTAATGTTTAATTTTAATAAATTATTGTTTTAATTTGAAATAACAATAATTGTATAAAAATGTGATACAAACATAAATTTAAAAACACGTGAGCTTCAATTGGATCAAACTTTACAGAATTCAATTCAGACTAATTTAACGCGACTTTTTTCATTTTTTTAAATAATAATTTTATTTTTGCGAGAGTTTTCCGTAATATACAAAAATACAATGCAAATTGTCAAACATCTTTCTTTATTCAAAAATACATTTGTTCAATTATTGTTATTTTAAATTCTAACAATAATTTCTAGAAAATTTAAACATTAAAAAAGTTTTTTCTTTGGTATAAGTATTTTATTATTTTTTGTCGGCAATTCTTAAATTCTGTAAGATTATAAATTGTCGAGAATTTTCCAATTCGGATCTTTTATATTTCAACAATGTTATAATTTCGGAGTTTTTACAGTGATGTGGGAATTTTATTTTTCGGAAAAAGCGACTGAAAAATCCCGAAAAATAAAATTCCCGACACTGTAAAATTCGTAAATTGAAAGATAACCAAAGAATAAAATTCCAGAAATATAAAAGTCGACTTGGAGAATTCACGAAAAATAAAATAAATAAAATTCCGAAAAATAAGATTTTACCGAATTTGAAAAATCTCTAAAAAAAATGGCTGAATTATAAAATATCTGAACTAAAAAATTCATGAATTTAAACAATTCAAAAAATTGTTTATTAAATATTATTTATTTATTGAAAATACAATAATCGAATATATATTTCTGTATGAAAAATTTTGTTTGAAAG
This sequence comes from Belonocnema kinseyi, assembly GCF_010883055.1. Classification (NCBI taxonomy): domain Eukaryota; kingdom Metazoa; phylum Arthropoda; class Insecta; order Hymenoptera; family Cynipidae; genus Belonocnema; species Belonocnema kinseyi. The sequence continues at coordinate 115,099,898 of NC_046660.1, read as the reverse complement.
TGTGCATAGTATTGGAAAAAAATATTAAAAAGTTCTGAAAAATTGAATTTTTTTTTAATAAAAAAATAATAAAAATAAATTTTGATATAAATCGTTGTTGAATTGAATCCTGCAAAGTTTGTTTCAAAAATGTTCTTATGTAGGTACGAAGAAAATTTAGGCAGAATATTTTTTTCTTTCAAAGCGCACGTGTTTTTTAATTTATTTTTTAATACAATTTTTATAAAATTATTATTCTGGTGCCGGAGATTTCATTTTTTGGGATTTTTCGTTCATCCCTTTCGGGATTTTTTCAACGGTGTCATATTTTTATACCTCTTCTTAAAATTATGATATTTTTCAAAATAAAAAGTCAACATTTCAAAACATTTTAAGATCATCAAAAGTATCAATTCTCTTTTAAATTATTTCAAATCCTTTTTAATTATTTAAAAAATATAAAAAAATAAAACAGTTATAATTCTAACATTCAAAGTTTCAATTTGTCACTCTGAAATTGTGGAAATTCTTTTTCAAATCGTTTACTATTGAAAATTGTTTTTTTTTTTTAATTTCTAAATTAAATAGATTAAAAATGGAATATTTTATACTGAAATAATATTTCAAAAAGATTTTGAAATTGAATAAAGGAGTTCATTTAAGAAGCCATTAATTTGAAGGTTTACACTTGTGTCACTACTAAGGCTTTCGAATTAAATTAGTTTAAATTTTAACGTTAAAATATGTAAATTATATGATATTGAACAGATCTAGAATCATCTTGTAAAATCAATCACTGTTAAATTTTTAGTACTCGACTGCAGTTTAATTTTCAAATTCACTTTCTTTTCCCGATTTGTCCCGGTCACGAGTATAGATCAATATTTAGAACAACTTTCATTTTTTTGAAATAGTAATTTTTCGGTTCTAATTTACAGGACAATCATTTTATTCTTTGAAAGATTTTTTACAAATATTGTTGATAATTTTTACATTCTCATCCAAAATGATAAGGTATTAGTTTTTTTATGAAAAATGACTTTTTCGAATTTTATCAAATGTCGACGTTTTCGGGCCTTTCGAGTCAGAAAAACAAGTTTTTACGTCGGGTTCTGTTTGTCTGTCCGGCGTCGTCGTTGTTGTCTGTACACCGGATAACTTTCGGAAGACTGGTCGGATTGAATTGGACTTTGACAACTTTTTTTGATAAAATCAAACTTACCAAAGATAAAAGATTTTCAAAATCCAAAAAAACAAACGAAAATGGACATTTGAAGCAAAAAAAAGCTTGATATGGAAAAAAGTCAAGAGGCGAAAAATGCTACTTTTTCAAGGCCCCATGATTATTTTATCACATTCTCATCCATAATGAGAAGAGTTTTATGCGAAAAATTACTTCCGCGAATTTCATGAAATTTCGACGTTTTGAGGCTCCTTGAGTCAGAAAAACAAGTTTTTACGTCGGTATCTGTGTGTCTCTCTGGCGTCTACGTCGTCGTTTGACACACAGTTTTTTCATTTAAATAATTGTATGTGAAAATTATACTATTTTTATATTTATAAAAAATATTTTTCTTCAATTAAGTTGTTACAATAAAAGTGTTTCGAAGAGGTTTTTGAAAAATCTTTCGGGGAATAAAATTAGTATTTATAGGTCGACAAATGTTTGTTTTCTTCACTAAATTTGACTTTCGTCTAATCCTTTCCAGTTGTTTTTACTATAGTACAATTTACGTTTGTACCTCGGGCGAAGAAATCCAATTTATTCAGGAACAAGATTTTTGAACAAAAATGACCTTGAGTGAACCTTTGATATATATTTGTTAATTTTTACAAAAACCAGGCGTTATTTTCTTGACACAAAAAAATAATAATAATAATTTGTGGGTGTGACAAATGATAAAAAAATTAATAAAACTTGAAGTTGTACGATTTTAATTTGTAACTAAATAATTTGAAATGTTTCAATCAAAAATTATCGAATACCTTCCATTCAAAAATTTTGATGACATATTTTAATAGCTTTAAATTTGAAATTATTCAATACATTGAAGACTAAAAATTTAAAATGTCTCAACTATTATAGCTCTAAATATTTTTAAAATTGCTGTTCTGGAGACTAAATAACACTTTTTCTTTTATTAAGAAATCACAGTCAAAATGGTTAAAAGAAAGTTTTCTAAAGAGTTTTAAAAACCTTAAAAAAGGTCAGAGGTTTTAATTAATTTAAAAAAGAAAATCACCCCCATTTACCAGTGACTGAAACGGATTAGAAAAAAATCGCCAAGACCCAAGAATAAAAATTGGATGTACAGCGAATTTTAAAATTTTAAATTGAGATTATCTTTAACTTTGTAATATCAAAAATTCCCATACACAATTTTTTTATTAATACTGTAGGAAAAAATCAACAAGATTGAGTGCCGAAATTATAATTAAAGCAATTTTTCTGTGACTCTATGGGGACGGCTGAAATATCCCGAAAAATACGAGGGTAGTTCAATAAGTCCTTAGAATGAAGTATAAAAACAATTTTTTTTGGGTAAATTTTGTAAATTTTTTGGGTAAACTAATTGTAGACAGCGCTCCCGGCGAAAATTGCCCGATCCCCCCCCCCCCCCCCATGCCACTCAACCCGAAGATCGCACCCACCAAATACTTTGCCCCTGCAATCTTCACCCGTCGAACAAGTCGATCAAATAGCCAATAGTAATATAGCTTTATACACTTGGTCAATCGCTTTTCAAGTTTTTTTAATCCTTCAGAAAAGTGCGTTTTCGGAAGTTCCTCAAAATAAGCACTTACAGAGGCAATGACGTCTTCGTTGTCTGAAAATCTCTGTCCACCGAGCCATTTTTTCAAGTTTGGAAATAAGAAAAAGTTACTGGTGGCTAAATCTGGTGAATACGGTGGGTGTTCGACCAATTCGAACTTTAGTTCTTCAATTTTAGCCATTGAAACGAAGCATGTGTGAACTCGGGCGTTGTCGTGATGAAAGAGAATTTTTTTTCTCGCCAAATTTGGTCGTGAGTGCTGTCAATTTCTACCACTTAAATTTTTCTTGTCTTGATAAGGGTAGTGTACGAGTACCGAAACGTTGGTAATGCAAATTTATTTATTTATGTTTCTTATTTTTATTTTATTGTAATTTGATGATAAAAAAATAAAAAAGACGAAAGAAAGAAAAAGAGAATGTAGGGGATGTGGTTGGCTACCTTTTCATTTTTCTTTCCTCTTTTTTATTTTTTTCCGAAAATTTTATTTGTTTTTTGTTTTTTTCAGATTAAAATAGGATTTTTGGTTTTTGTTTATTCGTTGTGGTTCAAATTTGGTCCTTGGATTCTTGATTTATTTAACAGGATTTTGCATCAATTTGATTATTGGACGTTGAATGGAATTTTTAATTTGGATTTTGGTCTAATTTAAATTTCTTATATTTTCATCGTATAGCGTTCTCGCATGTAGAATTAGCGATTTGGAGTTTTTAGATGTAGAGTTAAATTTTATACGAATACCGCCATCCTCACGATTATTAATTTAAGTAAACAATAATTAGTAAATTTGTATGTTTGGGTGATTAATTATGAATTAAATCAATTATAATCAAACGATAAAATTATATAATAAAATTATGTTTTATTTTATTTTATTCTTTTTATATAATATTTTATAGAAATTTATGTATCTTACTATGTATGTAAATTATGTCCCGATTTTTTAAATTGAGAACCCCATAATTTCAAAATTGAAAAAATATATTTTTGAATTTTACTCGAGTGGTTGATCAGAATATATGAATATTTTGCCTTACATTTCTCAATTTAAGCTAAAAGGTCAGAAATTATTGGAAAGTTTCAAAAACATTTATCTCCTAATTGTAAGTTTGTAATAAAATAATCCGTAAATGAATTATTGGTTGTCGCTGGCACATGCTCATCGTGCGCTGTGCCCGTGGCTCGCGAGTTTGAGCGCGCCTAGAGCGCGTGTCTGTTGATTCCCGTAATTCACGCTCAGGTCATTATTCTTTGCATTTAGAATGCTTGAATGAAATTAACTTTTTTCTTAAAAAATAATATTTTTGTTGAAAATTCAAGCTTCTTATAGATAAATCGTCCTCCCGGCTTTAAAATTAAAAAATTTGGTCAAAAATTAACATATTTGATTGAAAGCTCGTCTTTTTTTGGTAGATCATTAATATAACGCTGAAAAATTCATTTCTTTGGTTAAAAGTTTAACTATTTTATTCGCAAATTATCTTCTTTAATTGAAAATTAAACGACTTGGTTAAAAGTTGAACTTTATCATTAAAGATTCATATTTTTAGGACTCCCTTTGATATTTGAGGTTCACTCTTTTGTTGAAAATTTAATTCCTCGATTTAGTTGAAAATTAATCTTTTTTTAACATGTAACCATTTTCTTGACATTTTGTGTTCTTTGTTATGTTCAAAACTAATTTTTTTATCTGAAAATTGAAATTGTCCATTTTTGTTAGAAACGTATACATTACAAGTTTAAAATTGAATTATTTGGTAGAAAATTCATTTTTTTTTGTTCGAAAATTAGTTTTCTTGATTTTTTTCACATTGTCCTTTTATTAAAAATGAAATTGCGATGGTCTAAATTAGTCTACTTTTTGTAATAATTTAACAATATGGTATAAAATTAAAGTAGGATTCGTTTGTAAATGAACTTTTCTGTGTTTTTTTTTCGTGTTTGTTAAATCTAGTTTTTTAAAATCATATTTCTACAAGATTTACTTCTTTGGCTTAAAATTTAAGTTTTTTGTTGACAACTTGGTATTTTTGAAATTACTTTTTCCTCTGAAAATTGCAACTTGTCTATTCTTGATTAGAAATTGATCCTTTATAAGTTGAAAATCCAACTATTTAATAGAAAACTCATGGTTTTATTTAGCTGTAAGGCATAACGTAAGTTACACGTTTGAGATAATAAAAGACCCTGTGATCCTCTTCGTGACTTTCTTACCTAAAAACCAGCTGATGTGCACCATGTGAAAATTATTTCAAAACTGCTGAAATGCACCCTTATACGAATTATATTTCTTTTGAATTTTGTTGGATTCTTCGATTCTTTGAATTATTTTTATAAACAATTTAGATTTCTTTGAAGTTGTGAATTCTGATGAGCACAAGAATTGCAAGTGGTTAACTGCCCTCAAACTGCTAAAATTAAATTTTAACGTGGAAGGCAAAGTCTAGTTATTGGTTTTTTTAATTAATCGAATTATGAGAAAAAAGACTATACGTTTCAAATAATAAAAAAGAAACAGAATTTTAATATAATTTTGATAAATAATTAAATGAGTAGTGCAAACCTTAAATTTCTCCTCAGAATAAAATGTAAATTATCAATTCGATAATACAGAGAAGTGTAAATATTACTTCAGTCATACCTTAATTATGCAAAATAAATTAAATATTTTAGGATTTAAACATACACGTAGAAGAAATGTATACAGTGAAGTATTCGAACCTTCAATTCACTATTTTTGTAAAAATTATTTTTTTTTGATTAACTTTTAAAATTTCGTTACAATTCTAAAATATGACAAGAATCTTTTTAAACTTATTTATATAGTATGTCGAAAATTTCTCTTTTAAAAGAAATCAGACGAGGAATTAATTTAACAAACCTTTATTAAATTTTTAAATGTAACTAAATTCTGAATTAAACTAAAACTTATTTACTTTTTTAATTTATCTTAATTGCATTTAAATTTGAAATTTAGTTTGAAAAAATAATTTTTAAAATTTCACTGAAAATCTAAAGTACGAACAGATTTTTTAAAAAATTTATTTAGTATCTCGAAAATGTCCCTTTTTTAAAAAGAAACTGCAAAAGAAATTAATCAATTTTAACACAATAATAAATATAATAATTTTAGGCCCTCATTAAGTTTAATATTTTCGGCGTGCAGAGACAGCCCCGAGTCAGCTATAGATATGGCTGGCGAAGGCAAGCGCGAGAATCGAGAGACAGAAAATCACCGACACGTTCGGTTTGGCTTTCAATGTGCGTCTTGGCTCCACCCCTCCCGTAGACGTAGGCAAAGGACGCGGTGGCCATAGAAACATCGAAAAGTTGAAGAGGGCAGCACCTGGAGGTATGCAAAAATGTAGTTAGATATATATATATCGTTCTCCCACTCCGACCTCTCGTGCCGCATCTATGCTTATAATATCTTTGTTGTAAGCACCATAAGCTTGAACGTCAAAAAATTCAAACAGTTGGCAACTGATGCGCGCGCATCGCTGACCATCGAATCATCACGTCCCATTGTGGAGAGACTTTATAGATGGTCAATGACTAAGCAAAGAGCATTCAAAATCCGAAAACCTAAACATTTCTTCAATGATGATCTATGCTTATAATATCTTGGCGATTGTGGGCAGCGTTGCCTTTTTGAGTACAATTGTACTTTTTGCGTACTATTTCCGGCTGGTGAGTACGTGAGTACGCCTCTCGAATTTTCATTATACTCGACATTGTACTTTTGTTTTTAGTACATTTGAGTACAAAATTGTTTAAACAAATTGTTCAGTTTACGTTTTGCTTGCATGGGATTTCACACTAGACTTGAAAGCAGTGATCCCAACTTTGGCATGTTGAGCTACTGCCCTTGACTGGCGCAGCGGCCCTCATTAGTCGCTATTGGCGCGCCAAATAAAGATTATATTTATACAGACCGTCATTTCAACCCCTCATTTATATGCATTCTTTTTTCCATCATGAATAATTAATTGACATTTTGTATTTGGAAAATATTTTTCATTTTTAAAATACTTTAAAAAAAGTCCACAAATTGTAAAAAACTTTATCATTTTTTGAAAGAAAAACTTTAAAAAGTGATAGTTGACATTACTCAAGATTTGTATTATATCAGCTTTTGAATTTCGCGCTAAAATCTTGGTAGATCAAGTCCATTCCGAGGCGCTGATGTCGAAAGTACAATTTCAGATTTTTCAGTACAATTTCTTGCTAACGTGCGTTCAATTCCCAGATCTCAATGTGGCAACCCTGATTGTGGGCTTTTTTCCACTAACCCCACTATAGGCGTGCGGTCTCTTTGTAGTACTTCGTGCACGAAACAAATGTATAAACCGTAATTTTGGTACATGTTTGAAAAATGTGTTAACAGATTTTGAGAAGGAAAAGTATAGGTAAGTACCTTTTAAATTGGTAAATTACGCATTTATAAGCATGTATACAATTTAAGCAGCACGGATAATTTAAAATAATGTGATATAATGAAGCGCCCTAGCGATAGAAATCTCAGAGTATATGCTGAAGATTCAAAAGGCTGTGAGGAATTCTCCGCAGGCACTCAGGTAGTGAGTAAAGCTTAAATTTCTAAATCAATTGTATTAAAATTAAATGACAGTTATATAAAACAATAAAATATATTAGACGTTTATTGTACGTACAGTGAGGGCTTTAAAAAAGCGAAGTGTATTCGCCTTCTTCGGCGTGTAACTTGCACCACAACCCGAAACTTGACACCTGCACAGTGATCGCAGATCTGAAACGAGATGTGGTCCAATACTATGAGAGGACTATGTCCGTGTGAATACAGTAGGAGACGGTATAAATGACTGGGCTGCGCGCGCAACCCATTTCTCCTCTTCTAAATTTGAAAACTCGAAGGTGCACGATTGCCGGTCGGAACACTTCGGCGGTTCTATTTATATCTATCCGCTTTGAAATACAATCAAGAGATTAGGATTTTAATTTTTTCAGATTTCGATGCTGGCGATTCTCATGATTTGTGTATTTCGCGCGCCTCTTTATATGCGCATATTTTGAGGTTACGTTATTTCAAGCATAAAATATAAAT
>NC_046660.1:115086840-115091962 GCF_010883055.1 Belonocnema kinseyi | reverse complement strand
GATAATATTATAATAGTCTTATTTATATCTTGATCCGCGTTTGAAAGAAACTAACGAAATTGGCGATTTTAATGATATTTGAATATTTCGCACAATTTAAAAATAAAAATATATATGCAATATCAGATTAGTAATGCCGTCATTAACATTTTGTTGTATATTATATTGTGTTCATTATACTGTATACTTTATATTGTATATATTATTGTACATGATGAAAATAAATTATATAATTAAGTATGTCATATTGTAATTATATATAGAATAGAATTTATTGTCTTCATTGTATACTTTCACAAGTTTTTACTATATTTTTTTGCTCTCTTAAAGTTTTAAATAAAACGAAGCTACATATTTTCTCTCTTAGAATTTTTACCTGAACAGATAATAATCAAATCATTAAATCATTACACATTTATGTGTCTATATTACAGTTCCTCTTGTCCTTGAGCTATATTTCACCTATATGTCACTATTTTTTTTCGATATTATAATTATATTAAAATTAATTAGCTGTCAATGATTGTGCTGGGGATTTTAAGCGTTTGATTTATCTATTAAACTAAAAAAGCTTAAATTGCCTCCGGAATTTCGAAATTATAAAATTTGTTTATGAGAATCATTTGGAATTAAACAATAACAAACTATAGCTTCCTAGAATTTGGTTATATATACTTAATTTATATTATATTATGTTATATTATACTTAAATTATATAGTTAATTATATATAATATTAATTCTATTATAATTCATCCTGATAATACTTCTTTTTTCAGATTTTCATGTCCTAATTCAAAATTTTAATTATTTTTTAGAGTTACTTGTCTCAGATCTGAATTATAGTTTTTCCAAAAAATGTCTAATCCAATTCAGAAATGCATACAATTGATTTGACAAATTTTCTATTCCAATTCAAAATTCAGGATGAAATTAGAAAATTCAAACTTTTCAATCTGAAAATTATTTATTTGAGGTAAAAATCTTTTCAATTTTAAACTTTTAAAACTAAAACTTGACAAATTTGTAATTCAGAAATATTTCATTCAAACGCCCAATAATTCATAAGTATAAAATACAAACATTTAACCCCTTTTAATTTTACCATTTTTTAAATCAAATTATGTTAAAATACGAAATTACCGATTTAAAATTTTTATGACTTTAACATTTTAGAGATTTCTGGTTAAAAAATATAAATGACGCTATTATTTTTAAGGTTCAAGGAAATCTCAGTTCGTAACATTACAAACTGAACAATTAAACAAATTTTTTAAATAAAAACTTTTTAAAATTAGAGTAAAATTATTTTTATTTTAAAATGTTCCAGATTGATATTTTTGCATTGTTATTTACAGATAAAAATTTGAGTTTACTAATTGAAATTGTAAAAAACTAACTTACTGTCAAAATAATTGAATTTTCAACTAAAAAAAAGAGAAAAACAAATTTGCAACAAAATAGTTACATTTTCAACCAGACAGATGAATTTTTAAACTGAAATCAATAATCTTCAACCAAAAAATGGACTTTTTACAAATAAGTTTAAATTTTAGCCAAGTAGTTGAAATTTTAACTGAAAACTTGTGTATTTTAAAACAAAACAAAATAATTCAACAAAAAAACACAAATTTTATAGAAAAATTAATAAATTCTCAATAAAAAATAGATATGCAGTCAGATAGTTAAGTTTTTATACGTAAGACATGAAATCTCTCCCAAAGCAAATGAATTTTTCATGCCAGAGAGACAAATTTGCTACAAAACAGTTGAATTTTAAACCCGAAAAAATTATTTTAAAAAAAAACTTTCATTTTCAAACAAATAGTTACATTTTCGACTAAAATGATGAATCTTCAACAAAAAAAGTTTAAATTTTTAATTAAAAACTGTTGAACCCATTCAAAAATATATCAATTTTACACGAGAGTTGACTTTTCAGTCAATAAGGATTTCTTTTAAATTGTTGAATTTCAAAGCCAAAAAGATGATTTTTTTATAAAACAGTGTAAACTTTTTTTAACCGGAAACTTAAAATGTTTTGATAGACAATTCGATTTTCAAGATTGTCAATTCGTCAATAAAACTTTTGAGTTTGGTTTTATAAATAGAAATGTGAAAATTAATAATATAAAGCGACTTAAAATAAAAGAATTCAATTTATAATTTAAAAAGTTTCCAATTTCAAAATAATTTAATTAATCCATTTTTATTGATCAAAATGATTTAGTTCCTAACATTTTAAAATATATTGATTTATGCTTCAATTCAAAGCATTGAAAATAATAGCTTTGGTTTATATTTTTTAACCAGAAGTTTTTGAGCTATTCCGTTTAAAAAACTTTACACTGTTTTGCAAAAAAATCATCTTTTTGGCTTTAAAATTCAACAATTTAAAAAAATCTTCATTGACTGAAAAGTCAACTATTGTGAAAAATTTATATATTTTTGCATGGATTTAACAGTTTTTAATTAAAAATTTAAACTCTTTTTGTTGAAGATTCATTATTTTAGTTGAAGATGTAACTATTTGTTTGAAAATGAAAGTTCTTTTTTGTAATTAATTTTTTTGAGCTTAGAATTCAATAAAAAATTCCAGTTTTTGGCTGAAGATTATTAATTTCAGTTAAAAAATTAATTTTTCTGGTTGAAAATGTAACCATTTTATTGGAAATTGGTTTTTCTCTTTTTTTTTAGTTGAAAATCCAATTATTTTGATGGTAAGTTAATTTCTAACATTTTCAAATGGTATACACAAATTTTTGTCTATAAATAACAATGCAACAATATTAATCTGGAGCAACTTAAAATAAAAATAATTTAACTTTTATTTTAAAAAGTTTTTAGTTAAAAAATTGGTTTAATCGTTCAATTTTTAGTGTTAAGAACTGAAATTTTCTTGAAGTATTATCATTTTGAACCTTAAAAATAATAGCGTAATTTATATTTTTAACCAGAAATCTCTAAAAAAATCTCTGTTAAAAGTTTTTATTTTATACGTATGAATTGTTGAGCGTTTAAATTAAATATTTCTGAATTAAAAATTTGTCAAGCTTCAGTTATAAAAGTTTAAAATTCAAAGGATTTTCACCTCAAATCATTTTCAGATTTAAAAGTTTAAATTTTCTAATTTCACCCTGAACTTCGAGTTGGAACAGGAAATTTTTCAAAGCAATTGTATGTATTTATGAATTGGATTAGAGATTTTTTGAAAAAATTATAATCAAGATCTTGGACAAGGAATTTTAAAAAATAATTAAAATTTTAGGAACTGTAATATAGACACAGAAATATGTAATGATTTAATGATTTAATTATTATCTGTTCAGGTAAAAATTCGAAGAGAGAAAATATGTATCTTCGTTTTATTTAAAAATTTAAGACAGCAAGAGAATATAGTAAAAACTTGTAAAAGTATACAATGAAGACAATCAATTCTATTCTATTCTATATATAATTATAATATTACATACTTAATTATATAATTTATTTTCATCGTGTACAATAATATACACAACATAAAGTATACAATATAATGAACACAATATAATTTACAACAAAATATTAATCACAGTATTAATATTCAGATAATGCATATATATTTTTATTTTTAAATTGTGCGAAATATTCAAATATCATTAAAATCGCCAATTTCTTTCAAATGATGATCAAGATATAAATAAGACTATTATAATATAACATAATTATAATATTACCATTAATAATATACATTGGTACCTCGTTCGTGTCCCAGAGTGGGGACCGGGAACCTCGTTTGTGTCGCAAACGTCCCTTCCGGTCGTTTAGACTGATTACCATTTTTCCTAACATTTTAATTACAATTAATTACAATTATAATTGTAACATTCAAAGTTTAAATTTGTCACTCTGAAATTGTGACAATTCTTTTTCAAATTGTTTACTATTGAAAATTGTTTTTTTTTTTAATTTCCAAACTAAATAGATTAAAAATGGAATATTTTATACTGAAATAATACTTCAAAAGATTTTGAAATTGAATAAAGGCGTTCATTTAAGAAGCTATTAATTCGAACGTTTACACTTGTGTCATGATTTGTCCCGGTCGCGAGTATAGCTCAATACTTAGAACAATTCTCATTTTTTTTAAATAGTAATTTTTCGGTTCTAACTTACGGGACAATCATTTTATTCTTTGAAAGATTTTTTACAAATCTTGTTGATAATTTTTACATTCTCATTCAAAATGAGAAGGTATTAGTTTTTTTTATGAAAAATGGCTTTTTCAGATTTTAACAAATGTCAACGTCTTAAGGCCTATTGAGTCAGAAAAACAAGTTTTTACGTCGGGGTCTCTTTGTCTGTCCGGCGTCGTCGTTTTTGTCTGTATACCGGATAACATTCGGAAGACTGGTCGGATTGAATTGGACTTTGACAACTTTTTTTGATAAAATCAAACTTACCAAAGTCAAAGGATTTTCAAAATCCAAAAAACTAAACGAAAATGGACATTTGAAGCAAAAAAAGCTTGATATGGAAAAAAAGACAAGAGGCGAAAAACGCTACTTTTTCAAGGCCCCATGAATATTTTATCACATTCTCATCTATAATGAGAAGAGTTTTATGCGAAAAATGACTTCCGCGAATTTCATGAAATTTCGACGTTTTGAGGCTCCTTGAGTCAGAAAAACAAGTTTTTACGTCGATTGACTTTGTTGTTGCGGATGAAAGACTTAGAGAGTTAGTCAAAGATACAAGGGTCATGAGGGGTCCTGAATGCAATACTGATCAATACCTTCTGATCTCAAAAATTAACTTAGATCGGGTTTGGAGAAAAAAGAGACCCAAGAAAGCAAAACAAACGCGAATCAAAATTGAGAACCTACAGAAACCGGATGTGCGAATAGATTTCTAAAATAAGATAATCGAAAGCATAGATAGGGCAACATGGGAGGACGGTATAAAAAACAAAGATTTAGAGGGCGCCTGGACAATGTTACGGGATATCCTTGTTAGATGCACGATCGAAGTGTGTGGTACCTTAGTTGTAGGAAGAATGTCTGGTGATGCGTGGTGGAATGATGAAATTCAGGCTGCCCAAAAAGCAAAAAGAGAAGCGTACAAGAGAACTTTGAACATCGCAG
>NC_046660.1:115081554-115086740 GCF_010883055.1 Belonocnema kinseyi | reverse complement strand
TTATAATATTATCATTATTAATATACGTATATATTTATATATATAATAGTATTAATATTTATATAATTTATATTTTATACATGAAATAACATAACCTCAAAACATACGCATATCTAGAGGCGCGCGATCTATTCAAATCATGAGAATCGTCAGCATCGAAATCTGGAAATATTAAAATCCCAATCTCCTGAATTTATTTCAAAGCAGTTAGCTGTTAGCAGATAGATATATAAATAGAATCGACGAAGTGCTCCGACCGGCAATCGTGCATCTTCGAGTTTTCAAATTCAGAAGAGGAGAAATGGGTTGCGCGCGCAACTCAGTCATTTACAGCGTCTCCTACTATATTCACACGGATATAGTCCTGTCATAGTATTGGACCGCATCTCGTTTCAGATCTGGGATCACTGCGTGCATTAAGTACTTTCTTAAAAATTAGAATTGGTTTTCACTAATGCAACGCTACGTGTGTGATATTTGACGTTTGACAAGTGTCAAAATCGTTTTGTACTTCGATCTTAATCAATTAAATAAAGTGAATATCTGCAGTTTGTACGTAATTAATTGGTCATAAAATCTGTTGTTTTCCTTATTGAATAACATCTGGGAATTAAACGCTTTTGACTAACTGCAACGAAAATTGTAATCCGTATGATTATAAAAATTGCAACTATGAATCTGAGATTCCAATGATGAGAGGTAAGAAGCGGCGAATTATTCTTATAAGCTGGGTGTTCAGCGACCTTGAAAATTTCGTCTCCGCTACTATAGAATGTTAAAGTATACATTTTTTGTGATATTTGACTTAGAAATTATAAAATTTATTAGCTGAAATCTTCAATATTAACTCAGCTTCAGAATAGACCTTTTTATTCTAGACGTCAACAGTGCGCACGTGCCAGGATTTTACGTCCTTTCCGTATTTTTCGAATAGTTTTGGGTCGAAATGCATGGAAAATATTTTAAATAAAAATAACAACGAAAAATAAATGTGTTAATAAATCAGAGTTTAAAGACACGGAAGATGATGTTCCAGGCGCAAAATTAGTGCACAAAACGGTGGAAGAGCACAGTGTTAAACAGCTTAAAAGATGGATAAAATATAGGAAACGATCTTTAAAAGGAAAAAAGAAGTGATTCAGTAGAAAGGTTAGTTGAGGTTGTGTTTGGCAGGTATTAATATTCATTTTCTTTCTTTGCTAACATTTGCTTACATATTAAATGAAGCATTGTTATCGGGGTTTTGAACCTCCTAAATTTTTTGATGAAAATAAAATCTATTTAATACTTTCACTTGAGAACGCAAATCTATTATATTTATGTATTTATAACCAGTTTATATAAAAGAAGAAAAATTTGTTAGTACATTCCTTAGACCAGGAAATCACTAACAAATGGCTTTTTATTGTCTAAACTTTAAAAAGAGAAGTATAAAATATAATCTTCAACTAACCTTTCCACTAAATCACGTTTTTTTTCTTTTAATGGTGGTTTTCTATATTTAGGACATCGTTTCAGCTGCTCAATACTGTGCTCTTCTACTGATTCGTGCACTAATTTTGCACCTGGAACATCATCTTCCGTTATATTCGCCGAATTTTTAAGCATTTTTTAGAAGATGACAGGTGCCAACAGATTCAAATAATGGCCTTGGTCGCCGCACTCTGCACGTTTTTCACCGTTTTTTTTAAAATAGACTTAAAAATGTTCTACCTTAAAAATCTCTGTTATTTACAAATTAATTTTTTGGTTTTGTTTTCATTAACAATATTTTCCATACATTTCGACACAAAACTGTTTAAAAAATACGTAAATGATGTAAAATTCCGGCACGTGCGCACTGCTGACGTGTAGAATAAAAAGGTCTATCAGAATGAGCCATAGCCATATAACGGAATTTTCAAGAGTTTCACCACTCGGTTTTTGAGTATACACCATATTACAAAACATTAATAAAGATTTCAAAATATTTCAAATATTTAAAAATATTTAAAAGGATTTTGAACATTTTATGAAGGCGTGTTTATTAGATTTTCAATATTTCAGAACAATTTCACAAAGATTTTTAAACTTTTAAAAGATGTAAAGGATTTCAAAGATTTTGCAAATGTTACAGTTCACCAGCTTTCAAAGATTTAAAAAAATTTTGAAGATTTAGAACGGTTTCAAAACATTTTAGAAGATTTTTTTACTAATTATAGATTTCAAATAATTCAATGATTTCAACGAATAAAAAAGATTTCGTAAACAAAGATTTAAGAAAAATTTCCCAAAGAAACCACGTCCCGAGAATTTTTGTGAACACATTCTAATATTGTGTTACATTGTTTTTAATTCGTAACTAATTATTTATTTGAAATGCGCGGTGAATCCTGGAGAACATAACCTTTTTTCAGAATTTGGTTATACGTATATTTTGCGCACGTCTTCTGAGTCTCGAAGCCTTTGACCAATCTGCGCAAGATCTGGAGCGCGGGAGATTTGGAAACCGAACTAAAATTGCCTATATAGTACTTTTTTGCATTACACAAATGCAAAAGGGGTTGCATTGTATGCTAGAGTTTATATAATCATATTACCTGTGACTACATAGTAAACGTCCTTACTGTCCACATACAATGGGACCTCGAAAGGAAATTTGGAGAAAGAAATTTGGAGATAAACAATTGCTGAAACATTTTTCTTTGACAAATATTTTTTTTTAATTGAAATAATCAAATATTTATACTAAAGAAACAATTTTTTTAATGTTTGAAGTGTTTAAACATTACTTTTCAAATTTAAAATTAAAATAATTAAAACAACATATTTCTGGATAAGATATTTTGGTTGAAAATGTATATAGTATTTTATAAATCACTAGAGTTCTTCCGAATAATCGAAATGTTGATTAAAAAACACGTGTTTTTTTATATTAATATGCCGGTAAAATTTTTGCATAATTTTAATTTGAAATTAAAATTAATAATTTATAATACTTTAAATAATAAACAAAAATATATTTGATAAAATATTTTATTATCGTATTTTTAATAAATAATTAATATTGATAAGGAACAATTTTATTTGGGGCGTTTTATTATTTTGGAATTTTCAAATTCGTTAATAGTATAAACTGTTCAGGAATTTTATTAGTTTTGCAATTTTATTATTCGGTACAGAGAGTTTTACCGAGTCGGGAATTATACTTTTCGGGATATTTCAGCCGTCCCCATAGAATTACAGAAAAATTGCTCTAATTATAATTTCGGGACTCGACTTTGTTGATTTTTTCCTACAGTATTAATAAAAAAATTGTGTATGGAAATTTTTGATATTACAAAGTTAAAGATAATATCAATTAAAAATTTAAAAATTCGCAGTACATCCAATTTTTATTCTTGGATCTTGGCGATTTTTTTCTAATCCGTTTCAGTCACTGGTAAACGGGGGTGATTTTCTCTTAGAAAATAAGTGATTAAAAATTGAAAAAATTGGGTAGGCTTTTTCGACATGTAGGTATGTAAAGAAGGTAAACTTCTGAAATTTTAAAAACTAATTTAAGAACTATTTATACTCTTTTAAGATGCCAATACAATTTACACAACACTAATTGTAAAATTTGCAAATTTTTAGGCCTTCAGTTTAAGAACTTGAATTTTAACGTTAAATATGCTTCATTTTCAGAATACAGCCTTATTGTTTGAATTTTTCGAATTTTTGTTATTAGTTATAGGTTAGGTAAAAAATAACATTATGGGATTCGAAATTGTTACAACGCGAAAAAGTTTAAATTTAAATTTTAAAAATGTGAAAATACACAATTTTCCATGTTCATTTGCAATCCAGCCAGTCATTTTCTTCCCCTTTTTTTGAAAGCCGATCCTCTGCTTTCAGTTTTCTTTTTAAAATTTACTTTGAATTCAACGCATTTCAAATTCAATGTTTGCAGCTGCATTTAGATGTTTTTTGTTTTAAATATCAATTAATTCAAACATTTTATTTATTTTTGACGATTGTAATTTATAACTTCTAAAATTGAATAATTGTAGCTCAAACATGAAAGAGTATAGACTAATTTCAAATTAATAGAGTTTCTATCATATATATTGAACTATTAAAACCTCTGAACTTTTTTAAGGTTTTTAAAACTCTTTTAAAAACTTTCTTTTAACCATTTTGACTGTGATTTCTTAATAAAAGAATAAGTGTTATTTAGTCTCCAGAGCAGCAATTTTAAAAATATTTAGAGCTATAATAGTTGAGACATTTTAAATTTGTAGTCTTCAGTGTATTGAATAATTTCAAATTTAAAGCTATTAATATATGTCATCAAAATTTTTGAATGGAAAGTATTCGATAATTTTAGATTGAAACATTTTAAATTATTTAGTTACAAATTAAAATCGTACAACTTCAAGTTTTATTAATTTTTTTATCATTTGTCACCCCCACAAATTATTATTATTATTTTTTTGTGTCAAGAAAATAACGCTTGATTTTTGTAAAAATTAACAAATATATATTAAAGGTTCACTCAAGGTCATTTTTGTTCAAAAATCTTGTTCCTGAATAAATTGACTCTTATAGTTTCCGATTTTGTACTGTCACTCAGAGCTTGTGTTTTTCATAGAAAACATTGAAATGTGGTTTTTTCACGTTTATAAACTTATAATTGAAGGTCACTCGAGGTAATTTTCTATGAAAAATATTGACTTACAAAGAATATTGGTCAAACAAAAGAATGGATTTCTTCGCCCGAGACACAAACGTAAATTGTACTATAGTAAAAACAACTGGAAAGGATTAGACGAAAGCCAAATTTAGTGAAGAAAACAAACATTTGTCGACCTATAAATAATAATTTTATTCCCCGAAAGATTTTTCAAAAATCTCTTCGAAACATTTTTATTGTAACAATTTAATTGAGCAAAAATATTTTTTATAAAAATAAAAATAGTACAATTTTTACATACAATTCTTAAAATAAAAAAACTGTGTGTCAAAGCACAATCCAATCCGACTATTTTTTCGAAATTTATGCGATATACAGACAACCATAACATCAATAACAACGACGACGTAAAGGCCAGAGAGATACACAGATTATTATTATTATTATTATTATTATTATTATTATTATTATTATTATTATTATTATTATTATTACACCATTAAGCCATTTCCCTTTCGGGGTAGGCGTGACT
>NC_046660.1:115078127-115081454 GCF_010883055.1 Belonocnema kinseyi | reverse complement strand
AGCCACAACCACGTCTCACGACCGTGAGATAGGTGGTTACAGTCTGTAAAGAAATCAATACGACCATCCAGCAAAAGCCTCGTGCACCCTAAGAACACGGAGCGACCCAAGGACTACCGCCTCCTGCATTTTTCCCGCAAGTGTTTTCGCATATTCTTGACACGCAGGAATGCTTTTTAGGCCATTAGCAAGTGAAAGCTTGGCGCCTCCAAGAGCGCCGATGATAAGGACGATTAGTTTAACAGAATATTCCGGGTAAAATCGTTGCAACTCCCTTATAAGGTGTCGATACCTCTCTTTCTTTTCATTCTCCTTGGTTATGATGTGTTTGTCAGCTGGTGCCGAAAATTCGATAACGAACATGGTTCGCTTCTGGAAGTCAAGAAGAACCATGTCAGGCCTCGAGTGAGCAACAGAAACAATTGTCGAGAATATAAAATTCCAGTATATGCGGCACTTCCCATTCTGGGCAATTGACTCGATTTCCATAGGAGAATTTAGAGGAGCGATATTAAGGTTAATGCCGTAAAAGTGACAGAGATGGTAATAAAGAAATCTTAGTGCCGCATTGTGCCTTCGAATGTAGGTCATTCCCGCGTGAGTTGGAAAACTAGATAGTATATGAGCTAAAGGCTCGGGGTGTGCATGGCACGCCCTGCAGCTATCATCAGGAATGTCTTAGCTCAAAATGTGGCGACGGTATGTTAAGGTGGAAATGACACCGTCTTGACATGCAAAAATGAAACCCTCCGTACCAGACTTTAATCCAGGCGTTTTAAGGAAAGCAAACGTTAGCTCACAAGACATTGACTGATCCTTCACATTTCTGTGAAAAATACCGTGCATCCTCTTATCGAGGAGCTGTTCACGAAAGTTTTTCTCTTGTGCTTTCTTAATCCGGGATTTCAGGAGTGAGTACTCGAGATAAATAAGATTTGATGCATTTTGCTCACCCCTAATACTGAAGTCAAGTCCGAGTGTTTCAGCAGCCTCCTCCGCTGATTTGTACAGAAATGCTCCTTTGCCTACTTCCTCGTGATTCCTGACCATTTTAAGAAGAGGGTCTCTTCCATTTGCAACTCTATGTGCTGTACCCAGAATAATCCTGTTGTAAAGACATTCAAGACTCAATATTCCGCGACCCCCTTGACGGGTGAGATGTACAGTCGCGGAACGGAAGACTTAAGATGCATGCTTTTGTTCATGTGCATAACCTTTCTTGTCCCGATATCAAGAGATCTGAGCTCGTTCTTTGCCCGGAAAGCATGTTCGTTGCAGATACTTTGTTCCTCGCCGACAGTTCGGAAGACCAAATCTGTCGGATGAGACGTTTGTATCTGCTTCGGAGAGTATCCTTTATAGATGTCACATCCTGAATGCGGCTCTGCGGCACGCCCAGGTATGTATAAGTCTCTCCAGCGCAAAGGTGTCGTATAGCGCTTCTATCAACGAGTTCAGGATCTTCAGGTATGCTATTAAGTTTTCCTCGCTTCAAATAAACCTTGGCGCATTTGTCTAACCCAAATTCCATTCCAATTTCCTTAGTATATCGCTCGGCAATCCCTAGAGCTAGATGTAGTTGCTCTTTGTTTTTGCATAGATCTTAAGGTCGTCCATGTAAAATACATGAGTGACCTTGTACTTTCGATCTGCAGGTTTGCCGCACAAGTACCCGTCGGAATGGCGAAGTGCTAGAGATAGTGGCAACAATGTAAGGCAAAAGAGGAGTGGGCTCATGGTGTCGCCCTGAAAGACACCTCTCTGAAAGGTGACCTTGTTAGATGTCACACGATTTTTTCCAAATGAGATAGTAAATCTGGTTTTCCAAAGCGGCATCAATCTCTCTATGCACCGAACTATTTGCGAATGAACCTTTAAGGTTTCCAAAAGGCAGATGATAAGTCTATGGGAGGTCGAATCGAAAGCTTTCCGATAATCAATCCAGGCCATCGATAGGTCACGCTGGTAGAATGCTGCATCTTTACAGACACATCTATCGATGAGCAGGTTCTTCCGACATCCGGCTACGCCTTTTTTTGAGCCTCGTTGTTCATACATTTCTTGTCACACAGGTTCAATTGCCCGAATAATCCTATCATTTAGGATAGCTATGAATATCTTATAAAGTGTGTTCAGACAAGTTATTGGCCTGTAATTCTTCGGGTCAGCTAAGTTGCCTATTTTCGGCAGGAGTATTGTGCGCCCTTCCACCAACCACCCTGGAATCGGCTCTTCCGACTTCAAATGTGAGGTGAAAATACGGACCAAATGCTGATGGGTTGAAGAAAACTTCTTCCACCAGAAGGTTTTGATACAATCTGGTCCCGGTGCGGAATAGTTCTTCATCCCTCTTAATACTTTTTTTACCTCCTCGGTAGTGATGGGTGGGCATTCTTTATCAGGTGTTATGAGGGCATGATACAGCTCCTTGAAGCTATTTATATTTTCTGAGTCTTCGTCCAGTCTATGCTGCACTTCGTAGACTTCTCTCCAAAATACTTCGACCTCCTGTGGTTTGGGTGGGTGATCGACAGTAACCGGAGGCTCTTGGCAAGTTATGGCAAGTTGATGCATTCGTCTTTTGGTCTTATGTTCAACCGTTGGTTTTGTTTTACGGTTCACATCAGCCAAAGCTCTCGCTTCATGATACACACAATAATTGATAGCCCAGAGGTCGGATTCTCCGGAAAAATGTCCACGAAGGTCGTCATCCATTTCAGCTAGATCTTTAGGCTTGAGAGAAACCTTGGTGTTCATTTTTCTCCAGGTCGTAAAGCATCGCTTTTCCTCTATTGGATGCCTGCCCGCGGTTGTTCTTAGTGTCGCCTCTCTTTCTTTGTTGCCGGCTTGTTCTAGCTGTGGTAGAGTAGGCGTTCCGCTTACATAGCCCCTTTTTTGGAGTAGTTCATCATCGTTTCGCAGACGTTGCTGCGAAAAGTGCGATAGCTACGGGTGTTTCTCGCACCACAGGGCATGCAGCCGTGCCATGTAACCCCGTTCAGGGGCCACACTCGCATCGTAGTACTCTAGCAAGTCGTGATTCAGTCGCTCCATCCACCCAAAGGTCGCGAGATCCCGCCGATCCATCGCATTGAATCCATTTTCATTGGCTCCCCCAGCTCTAGATTGGTCGGCATTGTTGGCCGACCCATTGTCGGGAGCCCTGCGCATTCTGTTGTTTGAACCGCACTTACTACAACTAAGTTTAGTGTTGTCATTGTTATTCCCACGAGAAGCTAGTGAAAGGGGTTCGTCCATCCTTGCAGAGCCCCCCATGCAAGGATAAGGCTACGTACTCTGAGAGGTCGCCCGGTATCCCAGAGTCAC
>NC_046660.1:115075903-115078027 GCF_010883055.1 Belonocnema kinseyi | reverse complement strand
AATAATAAGAATAAATTTATTTCCCACTTATTTTTTCCTATTTTTAATTTAAATTAGTTTATTAATGGCTGACCTCTTGACTCATTGTTTTAGTGCAGCCAAATATAATTACAAGAAACTGCAGTTAGAAAATTAAAATTAAATTATGCATAAAATATAAAGAAGTTCTATGTGCGAAATTGATCAAATGTGTTGAATTGAATTACTATCAATCATGATCAAAATTTCAAACTTTGGCGCTTTTATTGGTATCTCAGGTATTTGTATTTTAGGTTATGTTAGTTCTGCTTCTGTTTTCTGGCTCAGTTTATTTGATATTAAAACAGATTTGAAATTAAAAAAAAAAATTAAAGTGCAGTTCTTATAATTAAAAAACTTATTTTTAATGTACATTAGGCATTTTTCATCTATAATTATTATAAATATAGCTAAAAATGCTA
The DNA here is from genome assembly GCF_010883055.1 of Belonocnema kinseyi. Lineage (NCBI taxonomy): Eukaryota > Metazoa > Arthropoda > Insecta > Hymenoptera > Cynipidae > Belonocnema > Belonocnema kinseyi. The sequence continues at coordinate 115,077,587 of NC_046660.1, read as the reverse complement.
AAGTTTCACTGACTTTGAAACTTTTCATTGAAAGTTTCACTTGAAAGTTTCAAAAAGTATAAATTTCTAAAACGGCACATTGCTACATATAACCAGCTTTGAGATTACGAAGGAATAATAAGGAGATATAACTCCATTTCCACACTTGGGAATAGAAACATTACCGTAAAAGGTATGCACATTACAGGAAAATTTTTAATTTTCGTGCGCAGGTGCGCAATTGTCCTCTTCCTAGATATGGAGAAGTGTGCGAGTGAGAAAGCTTGTCAAATTGACGTAAGTAGGGTACTATATTAGACAGGAATATGCAACCGCCATTCTGGTTCCTGGATAGTTCGCGGGAAACAGTGCGATAAGCATGTTGTATAGTTTAATTAAAATTAAGTTTAGAATATAAGAAAAATGGTCTGCTGCAGTGCTCCGTTTTGTAAAAATAGAAGATTTAAATATTTTATATATTATATCACGTAATTTTATTTATAATTTATGTTTTGATAACAATGCTTCAGTATATTTTAAAAATAAATAATCTATATCACGGAAGTGTATTTATATAATTCGATATCAATCTAGCCATTTTGAATTTGTCGTGGAACCGGAATTGGAGCTTGCATATTCCCATCTAATATAGTACCTTAACGTAAGTTAGAGAGGTTCTGTTCGTTTGTTTTGATGCAGGTGCAGTGATCCCAGATCTGGACCGAGATGTGTGGTCCAATCACGTAGGAATAATAAGGAGACCTAACTCCGTTCCCCCACTTGGCAATAGAAACATTACCGTAAGTGATACGCACATTACAGAAAGATCTTAGATTTGAGTGCTTAGGTGCGCAGTGGTCATCTTTCTATACATGGAAAAGTGTGCGAGTGAGAAAGTTTGTCAAATTGACGTAAGTTCAGAGGCTCTGTTTGTTTGTTTTGATGTAAGTGTCAGAAATGTGTTCTAAGCCATGAGGTGTCAAGTTCCGGGTTGTGGACGAAGTTAAACGCCGAAGAAGGCAAATACACTTCGTTTTTTTAAAGCCTTCACAGTAAGTACAATAAACGTCTAATATATTTTATTGTTTTACCTAACTGTCATTTAATTTTAATAGAAATGATTTAGAAATTTAACCTTTACTCACTACCTGAGTGCCTGCGGAGAATTTCTCAGAGCTTCTCAGAGCCTTGAGAATCTTTAGCCTATTTATCATATTATAAATTTAAAAGGTACTTACCTATACGTTTCCTTCTCAAGATTTGTTCACACATTTTTCAAACAAGTACCGAAAATACTGTTAATATATTTATTTTGCGTATCTTACGTATAATGATTAACAAAAGAACACAAACTCTAACTTACGTCAATTTGACAAACTTTCTCACTCGCACACTTTTCCATGTATAGGAAGAGGACAACTGCGCACTTGCGCACTCAAATCTAAGATCTTCCTGTCATGTGCGTATCACTTACGGTAATGTTTATATTGCCAGTTTCAGATGGCTTCCCACTGGCAGTTGGGTCTCCTTATTATTCCTTCGTGGGTCCAATACATGGCTACGGCCGTGTGATTATAGTAGAAGACGGTATAAATGACTGGGATGCGCGCGCAACCCATTTCTCCTCTTCTGAATTTGAAAACTCGAAGGTGCACGATTGCCGGTCGGAACACTTCGGCGGTTCTATTTATATCTCTATCCGCTT
>NC_046660.1:115042012-115075803 GCF_010883055.1 Belonocnema kinseyi | reverse complement strand
TTCTACAAAATAAATAATTCAATTTTTTGAGATCATGGCTTCGACTTGTCTGCAATGTCTTAGGTCGATTTTTTAACTTAAATGTGTAAAATATCAATATATTTATGCACATATATAATTATGTATGTAACCGAACAATAAAAAAAATTCATATCCGTTAGCAACCCTAACAATATTGACTGAAGTGCCAACATAACTCTGGAAGTTGAATTTCTATAAATTTCATAAGTTTCGTTTAAATTTCATTGATCATAAATTTCGTATTTTGAAACTTTTAAAGTGAAAGTTTCAAAATGAAACTTTCAACGGCACATTGCTAGTTAGGGTTGTAAAATTTCATGAAACTTTAGTTCAATGAAAAGTTTCTTGAACCTTTCAAGGTCTTGTGAAACATTGCAATGTTTCAAAGATGGTGGCGGGAAAATTCAAACCGCATATAATAAGAAGTGAAAATCAATTCCATTTTCTCAAGTATTCGTCGATTAAATAATTAATTGACTTATACAATACGTTTTGCTAATTTCCCCTTAAATTAAATACTAAAAATTTATTAACAAAATTGAGTTTTATAGCAAATACAGTTACATGATTAAGAATTTTAAAACCCCAATTTTTCTATATTAAGTTAATATAGAAAAATTGGTTATATTTAATAGACTAATACATTTTGAAGTATTCAGAGCAACAATTTTTAATATTTTCACCAATATCACAATTTTACTGCGGAAACACTAAGAAACATTGAGAAACACTAAATAAAATTTTGAAAAAATTAAACATGCGGCGAAGTGGCATACGATACGAGTAACAAGTACCTAGCCTGATCTGATATCCGCGCATGCGCATATGGAAATTCTCTCCTTTCCCCCCAATGTTTCATGAAACAATGAAACTTTGACTGTGAAACATTTGAAAATTTCAAGTGAAAGTTTCAATGTTACAATGAAACGTTTCATTGCTCACAGCCCTATTGCTAGTTATATGAAACAAAAATTTTGAGGTTATGTTTTGTATGGCTTTAGCTTTGTAACTTCGTATGCATATTATGCAAGAAAGAAGATTGTTATGTATAATTGTGGGGCTAATTGATAAGAAAAAATAATGAGTGGCCACACTGTACCATGTGATTACAACAGGACTACGTTCTTAAGAGTTTTTTCATGTGTCGTGATGTGAAAGCCATATTTTCGTGCCTTTTTGGTGCGACGAATTTGTATTATTACCGTAGGTCGCGAGTCTTTAGTTCTCGTTTGGAATTCATCAAAAGCAATTCATGGATTGACAGAGCCATGGAGGCAAATTATGACGAAGATTTGTCTCAAAATCCATTCTTACAAGAAATGAAGACTGAGCATCGAGCGACCTTCGAAAAAGCCATAAACGAAGGTTGGATTATCTGTGTTCCTCGATGTGGGAGCTTTTCCAGGGGTTCTCTTCTAGAAGATGACTTCCTGAGTCATATCCTAGTGCCTCGCGATGAAAAATCAGGTAAAGACAATATATACATACATATCGAATCCCAGTTCTTTACTTTTTTTGTTAATTATTTATTATAATATATATTTCATCAGCGTCAATTGATAATCTAATCTGTTATTGTTCATGGTAACAAGATTTTATGTATTTATTCATCAATAACAAATGAGCTGTATGTATCCGGATTTTTATTTCTTGAGATTAAAACATATAAAATACCTAAACACCTATTATTAAAAAAAAATGTTTTGAGACCCATTTAAAAATTGTTTAAAGACATTTTGTAGGATTTTTCAAAGGTTGTGTTACGAAGTCGGTACCGGTAAAAAAAAATTACCGGTACCGACAATTTTTTTACCGTATTGTTTAAAAAGCATATTTTGAGGCTAGAGCCTAGACTGCGGGAGGAAGATATTAAAAAATTTTGTTTTCAAATATGTTTAAGGCCATGTCATGAGTATAACAGCTGATCAAGTCAGTCGTAAGATCAATATTTTTTCATCCATGTCGAAAAATAAAAGTTTGAATAAAGCGGAAATTCTTTGCGTGAAATGTTAATAAATATTAAAGGATCGTTTGGGGCCTTGCAAAGAGTTGGGGGAAGAAAAAAATTTATTTATGAAAATAATGAGTATCGACGGACACATTTAGTCTTTACAGCAGAAGTTTGGCTTCTAACTTTCTCTGTAAGTATTCATGCAATCTGTTTTACCCACAGACCTGTGTAAATTTGTTTTTTTTTTGCATCAAAAGTGCAAACATTAGTTGTTCGATTATTTGTGTATAATGTTTATGACCAATTTTGGTTGTTTTGCTGAATATAAACCTTATAGTTAGCCCGTTGACAACATTGAAAATTCTTTTCGGTGTTCCACAGCACGGACGGTATTTCTCCTACAAAAAAAAAAACTTTTTTCATGATACTAATTAGTTAGGACCAGATACATATTCCTTCGTGTCCCCTATTTAGCGTGCCAAACTTTCAACACGATATCTCCTTCCGTGTGGACGTAAGTTGGGATAGAAAAGTACCGATCTAAACTTCTACTTGCATTTTCTTAGAATTTTTTTTCTTCAAAATTTTCTCCAGAATAAAGCAGAGATATGGACTTTATTGCCTCCTCTTTCATTTCCTAAACTTTCAAAGTGATCCCTCATTTCGTTTAGACGTAAGTTGGGACAGAAAAATTGAAAACCAGGTTTGGTCTTGTGACCCTCTCGTCACATGGCCTAAATGCTGCTGTTCACTCCTCAACATCGGCCATCTTGTTAGTTTGTTTCCCAGACTAAAAATCTTTAAAAAATGTTTTTTCTGTGAACAGCCACAGGGGTGCCTTCTCGCCCCCACGAGGCGCTGGAAAGAGGCCACGGTTCGTCCAAAATTATTTCTGTGAGAAGTCACAGGGGTGCAACAGTCATTGTGGTGTCGAATTTCGGACAATTCTAATACTTTCTCAGTCATAAATGATAAGAATGTCATAAATTATTACAAATATGTTATTTTTATGATTAAAACCCAAACTACACGTCCTATCAAAGAGTGATTCATAAAAAATTTGTAGCTTTTTTTCGGGTAAACAATTTTTGTTAAGGGTGTTGCTTAAATCCGACTTCGAATTTTTTTATGTGTACGGTACTGACTCAATATATATTTTTTTCGAAGGACTTGAGAAAGAAAGAAAGAAAGAAAACTTTTCGAATATCTGAGGTTTTTCGAGATCCTCGTATCAATAAAATGTTGAAAAACCAAATCTTTTGTTGAGAAAATCATTATTTTCACAACAAATATTAATCTTGCGAAAGAGAGGAATCAGCGGGTAGCAGAATATAAAATTTGAATAGTGAGGCTCGTTCGAAAATTTATTTTTTTACTGACAATTCTTACATCATAGAAGAATTCTCGACCCCCATTATGTTTTTGAAGGTCCACGTGACGTGGCCAATACGTCGCGAAATGGAGAAAAAAGCGAATAAACTGACATGCCCTATGTGTGTCTTGTAACTGTTGTTGTAATGCGCCACCAGGCTATTTGTCACCCTCACGCCATGTACGGTTACGGGGCGTCCTTTCTTATCGACCACGGGTAAAGACTACGATTCTCAAAGGGGAAAACTTATAATGTGACATTTACTTTTTGATGACACTATCATCAATCGATAGTACGTCAAAAATAATTAGACAATTATCCCGAATTTTTTGGTTCCTAGTAAGAACTATGAGCTTTTGTAAATCACGTTAGCGACAGTTTCCTAACGTCTACAGTTCGCGCGCGTGTACTTCCATCAAGCGCCGCCGGAAATAAATATCATAAGTAAATATCATGCACAAATTTTATAGATAAACCAATTTACTAGATTATAAATGATAAATTTTACAAGTTACCTAGCAATAAATTTCAAAAGTTTTAATTTCCCAATTGAAGACTGCCTAATCTTTGGCTGATTCTTATTCCTTCCGTAGCTGCAGTGAACAGTGCATCACCAAGCGACGTGATCATCTTATGAAGATTATCAACCGCAAATATGTAAAAAAAATAAGTTACGATTATACAAATAAATGATTCGAAAAGTGTCTGCATCGTATTTATTTCCCAGTAATATTTTTGAGAAAAAAAATTTAATCGCCATGGAAGCATTAACAATTATTATTTGGCATGTTTACAATACGAAATAAAAAAAAATTCAATTTGACAAAAAGATTTGAACCCGCGGCAGAGTGGTCGCCAGCCAAGCTCTTTACTACTGAACTGGCTGTGCTTGATGGAAGTACACGCGCGCGAACTGGTAGGCGTTTGGCAACCATCGCTAACGTGATTTACAAACGCTCATAGTTCTTACAAGGGACCAACAAATTCGGGACACTTGTCTAATTATGTTTGGCGTACTATCGATTGATATTAGTCTCATCAATAAGTCAATGTCGCACAAGAAGCCTTGCCCTTTGAGAATCGTAGTGGTGGCTGATGACAACAACAGTTACAACTCAGTTTATTCCCTTTTTTCTCCACTTCGCGACGTATTTCGCAAAATTTAGGGTCACCATCGTCAAGACGTGGTCTTCCGAAAACATGATGGGGGTCTCTCTATCGCAAAATTAATATTTGTCGTGAAAATAATGATTTTCTCAACAAAAGGTTTGCATTCTCATTATTTATAATTGAGAAAGTATTAGACTTGTCTGAAATTTGACACCACAATATTCAAATTTTTAACAAAACAAAGCAAAATGCGGAAAAAAGTATAAAAAAGAAATTATAGTTTTTTAAACATCTTACAAAATGTCTTTTAACCATTTTCCAATGGGACTCGTCATTTCGGTTTCATTTATCGTAAGTAACATGCAGAAAAGCGAGAATTCCAATATAATGCCAAAAGACGCGAGATACGTAAAAATCTTTTTGATGAAGTCTTATTCAGGCATTCCAAATGCAAAGAATAAATATCTGAGCGCGAAGCGCGAGGTAACCCATTATCGATCGCCAAGCGCAAGGTTTAACAAACGCGCGCCATAGATTCTTTTTTACGCCGTAACTAATTAATTTGGTCTAATTTTAGTTTCTAAATTGAAGAAATTATGCATCAAGATACTGGAAAATCAATAGACTAATGGAAATGAATAATTGTTAGAACACAAAAGAAAATAATCTGAATCCTTGGCATTTTAGAAATTGAGTTTTTATATTTTGAACAGTTTTGGGCGAGTCGACACAATTTCTGGAATAATTTTTGTAAAGGTACAAAATCGAATTAAAAGTAGAGGCGAATCACTTTACAAAAGAATTGATTCAACTAAACAAAAGAATGAAAAAAAGTTACATTTTTAACCAAACAGTTTAATTTTCAAAGAAATGCATTTTTGACAGAGTAGTTTAATTCTCAACAAAGCAGTTAAATTTTGATCAAAAAACAAAAATTAAAAATCAAATATGTAAGTAAAGTTTCCGCTAAAAAGACGAATTATCTACGAGACAGTTGAATTTTCAACCCAAAAATATGCTTTCACATAAGAAAAAGTTAATTTACTAATTTTTAATTGAATATTTAAAGTTTTAAACAGTTTCATTTTGTATCAAATATTTAAATTCTCTGCCAAAATAGTAGAATTTTCAATATAAAAATAACTATCCTTGCATTTTTAGTCAGAAAGTTAATTTGAAACTAAAAACTTTATTAAAGTTATTAATATTAAACTTCTTGTGTATTACGTAAATCGTACGGACCATTAAAGAGCTACGATAATGTTGTACTTATTCATAATCCAATGCAACATATGCTTTATAACCAATTTTGTAGAAAAAAATGCTGAATATTAAATGCTTTAGAATGACATTGGGCTATATTTTTTTATTTCTTTCTGTGTAAATTGTTATTTTAAAAGTACTATTTGTATAATGTTATTTTTATCGCTGAAGAAAAATCACAAATAAACTTTTTAGGCAGCATAGTGAATGCAGATACAATCGAGAGGAATATAAATATTGAGCTCAAGATTTAACTTAATTTTTATAAAAAATTATATTAACAATTACACGATAGCCACATGTCAGGGAAGTTTCAGTGGAAAAAAGTTTCTCAGGGATCAGATATATCTGAATAATATTTTGGAAGCACTTTCTAATATAAATATAAATATTGTTCCAATTCACATTCTTTAAAACTAGAAAACATTTATTAATTCAAATTTCCCAGGCGGTGGTACTTTGAAAATGCCCGAGATGCAAGAATCGAGTTGTGGGACTTACGCATTTCGAAGCACTGTATAGGTAAACTCCATGGTTTCGCGAGGGCATAAAGCATTGTTTAAGAGACGTACCGCGTTCCTTCGGAACTAAAAATTGGGTAGAGGTTCACGGAGGGACTCATTTCCTGGAGACGTACTGTTACGGGGATGGATAGTGTGTCTAGGGCTAACACAAGCATCAACTGTGGTGCCAGTTGGTCAAATACAATCCCACCCCTGTCTAAGCGTTCCTCTTCTAAAAAAAAGCTAATAGTAAAAAGATAAATCGTCGCTTTCCTAACCAGGCTGAGGAAGTAATGGGTCTTAAGGAAATTAAGAAGAGTAAAAATAAAGGTTCGCCCTTTTTTCTTCCATTTCTCCCGCGATGAAAACAACTCTATCTTGTTCTCTTAGGGCAAAGAAAATTGACAAAAATACTCCTTCGAAGGATTTGTTTTTCTTCCTTGTGTCCTCCCAGCGGAATTAAATGAGGAATTCTGGGCCGCCAGTTTCTGCCTTGCTAGACAATATCCCTTCTTGAGTTTCTCCTCTTGGACTAGGGACCCGGACTCCACTAAAATTTTTTTTTTCTTTGAGCCTTTTCCCTCTCCCTGCATAGTACTTATGGAAAAACTTGAACCCTAACAGGAGTATGGCCAGGCATGTTCCCCTCGCATTCGCTGATTCTATTAACGAGGAGGTATGTTGATTTTGGAAATGGTCCAAATGAAGTCAAGATTAAGTTAAGGCTATTTATCCCTGAATCTCTAAGAATAAAAAGGCCTTCATCAGAGATGTATCCACCACTTATCCTGCGCGTAATATTTATAACCGCATTGACCCATCTAACAAAGAAGCTGTTCTAACGGTTAGGCGCAGAACTAATCATAACGGTTCGCCCTATGACTCTCAGGCATTTCTTTTGCTCGCGCGCCCGTTATTCCCTCTCCATTCAGATGTTTTAGGTACCAGCGTTTTAGGCTTGTTGCTAAGCAATATAGGGGTATTAGACCGGTTTGTGAACTCTGTGTGGAATTCCACCAAACCAATGACTGGGCCAGTAAGCTCATAGACTTCCTCAAGGACATGCCCAATCTACCTGTATGAGTCTGAAATCATGAGATACAGGTACTGGAATGACTGTGGTTTTGATCAGGCTGAGGATGCACTCCTATCGCGGGGAATTATTAGACCTCAGCTCAGGATGAACTCTATGTCTCAACAAAATCCGGAGTTTGACGTGCCGAATATTAGTCCGTTCATTCCATGATTTTCGGCTGCTCGTCTCGTCGGGGTTAGATATGCTGTCCCTTTTGTTCCGGGAGCCCCCTCTTCCGCTCCCACAATAGTAGAAATATTTGATGGCTCAGAATTTCATTATTATTAGATTGTCGATGATCTGATTAATGCGTCTTAAGCTACCATGAATTCGATCAAATCGCTCCTGGATAGCCCTCTCCATGGTGGTGAAGGCTATGCGCCTCCTTGTAAGAATGAAGTAACCACTGAAAAGTCTCACCCTTTCGATCCCCCTGACCCTTGTCTTAATGTATCTGTTAGACAGAGATCTAAGAGTCATTCGATCTAGCGCCGTTCTTTTCTGGCTTGCTGTAAAGTTTTATACATGGTTTGTTGAGTTTTGTATGCTTCTGCACGCTTTATCATATCTGTAAATATTAGGTAGCTAATTAGTTTTTAGGTTTGTCTTACTCATTTTTAGTATCTCACAATTAAATTTTGAGTTTATTATGATCTTAGCTTTCCCTGGGCAAATCCTTGGTAGATTTTCTGAGTTTAAGATTTCCTCAGTTTTCTGATTTTCTGAGTCCCTAAGATTTGCTAATTGGAATGCTCACAGTTTATGTAAGAAGGAAGCGAAGACCTCTGCAATGTTGTCCGCATTTTACCTTGTTATTCTTTGTGTCACAGAAACTTGGCTTTCTTCTGATAAAGTCTTGAAATTCCCCGGCTATAACACGCATATGTGTGGCCGTTTTTAAGGCAGGGGCGGTGACTCCGATATTTTAATTAAAACAGAAAATTCCTTTTTAACTCATTGGACCTTTGTTGAGATTGGCTTGGTGAAATTGATGTGATTGGATGTGATCCGTAGCCGTTTCCTTCAGCTTTCGCTTTCATTCTGGCGACTGCCAACCTGTTAACCTCTGAATTCTGTCAACCTCTGAAGAGGTTGACATTAATGATCTACTGTTTGAAACAGATGGTGAAGTAATGAGAGAGTTGGGTGGGTTCTTTAGTAAGGGCAATGTCATTCTTTAATTTTTCTGAACAGATTCTGTCGTGAAAGTTTTTCGCTTTATACTTTGCCTGAGCATTAAGCAGCAAGTTGAGTTTTTCTTATCTGTGTGTCAGTTCTGCAAAAATATAAAAAGCGTTGCGACACAACGCGTTTAAAGAAAGTCACACACAATGTTGGCGATATTGTATTTGTGGAACGTAACCCGGTTTCGACGGGCGAGTCAACCAAGCTCCAGCCGAAATGTGAAGGGTCTTTGGTAGTCACAAAGGTTTTACCCAACATATCATTTGCGGCAAGAAATGTTTCCCTTAATAAATTCTATTTTTTCAGGAACATATTTTCGCACTCTAACTGGGAAGGAAGTAAAACTGTGTAATAGAGTTCTTACTTTCGAATATGATATTTCCAAACCATGTTCGTTGCATATGCTATTCGAGGAAACGTTTTATACCGATTTTCATAAATATCGTATATGGTAAGTCATTAAATAATATGCGATGATTCATTAAAATCCTTTTAATTACATTATAAAGTGGGTGCATATGATAATATAAGATATGTATATGGTAACATTTTAAGAAACGCAAAGGTCATGTAAACCCTCAGCGGACAAATTATAAATAAAGAAGTTTGGTGCATAATTACATACACAAGCCTTTTTAAAATTGAAACAATTTGAAACTTATGAATATGAACAGATGTTATTCTAAGCTTTTTTTATGTTTGGGAAGTAATGTATACAATTTTTAGAAATGAAAAAATAAAACTTTCGATTTTTTATGACTTCCAGATATGTGATTTCTTGGTGGTTAAAAAAATTCCACCAAATATTTTTCGAAAATTAAAAAAAAATGGCGGAGATGTGGGATTTTGAGTTTTTGAAAAACTTTTTGTTGAAAATTTGGTAAATCGATTTTCGCAAAAAATTTGAGCGTCAGGTCTTTTGTGGCGCGGCACGGCTGAGTAGGGCAAATAAAAGTGTCTTGGACAAATTGATTTCCAAACAAGAATTATTTTCATCCGATTTGAATTTTTTGATGAATCAAAATTAATAAAATTTTGCATGCATTGTTTACATCCGATTTTCAAAAAAGTGTTCTTAATACTGGTTTTTTAATTCAATAATATTTTTTTATTTATAGAATTTAAAAATTTTCAAAATTCCTCCATTGAAAATTTAATACAAGCAGTTTCAATTGGGTCTGCAATCATACATTCTTTATCAAAAATATCGTACGCACGTATAATTTTTTACATAATATGTGTGCGTCCAAATGAAAAGGGATCAGATAGCTGCATTTATTTAAGGAATTATAAGCGCTTTATGAGTCAATGTCGAAATTGTATCTATCTGGTGACATTATACTTATTTTTTGGAAGTGACCGGACGCACAGTGGGGTATTTTGGATTTGTTCGTGCAAAAAATCGACGACTCGTCAATTTTCAACCGAATTGAATTTTTGTTTTTTTAAAATACTCGTGAAAAAATTTACTGTCGGATAGATACGTCACTATTACGGTTTTAATCGTCAGTATGTCAAAAAAACGTCGACCAACGTCAGCAGTCGTCGGCCGATTTTTAGGCTATTCAGATGTGAGTAATATTTGGTAATTCTCTCCTATATATATCCGATAACATGCTTCATGCTCATTGTTATTTGTGTTTTCAACCATTACAAGTGCAAACCTTTCTATTATCATTCTATTTTTGCAATAAAAGTTTTAAATAATAGTTAATAAACGTTCATAACGATAATAGTTTGATTTTCAAATTATTCAACCGAGAGACGTTTATTTTAATAAAAACTGCAAAAAAAAAAAGATTTAAAATTCTATAAAATACTCCTTTGTTGATTTCTTCAGAATAAACGTTCCTCGGTCAAATAATTTTAAAATGAACGTATTAACGTTATGAACGTTTATTAACTATTATTTAAAACTTTTATTGCAAAAATAGAATGAGAATAGAAAATTTTGCTCTTATTGGTTGAAAACATAGGTAGCAATGAGCATGAAGCATTGTTTGTACGAATTACCAAATATTACTGACATCTGAATAGTCTAAAAATCGTCCGACGACTGCCGACGTTGGTCGACATTTTTTGGCGTACTGACGATTCAAACCGTAATTGTGAGGAATCTATCCGACAGTAAATTTATTCACGAGTATTTTAAAAAAACGAAAATTCAATTCGGTTGAAAATTGACGAGTCGTCGATTTTTTGCACGAACAAATCCAAAATACCCCACTGTGGGACGTAAGTAAATTTTATGTTAAAAAAATATATATAACACATGCGCTTAAGGCACTCGTGAACTTCAGATTCGTTTTTCTCGAAAGACGGATTTTCAAAGGCCTAACTTCAAAACTGCCTCGATGACTTATTTTTTCAACTATATGGTTCGTTTTGGGCCTTAAATGTTGAAAATTTACGCGGAGCAGCTTCCTTTCCGGAACTCCGTACCGAGAACCTGTATCCTTTTTATTCCGACGTACACATTTACTATTGTATTTAGAATTATTCACGTTTGAAGCTTTCTAGACTCAATCGTTGAGTTTTAAATGATTGATTTTGAAAAATCGTCTATTAAAAATTATTAATTTTAATCTGTTAAATTATACATTGTCATGAATGTTTAAATTTACGAGCTTTAGTCTGTTTCAATCAGAAATTATTAAATTTCGAACCTTTCAACCAGTTTAAACTTTGAACTTGTAGTAAATGAAAATTCATTAATTTGCAATTGATTAAGTTCCAATTATTATTTTTTACAATTACTGACAGCCATTACTGAGGGGTCTACAATATGACACACACAAAAATGCTGTGTCAGTGATGTGTCGCATGCAAGCGCATTACTTTTTTAAGCTATCAAAAAGGTTATAAGATACGAAAAACAATTAATATTTATTTCTTAATGGTAAAGAGTACAGAAAGTTTATTTAGTAAAAGCTGCAAAAAATGATGTGGAAAGTAAATACTAATTTAGCGCAATATCACGGAATAATCGGGGGAGGGGCGATATCAAACTTGACTTTGACGTTATCGTCACCTTGGGATGAATTTTACATAAATTGCAAAGTAATATTTAACCCTGCCGATTTCTCCAGTAATCTTAAAACCCCGATAATTCCGTAGACCAGGCAGTTTTTAAACCTGAAAGGTCCGAGAACGAAAGTGGAAACAGCTGCATTGTAAACAGGAATGTAATTCCAAAATCAATACAAAATTCCCAATCATTATCAATTTTGACCGCGCCCTCCTTCCGTTTTCCGTGATATTTCGCTAAATTAATATTTATTTTCCACGGAATTTATTTTGCGAATTTTAGAAGAAAAAAATTCTACTCCTCATGCCACCAGAAAATAAATATTTATTTATTTTTTTGTGGTTTATAACCTTCTTGACAGTTTTAATGATATTCTGTGCGACACATCAGCGACAGAGGATTTTTTGAGAGTGTGTTGTATTGTAACACCTCTAGTAGTGCAGAACTTCTAAACCTTATCACGATCAATTGCATTGCAGTTTGGAGGGCCTGATTGGAGCATATGAAGTTTTTAAGAATTTCAGATTGAACTTATTCAAATTTACATAATTTCATATGATTTTCTACCAAAAACCAGGAAAATTCTATGACCAATAAATAAAATCACTTTTTTTCTTTTTAAGGTGCATCGAGCATCCCGTGGAACAAGGTGCTGGTACATCTCGAGATCATGTACCAGCCGTAACAAATCTCCGAGAATCTAAGGATTTACTATGGACGGAAGTTCTAGACAAAAACGTTCTGAAAGACCTAGATGCTGAAATCGAGGAGTTTCAGCGGGCTCAAGATCATCTCGAAAATGAACAACTACAGTTTCAAAGAGATGCAGTAGGTGCTCTTTATGCAAAGAGCTTAAGGGCTTTACTGAAAGACACAAGACTCCGTGAAAGAACTATCAGCAGCCGCTATTTCCTTCAAACAATTAAAGTCGCTGTTGAAACGTACATCCTCCATAGTCTTCGTAACATCCTTCCTCAATCAGTTTCAACATGCACTGCCTTCGAAGATGCAAGTTTAAACAAAACCATAAAAAATCTGCACCAACTACAACTGAGAGACCTCGGAGTACGTTCAGACCTCTGCGATGGTGTCCTAAGAGGAAAGTTAGAACTTTCTCGTCTTGAAATATTCAATACAGTACTGGGAAAGATTGGTTGTCTTAAGAGAGCCATTAGGTTCATTTCTCAAGGCGAAACCTCAGTTTCCTCCGACGATCTTCTTCCCGTTTTGATATTTTTAGTCATCAAATCCGGATTACCAAATTGGATAGCGCAACTCACTTTCATGAAGCACTTTCGATTCTCCGCGAATTCTGTCTACGAAGCAGACGAGGCTGGATTCCTAATTACCTCCTTGGAAGCAGCTGTCGAACATGTTAGATCCGGAGTCTTAACCGGATCTGCACAGCCCGAGGCGGATAATTTAGATGAAGAAGATGTTCTAAGCTTGGCAGTTAATGGGATTTTGAAGGAAGAGCAAGTTTCGTTAATGTATCTCTTCAAACGTATAGAGAAGGGCGATCTGGCAGAGGTGGAGAGAATATTGTCGAAGAAAGAGGAAAAGTCCGAGGACAAGAGTAAACTTTGCCATCCACTCTGTACATGCGAATCCTGCAAAAGAAACTTAGCGAAGACTCTGAATTCGAATTGGCCGACGTTAAATTCCAGGGACGATAGAGGATTAACAGCCCTTCATGTAGCGAGTCTTCACGGACAAGTCACGGTTGTTGATTTTCTTCTTGAGCATGGTGCGAATGTTAATGATGCTGATGCTGATGGAGTCACGCCTCTGCATTGTGCTTCAGCAAGAGGACATCAAAATACGTTGTTATTATTGTTACATGCAGCGGCAGATTTGAATGTGGCAGACACGAGAGGAAATACCCCCTTGCATCTTGCTGCTGATCACGGTCATGATGGGTGCTTGAAAGCTCTGCTTTATTTTGCTGAGCATATGAGGCAGATAATTAATGTTAATGCTTCTAATTTTACTGGAGATACAGCTTTGCACCATGCATCAAAGTGGGGATATGCGGGAATTGTTGAGATTCTTCTGGAGCACGGAGCTAATCCTAAGGTTACCAATAGGAGAGGATTGACATCGCTAGGAGTGGCTCATAGTACACATGTTTCAAGGCTTTTGGAAAAGAATGGTGATCGGGATATGCCTTTGGTTAATAAGGTGAGAAGAGAGGCAAAGGAATCCGGAGAATCTAGGGCGTCATCTTCAGAGAAAAAGAAGACGAATGTAAAGAAGAAGGTTAAGTTTCTGGTATGCAAATGCTATTTTATTTTATTTTTTCCCTAAACAAAAAATTGGTACACCGATTGAATATAATTATAAATCACAAATTCAGATAATGACATTATTTTAAATTGCTACCATTCATAATAGAAAATTTTGAAGCTAAAATGGACTAAAATTTAACAAATTAAATTCTTGCAGATCATCTTATTTTATAATTTATTTTTTATAATATGAAGTATTTTAACAATATTTAGTTTAAATTTGAAATCATTCAAAATTAAGCTTGCTACATCATTCCATTGGAAAATGAACTAATTTTTCATGCCTAAAATTTCAGAGTACCTGCAATTTTACAGTTTCATGCCTAAAATTTCAGAGTACCTGCCATTTAACAGTTTCCAATTAAAGCTTTTAAATGTAATACAGTTAAAAAATTCGAATCCGATTTAAAATAGAACTTTTTTATTTTATTTTATAAGGATGCCGAACCACTGAATGAAGAGTTCCACAAAATAGATAAATTAATCTCTGCAGTAGCAGAAGGAGATATTTGCTTAGTTTCTTATTATCTGGGACTGGATGGACCGTTGAAAAAAAAAATCCCAGAGGATGAATCAAATTTTTGTCACCCACTCTGTACCTGCGAAAAATGTGCTTCAGTCGAAGAAGTAATAGACAAGGAACAAAGGAAGCCTCTCTTGGGAATAAATTCTTCTAATAAGAAAGGTGAAACGGCATTACATATTGCCTGTGTCAATGGACATGTAGAAGTCGTACAATTATTGTTAGATGCAGGAGCTAATGTTAATCTTGCAACTCTGAATCAAGGGCAGACACCATTACACATAGCCTGCCTTAAAGACAGACTAAAGGTAGTGAAGTTACTCTTGAATTGCGGAAATTGTAATGTAGATGCTATGGACCATTCTGGAGACACTCCTTTGCATTTAATGGCCAGAATAGGTAACACCAGAATTGCAGAACTGTTAGTGAGGCATGGGGCCAATACCAAAAGTCAAAATTATGAAGCTGTGACTCCTTTGGAAGAAGCCGAAATTAGAATCTATAACGATGAAGATTTATTTATTCCTCTTGCCTCCTCCAATATTCTTAAAGTTCTTAAAGGAAATGAAAGCGAAACTTCTAGTCAGGGTGGGATAAAGGAAGAATAAAGAAAAAACGAAAAGGAAATTTTATAAATTATTATCAAAAAATTGAGAAACGAGAGTTTCTTTCTATAATTTAAAAATGTAAATATTTCTCTAACATTAAATATTATTCCGATAAGAAAATTATGTAAATTTGAGAATTCTCTGATTATGAGAAAATAGAGTATTGTATTCAGCACAATTGCCTTGCTCTTCGAATTGAACAATTTGTAATACAGTATAATACATAAACACTAGCGGTCAAAATTGTGCGTGAACTTACGAAAATCGGGTTAAAAACAGGCTTGAATTAGAAATTGACTAACTCTGCACAAAATTAAGTCAGAATAAAATTTATTAAATTTCATTCAAAAATATTTTTTATAAATTATATTTAATTATTAATTAGCCTTACTTAAAGTATTTTTGATAAATAGAGGTCGAGATAGGGTGTGAGAAAGATCGACCTATTTTCGCGTTTTCGGCCAATTTTCGATTACCAACTTCCACCTTCTGAATGCTGCAGGAGATCAAGAACATAATTAAATATTTAATGATTCTCGAAATTATCAGAAAAGATGCAGAAGCATTTTCAAGACGAAAAGCGGTCAGTTTAGTGGTAACCGCAGTTTTTTGTCTCATTTCACATGCGTTAACAGCTCGAATGCCGCTCGACGCACAGCTTTTCGTCTTGGAAACGCTTCCATATTTTCTGTTACTGTTCGCGAACAAGTAAATATTTTATGATGTTTTTGGTCTCAATTTAAGAAGGAAATTTCTGAGGTTAATTCCAGGCGTTAATTCAGCGAAGTGTAGCTTAAGTTGAGAATCAAAAATTGGCCAAAAACGGATAATAGATCGATCTTTCTCACATAGTATATCAATTTCTATTCATGGGAAATACTTTCAGTACGTCTAAATTAACGCGAATCTCAATAAGATTTATAACGAGTTTTTAACGAAATTTCAAACTTAATTTTTTGCTGAATTAGTCAGTTTCTAAGACAAGCCTGTTTTTAATTCCGATTTTCGTAAGTAGATACACAATTTTTACCGGTAAATTATATGATACAAATATAGACATTTTTGGCTATCGTCGTTTTTATTTCTTATAAAATTGAATATCTCATATTAAATATTGAAAAGGTGACTGACTTTAATATTCTATTGTTAATTGTCGAAGATCTCTCTGAAAGGATTCCAATAGTAATATATTTAATTAAATTATTTTAATACAAAACTATGATTTGTAGTATAAAGTATCTTAAGGTTTATCACACGGAAAAGATTTTAAACACATTCGTAGAACTTGTGTAGTTGTACAAACGTAAATCTGAATATAGAATACAGAACAAAATACAGATAAAATTAATCATAATCTTGTCATTTGATTTTCCAGATAAATTTTTACAGAGTGTGTCGGAGGAAAGCGATTTAAACATGAGTGGCATACAATTAAAACAATTATCCATAAATTTATCCAAATATTGTACATTTGAAAAGGCTGAAAATGCTGAAAAGAATTGAATCATTTGAGCCGAGCAAAAAAAAAGTTGCTAAGCATCGCTAAGTATAGAAAAAACGTTTCGAAATCAGTTAATTTTATAATTTGAAAAATAACAATTTTATTAATTCTAAAAAACTGTAAGCCAAAACTTTAATGGGAATTTATTGTAAGTACAGTCTTGTGTAATAAACAACTATAACAAATTAGAAATAAAATTAATTTATTCAATTAAAATTTTTGGAAAATGTGCAAAAAATCTGTTTTTTGAAGTTGTATATATCGAGCTTGAAATTGCTTTTGTTTAAAAAGAAGAAACTGTCATTGCTTTGGTTGACGAAAAAGAAATTTCTTCACTTTAAAATGCAGGCCTCTCCAGGAAGTAGAAATGTTTAGATTTTTACTCATGGAAGAGATGTGGCGTTTTAATCACAGTTGATAATTTGGAAATAATCTACATTTTCGGACATTTGGAAAAGTTTATTTATGCAAAAATGAGACGTCATCAATTTTTATTAATTTTTTTTTAAATTATCAATTTTGCGACGAAGGAATAATAAGGAGGTTGAACTGCCATGGATTTTTTTTTCGAATCTGACAGGAGCAACGTCGCATTAAATTCCTGGCCTATGAGTAGTAATCACTCTTCACCTAGAGTGCGCAAGCGCCACATGTCCTCTTCTCACGCACAGAAAAGTGCGAGTGAGACAGCTTTTAAAAATAAAGTTGTTTATCAGGTTATGCGAGTTTGCTTTCTTTTGCCACCGGAAAGTTTTTCGAATTTTCAAGTAAAATGAGCCTGTAAAAGGTTTAAACTATAATAATTAATAGTTTTGGTTAAGTGAACACAGAACTCAAGTGAGTTTCATAAGATTGCGATAATCAAAGAAGTTCGTTATGAAAGTGGTTAGTATAGATTGCAATTCGAGATTTCATGTTCATCCAATTTCATTCAATTCTATACTTATCAATTTCATAACTCTGCTGATGAAATGGCAATGGGGAACGGGACTCGGCCGCCACATTGGAATTAATATAATCTATCTCGTAAATGATTATATTAATTCCAATGTTAAACTTGTAAAAAATTATGACTTCAAAATTTTACTAATTTTAATTTTTTCTCCTTTTCAGTTCAATAACTTGGTCCCTAGTCGCAGGCATAAAGGGAACTTCTGCAGGTATTTCAAACTAGAATCTGAGTAGCTTTAAACGAGCAGCACTGAAACGGCATTAGGCAGTGCCGTTCAATCGGCAGGGAATGCAATATTACACATTTTACACACTCATTTTACTTGACAGCTTGAACAGCTTTTGTCGGTAGAACAAGAAAACAAAGTCGCATACCCTGATAAACATACTTTATTTTCAAAATCTGTCTCTCGCACTTTGCTGTGCAGGAGAAGAGTACACGTGGTGCTTTCGCACTCACATAAGTGAAAAGTGATTACTACCACGCTTGGAACTTACGGTGCAGTTGTTGCTGCCAAATTGCATGTACGGTGATCGGTCTCCTTTTTATTCCTTCGTGAACATTTCGCATGGTAATTTTTAAGCGTGCGTTTTATTATGATTACATATGATTACAATTTTCAAGGTTTGTCTAATTTTTCTCGTTAGAAATTTCAATTCGCTGTGGGCGCATCTAAATATTATCCGATTGAAATCATACTTGGTGGGCATTTATTTTCTCAAGTAGCCTCATGAAATCATCGACATGGAGCGCAACATTTTAAAGGTTTAAAATAAGAAGCACCCTACTGGAGAGGTCTGTTTTAAAGCATACTAATTATTTAAAAAGGCCAAATTTACCACTTTTAAACGTAAATTTGGTTAAATGCGCAATTAAATCAATTTTTGGGAATTCACCCAACTATATTCTCATATGTATAATTTGATACCAACAATGTGAGCAGTTTTCTTCTTTCTTACGGAACGACATATACACACTGGAACCAGGAATGAAGAACGGTTTCGGGCATGGACGTAATAAATCAGCATATATTAGGATTTTTCTCTTTTTTTCAATTAAAAAAAAAAGTGGGACTACAAAATTCGAAAATATGCAACGAAAATAAATTATGCGCCTTAAAGTATCATCCGAATGAAGTAACTTTCTTAAGAATTGTTCCTAATGAGGAATTTAGTTGTTAAAAGAGTTACTGAGGGTATGTCCAATTAAAACGAGGTTGACTATTCTCGAGTTGAGATAATGGAAATTAAAATTAGCGCCTTATGTACGTGAGCACCGTCAATAAAAAAACGCCACATAATTTACCTATGTGGCTAAACTTTTCTTGCGATTTTTTTAAAACTCGGAGCACATAGAAGCACACAACACAAAAATTCTGTGAAAATTTTAGAGTTTTTTGTAATTTCGTTTTTTAAGGAGAGCCCCCAAAATATGAAAGAATGGAGGTTAGACACTATCATCCTCTTTCTGTTTGAGCTCTTTTTCAACTGGCTTGTATGTATTCTTCGTATGAATTTACCTTGATAATGCCTTAATGTAATTACGTATCGTCTTTACATAGAAGTTTCATAAATCGTAATGATTACAAGTTATATTCAAGTATGAGACATTATATGTATAAAATAGTGATCTATTCATTACTAAGGACTGTACATACAATCAAATTTTCATAATTTTTTAGCCGATAGATACAATTATTGGAATTTGAAAATTTAAAAAAGCAGAATGCATTAACTGATTTCAAATTTTTATTTTTACCTATTGCAAATGCGAAACCACAATTTTGTTTTGTTCGGCTTATGGGCATGTGATACTTAGAAAATTGTCGATTTTACCAGTTTTAGGTTCCGACGGCTTTTTTTCTTTAATAATCAATATTTTGTCTTAAAAATTTGGGACATGATAGCGACCATGCTAACGGACGTCCCCACACACTTTTTTTTGGTTTAATTCGAAAAAGTTTTAATTTAGCAAAATCTGATTAATTTGCATAGCGCTTAGGAATTAGTATCGATTTTACCAGTTTTAGGTTCCGACGGCTTTTTTTCTAGAATAATCAATATTTTGTCTTAAAAATTTGGGAAATGATAGCGAACATGCTAACGGACGTTCTCGCACACTTTATTTGTGTTTTTTTTTCAAAAAATTTTTTGATATTGCTAACAACGTGTGTATATTTGAAGGTTATGTATGTTACAATTCTCCTGTGCGTTACTTTCAAACTACACAATATTTTTGGCCGAAAACTTTGGACATGCAAATAAACATAGTAACTAATCTCCCGGAACTAACCTTGTTTGCAGGCAATCAAAAAAGTTTATTTCATAAATAATTTCCCAGTGGCGAAAAATTGAACATTAATTTCAAAGTTTCATGCTGTTTCTTACGCCCTCTACGCCGAAAATTTTAAAATTTATCTATCTACATTACCAGCTAGGCTGGCAAGATAGTTTATTACACCATAATTATTCTAGAGTGCTTACCGACAGAATCGGTACGATAGAGACCTACATTATCGGAATGACAGAGCTAAAAATCACCAAACCACAAAATAATACACATGCATAACATTTGGTAATTAGCACAATAACATTTTTTTGTTATTATCCCTGAAAAAAAGTCCGGGGACGTCCGTTATGATATTTTATAGCATCTCCGAATCCAGTTTTAAAAAATTTTCATTTTTGTAGAAAAAGCCTTCGGAACTGTACACGATTGACCACACGACGAAGTATCACATGCCCTTAACAGATCGACTCATTTCAGTATTTTTACTCCACTCTATTGTAACATATTTATTTCTTCTAGTTGTAAATTTCATGGTAACTTAAAATTCGTTAAAAACTAGCCTATTCTTAACAAAAATAATTGAAAATGTACACTTTTATTTACCACTCCCCAATGAAAAATTGTGCAGAAGTATATAGACATATGATTACTAACACAATGACAAGTAGAAAAGCTAAGGTAAGAAAACAGAACTCGGTTGTCTATGCTAAATCCCTTGATTCAAATCGTTCAAGAAAGATATTTTATATGTACACACATACCATACACATTGCACACACGATATAAATAGTCGCTTATAATTTATAAGGCTTTAACTTACATTCAATGTATCACAAACAGTTTCGCTAAAATAAGTCGTTGAATCGTTGCGAGATTTCAGCAATTTCATACATATCAAATTTAAAAAAAGGTTAAACAACCACCGCTGTCCCACTGGAAGCAACTGCCATCTAAAAATGACACCGGCTTCCAGTAGAAGCAATTTCCGATATAAAATTTTTTTTAACTACACAAACTAGTTTCGTTAACAGCTTAAAT
This sequence comes from Belonocnema kinseyi, assembly GCF_010883055.1. Lineage (NCBI taxonomy): Eukaryota > Metazoa > Arthropoda > Insecta > Hymenoptera > Cynipidae > Belonocnema > Belonocnema kinseyi. The sequence goes on along the minus strand of NC_046660.1, from coordinate 115,055,096 downwards.
TCCAACATCCAACTTTTCATTACGCCCTACCGAAGGAAATCTCTGAGTTTTCTTTAGCGAAATAGCTTGGCCCATTTGAGTCTATAAACAAAGTCGATTTGAAACAAAATAGTCTCGGAGATAGTTTGAGAGATTTGGGCCCTTTTCAAGATCCTTTTAGTGGTTGTTTTAAGAGTGGTGCGACGGTAATATAATATTCCTTTTATATTCGTCACGTACCAGGCGGGCAGAGTTATTTACAGTAGTTGGTCGCGGCTAATCCGCTCTCCCTTTTTAAATTTCTCTAAAAATTATTAACACTTTTTTTTAATTGATGAATTTTCTCATTATACTTATTTATAATTATAACTTATATACTGATATACAATTTTCTAGTTGAATTCAAAAATGTTGTCTTTTTTGGCGTATCTCATTCCATTTACGAGAAACGTTCTATTAATTCCAATTTTAAGCATTAAAAAAAAAAGTTAGATATCTGAAGTCATCGGAACCCGTAGATTCCGAATTATTATGTTTTAGGCTGTTAACTATGAAATTAAAAAAATCTACTTCTAAATTTTAATCCTAAAGCTTAACAAAGGACCCTTGAGTGTCGGCTACTCTATTGCGATAGCCTCTCTGCTTGTTATTTATGATCGTATTCTTATTTCAATTCCTGGACCTTTAAAAAATATCTACCTGAGTGCCTGCGGAGAATTTCTCTGAGCTTCTTTGACCTAAAGAATTTTTAGTATATACTCAAAGATTCTTTTCGGTAGGGCGTTAACCTGCCACTGTATTTTCATTATATTATGCAAAACACTATGCATATTTCGTAAATCCTTCACTTGTCAATAAAAAATTATAACATGTATCACATATCTACAAAATTAAATCTAATAAGTTATTCATTTGCTTTTATATTTCTTTAAAGATGAATATTTAAAAGAATCAATTCGACTAACAGATTAAAATATTACGATCAATAAAATGACAATTTTTTGTGAATAAATTAAATCAATTATGGCCCTCACATCAAAAATCATAACATCATAAAAAAATACCTTTTATTCCAATATTCTAATTTTAACTCTTGTAAATCTTAGCGAACAACAAATTTGGTGTATCTATTTACATATTTTAAAACTCAATCGAAGTCATCCTAATGTTATTAAATTATCCTCTGATATAAGGTAATTGTTGCCCTAAACTTTAGTATACACTTAAGTTTATGAGAGCAAAAAAAAAATTAATCTATTAGTCGCAGGTAAAATGAACAACATTTTTAAAAAAGTAAATAAAAATAAAATTTTTAAGGAATTATTTTATATTCTGTGAAATACAACATCTACCTTAACTTTAAAGAAATCTTCAAGATCTCAGTCAAATTGAAATTTACAATTGTCATTCCAAATAATGGTTCTAAGTGCAGAAAAATTCATTTAACTATATAACTCGTTTGAGTTACTGAATATGAAGTAACAGTTTCTACATTTGAGACGTTTCATAATGATTTTTGCAAAATAGAACTCTTTTTGAAATAGTAATGTACATAAAAATGTTTTTACCTTAACTCGAAGGTGGTAATGCCCAAACAATTGGTTCTTCGACTTTTTTTCGTCTATCGTCTGGCTTTTTTCTTTGGTTTCTAAACCTCATTCTATTTGGACTCCAGTCAACTGTGTTCTGCATTCTCCAGGACTGTGTAGGTCGTACCTCAATGTTTTGCATTGTACTATTATACTGTTCATCAACTTCATATGCAAATTCATACTCGGCATTATAATATGTCTTAAGAGTAGGTTCAAAACGAAACTTCTGCATTGCACACCACGCGTGCGATAATAAATTGGGGAATCGAGTCAGCCAGTATTCTGTGAATTTTTCAGGAATTTCACCCAAGCTAGACTGCGCCTCTGGAGTCAATTCTCTGTAGTGATGTTTCTGAAAAAATTAGGTAAGTGAAATTAAGTTCTTTTAATTTTTGATTGGTTCCTATTATTATATCTACGTATTTAAATAATAAGGTTTTATCTCGAAAAAAGTCCGAAATAAAAGGCGTTTATAAAAATCGAAGCACTCAAACATCAACAAATGTACTTTAGGAGTGCAGAGTACAAGTTTCACATCAAGAATCGGGTGCGGTGGAACATGTATGGTATGTATGGAGTACTCCAGACATGGGAAGATTCTATGTATGGAACTCCATACATGAGAGTCGTATTAGCATGTATATTATTTAACAATTTAATTTCTCGAAATCATCAGAACTCCATACATGGGACAAAACTGTTTCGCCGCTCCTGTCAAGAACACCGTTTTTTAATATTTTTTATTTCAAATGCATTTCTTGCATAAGATCATATAAAATTGCAAATCGTATTTGTACAAATGAAGTAAACATTAGATGGCATAACAAATTTAATAAAACAGTATTGCGAAAAATCATGCAATGATGGTTTACTGGTTTGTTACCATATGGTAAAAAATGTTATATAAACTTTTTGATTCGATTCCTTACATCTACCAGAGGTAGCCCCATTTCACAAAATTAGGGACTTTTAGGGGTGAAAATATATCATTGAGGTAATGTGATACTTCGTCATGTGGTAAATCGGGTTCAGTTTCGTCGTCTTTTTCCTCACAAAAAGCACTCTGCCATTCCGATAATCTAGGTCTCTGTCGTACCGATGCTGCATGTAGCACTCAAGAATAGAATAATTGTGGGAATGAATTGTAACACACATAACCTCAAAATACACACACATCAAATTTAGCCAAATTAAATTTCTTTGAATTAACCCACAAAAGAGTCCGGGGACGTTCATAGCATGTTCGCAAACATTCTCCAGATTTTGAAGACAAAATCTTCATTACCCTACCGAAAAGAATCTTTGAGTATATACTAAAAATTCTTTAGGTCAAAGGATCTCAATGAAATTCTCCGCAGGCACTCAGATATTTTTAAGGTCCAGGAAGCTCGTTTAAATGGTCTGAAGGCTTTAAAATATCCTTCCCGAAATTGAAATAAGATTACGATCATAAACAACAAGCAGAGAGGCTATCGCAATAAAGTAGCCGACACTCAAGGGTCCTTTGTTAAGCTTTCGGATTAAAATTTAGAAGTAGATTTTTTTAAATTTCATAGTTAACAGCCTAAAACATAATAATTCGGAATCTATGGGTTTCGATACTTCAGATATCTAACTTTTTTTTTAATGCTTAAAATTGGAATTAATAGAACGTTTCTCGTAAATGGAATGAGATACGCCAAAAAAGACAACATTTTTGAATTCAACTAGAAAGTTGTATATCAGTATATAAGTTATAATTATAAATAAGTATAATGAGAAAATTCATTAATTAAAAAAAAAAAGTGTTAATAATTTGAAGAGAAATTTAAAAAGGGAGAGCGGATTAGCCACGACCAACTACTGTAAATAACTCTGCCCGCCCGTTACATGACGAATACAAAAGGATCATTATATTAGCGTCGCACCACTCTTAAAACGACACTAAAAGGATCTTGAAAAGGACCCAAATCTCTCAAACTATCTCCGAGACTATTTTGTTTCAAATCGACTTTGTTTATAGACTCAAATGGGCCAAGCTATCTCGCTAAAGAAAACTCAGAGATTTCTTTCGGTAGGGTATTGTAGGAAAAAAGCCGAGGGAACCTAACACGAATAAAATCGAAAGTTTTCTAAGTATCACATGCCCTTAAAAGTGAATAATCACATTAAATGAAACTAACTAAAGTCTTAATTTGAATAAATTTCAAAGAGAAAAAAAAACAATAGAAAAAATCTAAGACTCAAATTCGAGTTTATTCTAAATTTTCAAAATCCGATTCGATGAATTACAAATTTGAATTTTGTTCATTCCTTGACATTTAACTTAATTCCAATGATGAGGATTAAAATTCTGAACTGCTTTCAAAATCGAACAATTTCAATTTACTGTTCAAATGTTTAATTTCACCCTAATTCCATCCCAAATTTATTATTTAATTAAATCGAATTTGAAATGTATTTAATTAGCATGAAATTTTGTAATTTATTATTAATAACACAAATAAAGAATTTTTCCAAATTCTGAGCTAATGCTGCTTCCGAATAATTTTTTTTGTTTCGTTTGCTAAAAAATGTTTAAATGATAAGATTCTATCTCGGATGGTGAATTAGAAAAGGTTTGTATAGGTCTTTCCAATGGCAAGGTGTCTGCTAACACTTATATCCACAAACAGACAAAATACAAAGTCCATACCAATCGTTGTTGTATTCCTGTCGATTACATTTAAACCACTGTAAAGTTGAATTGATCTAAAAGCATAGATTTTTAGGTCATCCATATAAAAAACATGAGTAACCTCATCCAGGCGATATTTTTTTTATCGCCGCAGAAGTAACCAAGAGAATTGCATAGTGCGAGATAGTGGCAGAAGTGTGAGGCAAAAGAGTATCTGAAAGGTGACGCTGTCCTTTGTCACATGATAATTTCCTGATGAGAGAGTGAATCTAGTTTTTCATAGGGATATCAATCACTATATGGGGCATTATATATCAACTGCCCCAACTTGAAAAGTCATGTTCTTTGCTTATCTTCAGCACCAACTGCACCCAACAGTACTTAATCCAAACAATTATAGCTCAGGATGACCATCCTTCCCAAATGGTAGAGGGTAGAATTTTCAACCCCAACGCTTGCGCGGGCAGCTTCAAAAGTCTGTAACTCAATTTCTAATCATGCGATTTAAATTTGTTATGACCGTTTTGTAAACTGATTTCACACTTCATCATTCTATTTTATTATTTATAACAACAACAATTGTAAACAATTTTTTGAATAAATCAATTGTTTATTTAAATTTTTTGTAATTTAGGGTTCTTAGATTCAAGGACATAATTTTTGTTAATTATTGACGTTTATACCTAATTGTTCGAGAACATCGAAAAAACTCTTTAGACTTGTTTACTTATCAGTTTAAAGATGTTTCATCTTTTTAAAATTTGTTATAAAAAGTAAAATGTTTACTTCAAAATCAACATTAGTTTTTTTTTTAAACCAATGACACCTTACAATGATAACTTGTATTCCAACAATGGTTGTTAATTTCTTCTACCGATTTTTAAATAAATACATAATTTAACAATTGTCTAACGTGTACGCTGTGTTTATTAAAAAATATACTACTATGGTATTAGTATTTAACGCATGAACGTAGGAATAGAAGAGACTAGCCACATGCTTCCTAACTTGAACGCGTGGATTGAATATAAGTTACAAGGGGCAGTCGATTATATTGGTCTGCAAAGGCAAAGGATAAGTGAGTGAAGGAGAACAGTCTGATTTTTCTATCGCAATAAAGGTTTAGCAATAAGTTTAGTAATAGTTTAGTAATTAAAGTTTAGTCCCGCTAAAAAAACATTGTGGGAATTATGACTGATGGGGGTGATATTTAAGAACTAATTATTCTTTTATATTTTATAGCTAATCGCGAAGAGAAATTTTGAGTTTCACCTCGATTCACCTAATATTGACGATTCTAAATAAAATGTAAAAAAAACGTCTTTTTTCTTATGGGAAATATGTGTTTAATTTAATTTTTTTAATGAATTCCAAAAAATTTGTCCACATGCCATTTGGATGGCTCATACTACGTGGAGGTTACAGTGCGATTTTAGACTCCTTTTATCTTAAAGATACTTCGGGGTGCTTGATTGTTGTAAGCCCCTTGCTTATCGTTTCATAACATATTTAAGATGTTCGACTTACAAAAATCAAGCACCACGAATTATTTTTTAAATTAAAGGAATCTTAAATCGTACTGTATACTCCACGTGGTAGTCTCGGGACACTATGAGTTGATAGAGACTAGGCTAACGTATATTTATTGCAATAAAAACAGTTTATACGTAAAGACAATGTTTTTTTTCATTTTAAGATCTGTATAAACAACTAACAATCATTGTAGAAATACAAATTACAATAGCAATAAATCATTAGTTTAAAGAAAAATAATTGTAATTTTGAAGTAACCGCTTAATTTTTGTATACATCTTTTTTGAAGTTACGTTTGGACATCTCTCTCCACACAGGCCCTATTCTTCGCACAATCCTTTATTTCAATATAGCTGTAAAAGTATTATATAGCGTGTTTAGGCAAGTTACTGGACTATACTACCCTGGGTTGGACAAGACGGATTTTTTCAATAGTAGTGTAAGTGCGTCTTAACACCAAACAATGTCGAAGGGGCGTTTCCGCATTTAAATATGAAGTAGAGATCCGGGCCAGATGTTGGTATGTAAAAATGACAGACATTCCTTCTCAGACTTTATGAGGTTGTCGCAAAATTCCTACCTATTTGGGCTTGGGTGAATTTTTGAAAGAAACAGGGCGATCGCTGAAGTAGGCGGCACTGGCTTCTTCAGTTTGTGCTGGTAGATCCTCAGTTCGTGCGCGAACTTTCAGATCCTTTTTATAAACGGCTGACCAGATGTTATGTAGTCTATCACATACTGAACAATCCGTACAATCTTCTTGTTTATTAGATGCAAGCGTCTATTGGTCTTTGGTCCATTATCGGTTTTAACCTTCGATTTTAATCAGTCAAAGCTCTCACTGCACCATACACTGAAAAATTGATGGTCTAGCGGTTGTACTCCTCCAAGATATCCTAACGCAGGAAGGCATCTATTTCATACTGATCATGGGGATTAAGAGGAACCTGGATGTTACGTATGTCCTTGTCTTAAAATCGCTATCATCTATCAAGGGGTGACTGCTTTTCGCAATTAGTCTTAATATAGCTTCTTCCTCTTCGTCTGCGGCTTCTTTATGCAATGATTGGAAAAGCACTCTGCGTTCATATCCAGTTTTCGACGGAGAGGCACATTTATTTCGCAAAGGTTGTTGCGAAACGTGCTGAAGCTCTAGTTCTTTCAGGTACCACACCGAGTGTGATTACGCACCACGAAGCCTCTGTAAAGAGGGATAACGCTGACATTATTGCTATGTAAAATTCCATAAACAAAACTGAAAGCAATTTCACAATAATTTGGAATGCTGACGACACAGTATTTTTGTTTGACAAAGTTAGTTGTGAAAACAAAATAATAAACTGCGGAACATTGCTAAATTGCAACGTAGCTTCCCAGTATGTCGTTCTAAAAACAGCGCGTCAAACAAAAACGAAGATTAAAACAATCGGAATTAAGGCTAATGAAGAGCCGTATTGCAAACTACGCCTTTGACAAATCCGACTTAAACTTTTCTGCAACACTCTTAATCTCATTCGGAATAGTGGAACCCAAAGACATTAATGTAATCGTGCTTAAAGATGCCGCGAAATTTAAAAAAATTAAACTCCTGATTACGGAAATCAAGCCTTCGTAAATGAACCATCGAATTTGCCCTTGCCGTGTCGTAGCGATTAGAACAGTCTAGGAAGTGCCGTATAACGAAATAAGAGTAAATTTGGGGTTTGCGAGTTTCTGGCGTTAATTATATTTGTGTGTGTGTTTATTTTGCAATACAAATTGTTTCCAATTAATAAAATACTACTTTATACTAATAACTAGAAGATTAGAGTGTAATTGTGTTTCCCTTGTAATTTTGGAAAACTATATATTGGCCAAACAAAACGATCTCTACACATTAGACGAAAAGAACACCAAGATAGTGGCAGGCTAAATTACGATAACATTCTTAATGACCATTTATATAGCAATATTAATGATAACGATTCTCACTTTTCCTTTGTGATGATATTGAAATTTTACATCAAGAGAGTATTCCCATAAAAAGAGCCCAAAGTTTCAGCTCGATATTTTATTTACCAAAAAAGTTCTGAGGTTCAAAAAAACATTCAGTGAACTGAAAAACTGTGGTCGGTAATATAGGTATTTAGCTGTGTCACATGCCCTTAAAGGTTTCAAGGTCGGCGTTAAAACATTTTATGAGTGCGAAGGAGTACGTAAGGACAGGAATGACATATGTGTTGATTCCCCGTGACTTTGTTTGCCGAGTTGAGAAAATTCTTCATAATCAATCTGAGTCTCGTACTGAAGGCAGTCGTTAGGCTTGTCTTAACTATCGTATGCTGAATACCCTTAGATTCAAGAATACCCGGATATTTATACGATTCGTCCGCAGTCTTTGCGTCGATGTCATTTTCGAACTCATTCTCTAACTCTGTGGTCCCTAATTCCCCTCTGATTAAATTCACTGTTCTGCATTTAACTAGTCCGAACTCCATGTTGATATCATTGGAAAACTGCTTTGTGACATCGATCACTTGCTTAAGTTGCCGGGCTAAACTTGCGTACAGCTTCAGGTCATCCATGTATAGAAGATGGGTCACTTGATGACCATCCTCATTATCGTGAATTTAAACCCTTGAGACATGCTGTTAAGTGTTTTGCTTAATGGGTCCAACACTAAACAGAACCATAGTGCACTGAAGGAGTCTCCTTCAAATATAACCGTCGTAATGCGTATTGATCTAGTTATCCTTAATTGCCCATGATCAAAATACTTGATTCTTGTACTCCAGAGCCTTATCGCATGACTTAAAAAGACAATAATGCGTCGGCAGATTTTTTAAAGTTTTAAGACTTCAAGCAAATAGTCATGCGACCCGGCAGGAAACGCTTGCTTGTATTCAATGTATGCCATGTGCAGGTTCCTTTCATGCTTACGAGCTTGAGTCATGCCAACAGCGTCTATAGTGACTAGATCTTTACAGCCTTGCGAGTTTTTACAACACCCGTTTTGTTCTTCTGTAAGGATGTAATTCTCGTCGCAATGAGAATATACCTTATCTGCAATGATAGTTGTAAGGCATTTATCAATTTTTGGAAGACCGGCTATTGGTTGAAATTCAAATGGATTTTCAGCGTCTGATTTTTTAGGGAACATATACATAGTACCCTGGAGCGTAAAGTCTGGCATCAGATCTGGGTGTTCAGTAATCTTCTGAAAACATCTTGCCAACGCATGATGCACACTCGTCAGGTACTTGTACCAGAAGTTTTCCACCATGTCCGGGCATGGAGCTTTCCAGTTAATTGCCCTTTTCAAGGCCGCTGAAACATCTAAAGCTGTGATGTTTGTTAGCTGCATTTCAGGGCTATTGCTTGCCCTTGCTTTCTCCAGTTTGAACCACGCAGTGTCCAAATTGTATCTACACTTGTCCCCAAACACCCGAACAGTAGTTAGTCATATCTTCCAATTGAGGAACTTCGGTGTCTTGCTGATTATTTTGCTTTACACTTAGTGCACGATAAAACCTTCTTTCATCTGTCTGGAAGTTTCGATTTTGTTGCTTCATTCACTACTTTTCTTGTGCCGACGCAGTCTGGCAGTAAGAACATCAAGTCTCTGCCGTTGGGTGTCCATAATCTCATCCAACATTTCTAGCATTAATGTCTCGAGCTGCCGAGGTTGGATGATTTTAGTAACATGGATTATCAGCTTTCTGGTGTTATTTTCTTTTTTATTTTGAGTTAATCGACCCCATTTGCACCTTACTTTGCTGACATCCATATCCAACCTGATATTTCATGGTGGATCTCGATCCCTTACTGGGATAAAAACTGCACTTGCAGGCCTAGTTCTGCGGCACAACGTTCTAACGGTTGCCACAGCTGCGGAGTATACAAGAGCTTGCACCTCTAACGCAGTTTGTGCTACGTTCAAATACGTAGGTATAACCTTGCTATCGAGGTGTTCTATTAGTGCACGCAGATCATTTTTGATGTTTATTTAGTGTTGGTTCTACATATCTGAACTCTGGTAAAGCATGATCAAAATTCCTTTCAAGGTGCTGTAATTTTTCTAGGATTTTCCTATCCACATCATCGTTATTAATATCCGGATGTGGTTCTAATGGATCCGGTACATGATGTTCATTATCCCTAGAACCTATTTTTGCAGCTTCAATCAAGTCTTCGTTGTCCATATCTTCCAAGGGGACTTCATCAATCGGAAGTTACTGTTCCACTTCCATTTCGGTAGCAGCTATTTCAAGAACCCAAAGCAATTTGTTTACAGATATTGAGAGTTTTTGATCTGCCAGATTCTGCTTATTTATTTTTGTGGCTAGCTCTGGGTATTGAACTAAGAAGAGTCTATGATGTTCTCTCATTAAACTTTGCTCACATTTCCCTGCCAAAATATAAAGGCGCATAACATCTTTGTTCATATGGTATGTCAATTTTCGTCACTTTGTTGGTTGTTCAACCTCTGCTTCTGCCTCTGGTTGTATAAGGCCATCCACCTCTGGAGGATGTGGTGGTGTTGGATCATCAATAGGTCGAGGAAAAACATCAATTGCTTTTTCCATTTTCATTTCAAACTTTGCACTTTCGTATTAGAGATGCACCAATTCCTCTTTGATTGTGGTATTCCACTTGGAACTCTCCTACGGTATTTCTGTCGAGGTGGTTGGCTGCAAAAAGCTAACGCTAGCCAAAGTATCCTCAGCAGGCACAGTTGATGTTCCAGAGCTTACCGTTTGTCACAGATGTTCTTGCTCGCCAACTGTTTGATTAGTGAGATCTGCCTGACCATCTCGCAGCTTACCATCGCCACCGTCCCGCACGCTTTGGTGCCCTGTTGTAGCTCTAGGGGCGCCCCGACGATCCTAGGGAAGCGACAGGCATTTCAAACAGCAACGCGAGAATACCTTCGATAGGTGATGTTAAAATTACTTCATTACCATTAAATGTTGTCATAGGCTTAAGATGGTTATTGTTCAACATATCGAAGGCATTTTTGGTTAGAGTTGGATTTTTATATTTTTGAAATAATTTTTGCATGGGGTTGTCCTGATATATCATCAGTCACGGAAGCATTTTATAATGCAATCAAGTGATATAATAAATAAGAAATAGAGACTCATTTCCTAAACAATCTCTTTCTTTTTTTTTAGTACATTTTTCTGAAATAAAATAGATATTTGAACTGTTCTTAAAATTTTCTATGTGAACTATATTAAATGAAAATTTTCCCTGAGATCATTTTTCTTCAAATTATTAATATTTACTTTTTGTGGGTGTGCACATGAAAAGGGTCCTTGTGCGCGGTTCAAGTGCAGGAGATATTCGCGTTTTTCTATGCCAGGGTTACGGCTACCTGATTCTGTACATAACTTCATACAGGCCATACACACATTTGCTGCTGAGTAATAAGTGAAAGAAAAGCTGTCTAATTCTAAGATAATTAAGAATAAACCATAATACGTGTTTAAATAATTATGTATATTAACTTGCATTAATTATTATCTTACTAAGTAAAAAGCAGACAAAAAGTTAAAATTTTTAGGAAAGCCCGCAACTATCTAGCATTAGTATAGAAGAAGATTATTATAATCAGTAATGAACTGTTTAAACTATTATGCTTGTTAAACTGCATTAATTATTACCTCGCTCTAAGTGAAAAGTTGACCGGAAGTTAAAAATTACAGAAATAACTGCAACTTTCTAACATTATCCAAAGTGAATATTATTAAAAACAATAAATAGTTTCAGAAATTATGTTTTAAGCAAATCCTGGCTTCGCCGCTAGTGTGTGGTTCTTTCGAATTAGTTTCGGAATTAACACTTATCCATTCGGACTTGTGTCAGATTCAGCCGTATTAATTCCAGTTGAATTTAAGAAGTCCCACATATTAGAAAGGATTGGAGGCAAGGATTGATATGTGAGCTGTGGATCCATTCAGAATGAATTTCGGGTTGAGACATGTATTGAGATTGGGGTTTAATTTGGGATTCAAATACGGATTGAGAAGGGTTAAAGAGCATTAAGTATGTTGCTTCGAATTAAAGTTACTTCAGATTGTTTCGGATTAATTTGAATTAGTTCGAACTTCAAACAAAAATGTCAAAGATAATTACAAAATACGTCAAATGACGAAAACAAACGTGTTTAAAAGCGCGATCAGTCTCGTAACTAAAAAAAGTACAAGTAATCTAAAACATTGTATTGTTTCAAGGTAATTTTCTATGAAAAGTAGCATGCTGAAGCTTGAAAACCTTATATTATTCTGGCGTGGAAAAGTACATGTAATTGAATGTACTTATAATAAAAATAAAAATATATCTTTTTCTGTTCAAAAACATCACATGGACCAAGAACTTTTTATTTTCTGTTTAAAAAATTGATATTTATCAAAAAGCTATTACTATGGCAACAGTTATAAAAGTAACTTTTTTCAGTGATTCTCATTTTAATTTATTTTAACGATGAAAGGCAATTTAAAGTCATGTATGTATCATTTCTACAGTGTTTATCTGCCATATTGAATGCGTTTTTTTAAAAATGTTGACAGTTTCAGCCTGGTTTAGAAATCAGTGACTTAAAAAACATTGCAATAACAAATTTTAGCCATATCGGTATGCTTTAAACATGTTTCATCCACCGGCCGTAATGTCGACATTTTGAATGTGGCAGTGGTGTTCTTTAGCGCATTTTAATTTATTAACTATTTCTAAAGATATTACACTTTTTATGCAAAGAATTCTATTTTTTAACAGTTCAGTCGAATTGGAGACTTGCAGCCTAACTATTCATAAATGATTAGTCTCAAAACTTTTTAAAAAATTGACTAAAGGAAGCTGCAGTGCTATTGTCAAAGAATTTCGATTCATGAATTATTTCTTGCGATATTGCCTTTTTTTTACCAAAAATCCGACTTTTTAATAATCAAGATTCGCGGAAGTGAATCACCGCAATTTAAAACCCGCGAATATATTTTCTCGAATTATGTATGTACTTGTTCGTTTTTTAATCATTCAGATGAGCTTTAGATCTTACACTAGCAAAAAAATAAATAATGAAAAAACTATTTATGAGTATACTTTCAACTGAAGTTAAGTATTAAATATTCCTATTAATTTGAAATGAATATTTTTTGTGAATAATTTGTATTTACAAAAAAAGTTAAATATCACCAAAAACATCAAGGATGCAAAAAATACGAAGTAAAAAGTTATCAGTACAATCATCATTGTTTGAGCAATGAAAGTTATCATAATAATGACTAACACCCTACAATATATAATAGTACATACATACATACATACATAAATACACATAAACACA
>NC_046660.1:115035786-115041912 GCF_010883055.1 Belonocnema kinseyi | reverse complement strand
CAAAATATATCATAATAAATAGAACACACTACCGAATGTATCTTTGGGAATGGGCCAACTTTTGTTTGATAATTTTTCTTGTAAAATCAATTTCAAGAAATTTCACCTGAATTTCCGGCGACTTTAAAGCAACCAGAAAACACTTTTGCATTCAGGTAAGTGCCTGACAATGCGTTGGTGATGTTTCTAATGTCATCCTCTACACGTACACCAATTTTCAACCTTATCCGAGTCACGTTAGTTAACTGTCAAAATTGGCAGCTTTGGCAGGTCACCACCGCTAAACGCATCCACTTCGACCTGTAAAGCACCCACTTTTACGTTCCTCATCAAAAGACAAACCTCTCAAGTGAAAATTGGCCTTATACGTATCACCTTGCCATTCACGTTATGGGCGTAAGATCTACAAGCAGTGAGTGCGAAGAGCGAAGTCACTACGAATTCTTACAGATTCCCATGTATTTTCTGATGGAATGCCTGGTGACTTTTTGAGGGAGATGGCTTTTCGGAACCACCACTGGGGACCACATCATGCGGGACGGTGGTGATTATGAGCTACGAGATGAAGGCAGATTTCATTAATCAAACAGCTGACCAGCAAGAACATCTATGACAAAAGGTAAGCATTGGAACATCAACTGTGTCTGCTGAAGATGCTTTGGCTAGCGTTAACCATTTACAGCTAACCTCCTTAACAGAAAAATCGGGGGAGAGCATCATGTGGGATACCACAATGAAAGAGGAATTGGTGTGTCTCTATTATAAAAGTGCGAAGTTTGAAACCAAAAGCGAAAAAGGATACAATTTTTAGACGAAATTAGCTTCAAAGAATCCTTATAAAAAGGAAGTCGCACTAAAAGATCTTATCGCTATGGTGAAGGACATCAGAAATAATCTACACATCTCAGAATATCAAGTAATCGAGATTAAACAACAGGTTTATTTAGCGTGGCAAAAGGATAGTAATGAACATCATTTAGAGGAAACCACGTCATACGATCAAGCAACGGCAATTTACCTTCTTTCTCAATCTGTTGATGATCCAGCATCACTACATCCTCCAGAGGTAGATGGCCTAGTACAACCAGAGGCAGAATCAGTGGTGTAGAAACCAAAAAGGCGATTAAAATGGACATACCATATGGACAGAGATGCTATGATTACCTCATTTTTTGAAATTGTATATTTCGAAAGCGAAGCCCCAATCAGCTAAACCCTGAAAGTATTTTTTTCGTGAGATCTCAAAGAACACTCACACGTATTATTAGTGAAATCTATGTGGGATATTACGCGATACCCCCGTATTAGATGCTGCGTTGTTCCAACTAGAAAAGACAAGAGCTAGCAATAACCCTGAAACTGAGCTGACAACATGACAGATTTAGATGTTTCAGCGGTTTTGAAAAGAGTAAGGAAATGAAAAGCTCCAGATCCGGACATGGTACACAACTTCTGGTACAAGTGCCTGACGAGTGTGCCTTCTGTAAGAATGTCATTCTTGTCACAGTGAGAACATATAGACGTCTTTAAGACATTCTTGGGATCTTTTCATGTCTTTAACAGGCCCTCAAGACGTCTTGTGTGCCCACTGGGTTAATATTGTTTTTACTTTATGTCTTAGCTCGCTATACTTTCACATCTTCGTTGCATTGGTTACCTGCAATCGCTGGATGAGTTAACAAGCAATGTCGATAATACAGATTTTTCCGCGCCTTTTCTCATGCATTATGATGTCGGGTGGATTGGCTTAGATCTAATGAATTGCCTGGATAGTAACGTCACAACAAAAGGCGCAATCTGGTCTTTTTAAAACGTGGATTGGAATGTATGTATAGAAAGCCATCCTTTATGTTAAGAGTCCTAGGATTAGGGATAGTTATTTATGTATCCGTTATTACTTATCCGTAACTTATTGACTACCCGCCACATTATTACGTCTGTGCGTGTACTTCCTCCGAGCCATTACGCGATAGCAATGTGCTCGTGATGGTTTATAGCACTGACAATCTTGCCCTGAATCACAATGATGACCCTTGCGTTTGTGGAAACCGTACGCCCTTTTTCGGACAAATATTAGATGCATAAATATCCACTTCATATTGAACTCAAGTTTTGGGGAGCTCACCGTGGATGGGTTTTGCCTCCATTTCGTTTCGAATTACTCTATCAGTGCAGAAGCCCTGATAATTAGATTCTTGATATCTACAACACACCTACTCCCACTACATCGTTACAGAACTACCCTTTAAATCGCCGAATTACTATGGTGCATTCGGTGCTTCGTCAATTCTACGCGGATGGTTCTGTTTAACCTTTCAAGATCGGTGTTAGAACATTGGATGAACCCGAAGGAGTACGTGAGGACAGGATGGCATAGGTGTTTATTGTCCTGATTTTGTTTGCCGAGTTGAGAGAACTCTTCAGAACCGATCTGAATCTTGTAGTAAAGGTAGCCATTAGGCTTTTCTAAACTATCGGCATTGCGATTCTCTTCCTCGTTCCCTAGCTCTGCGGCCCCTAATTCTCTTCTGATTCAATGTACTGCTCTGCATTTATCTACTCTTAAATCCGTGTTGATATCATTAGAAAATTGCAATGGCTGAGAGCGAGCCGTATAAAGATTTTGGGTATTCTTAAATTAAAGTGTGAAGAAAAGTCAAAAGAATGTCTTTATTAAAAGACTCAGATCAGTTCCAAAGAGAGATCAAGATCAGCACAATCAACACCCTATGCTATCCCTGGCCTCACGTATTCTTTTGCTCATCAAATGGTTAAACACTGATATTGGGGGGATAAAAACAGAATCATCAGCGTTAAAAGGCCCAGAAACTGTCAGTCACAAGTTATACAGTTACGAGACAATTTAAAAAGAAAGCCAGATGTTGTGCTTTACAACGCCATCTGTGAAGCGGGTCTCGATTACATCTCCTTGAATTTGTCCAAAGAGAAGGCTTTTAATGTAACGACGGAAACCTCAGAGGAATTGGAAGACAGTGGATAAAAATGTATCCACGGCGATTACCCCAAGACGTTAGAAAAACCTGAAGTGGACAGAGAGACATCAAAGAAACTCCAAACTACAACATACACCTTTGTGCCTAGTACAACATTTTTACCAGAGATTTCAAATATCGTATTAAATTTATAACATCTTTAACTCATTATTCAGTGGCTGATGAAAAAACCGGAATTGCCCGAGATAAAGTTAAAGACAATATAATAATTTCGCTTAATTTATGTTTCCTTTTGATGGAGCATTGTCAACATTTCTGTACATTCATCCATTTAATAAATTAAAAAATTTACATAGCTTTTAGAATTATTTGACCAACTTTGATTTCACAAACTACGTTGATATTGTACCGATAACTTTTTACTAGGCCGAATTGTAAATTCTTCTTATTGGGAGCTTGCCGGCCTCCTTGGCTTGATAATTTATACTTGGATACATAAGACATCGCAAAAATTAATAGAAAGTCAAATTACCTTATTTCTTAGAGCCCTAAGCAGATCTCTTACACTTTCTCCTCGATAACTTCTATATTTACGAAGATCAGTGGCGACTTCAACGTCAATGTGCAACCTCCAGTCACCGCGCACTACTTTATCGTAATTCGTTTCTAGTGCTCTTAGTGCTGGACTGCTGGGCTCATCTTTTTCTACACGATCACTAATATCCTGTAGAAATAAGGAAAGATAAAGTTTTTGAAGTATTGCACTATTTACTATATTTTCCCGAATTTTATACCTTCTTAAAAAAATTAAAGGCGGAAATATTGTACTAGGAAAAATCATGTTTTTTTTAAGAAATGATTTTAATGACAATGTACCTGAAAGAAATTAAGAATCTGAGCAGAATTCCAAAATATGGGATAATTTTTTATTGCGCTCGCCGGTGGTCGTTCAGTAGGGTTACCAGTTATCATTGCTTTAATTAATACAAGTGCGATTTCCTTGTCGCTTTCGGAAATTCCGTGAAGAGCCGTTAACTCACTCTCGCCACCTGTCAAATAAATGTTGAAACTCAAGTAATAAACTGTAAGTTTAAAATCCTGCATCGTTTACAATTTAATTTTAGTATTTCTGGATCGTATTCGATGCATTTAATACTCACAAAGAATATTAGCCTGTCTTCTCAGAGTATCTCCAAACGGATGTTTTCCACCAGACAAGACATAATAAAACACACAACCAAGAGAAAAGACATCAACTGCACAAGTTGTTCTTTCTCCATTTAACATTTCAGGCGCGATCCAACCATCAGTTCCCGTTACCCCCGATCTTCTGGAAAAAGACATTCGACCCAATTGTAATTTTTTGCAAAGACCAAAGTCAGAAATCATCGCTCTTATTTCTCCTCTAGGTCCTGGGACTGACAGCAAGACGTTGTGCGGCTTGATATCTCTATGAACTGTAAACATTGCAAATATGTTAGAAAGCTTTTAGGATAAATTTATATTTAATTAGTAATAGCTTTTGAAAAATCGTATTTACCTATATCTAAGAAATGTAAGTGTGCAAGCCCAGAGGTAGCTTGTCTTAAGATATTCTTTATCGATATCTTTCCTCTATTGTACCTCCCAGTCACATAATCTTGCAGAGTCGCTTCTGCCAATTCTAATGCTATGTATCGAAACATTCGATCTTGCTCCGTACAAAAATAGCGAACAACGTTTGCGTGTGCATCAGATTCTCTCAGGAGCGCTACTTCCCGATCCGCAAAGGTGAAACAATCAGGAAGAAGTCGTTTTACTGCTACGGGTCTTCCATCAAATTCTCCTCTATTTCATTATATAATAAATTTAGTTAGAACTAAAACATTTCTTGTTAGTTTTTAAACATTTCTCTTTGTAAGGGTCTCAAAACTAGAAACCAAAATCAAAATTGAAGTACGTAATTTTACTCTATACATATTAGAAGATAATATTTTGATCAATATTTTAGATCATTAGGGCCTATTCCTGTTTAAAATCAAATCTGTATTCGGAAAGAAAAATTGACTAATTTCAACCGTTTTTGTTTAAAACGTTTTTTTTTATACTAGAGTTAGAATGCAAAAAAGTGTTTCACATAAAACCCATTGAATTTATCCAATGTTTAATTTAGAATACAAATTTCAATCCAAACAGTAAAAGGCCCTAATTATATAAAAAAATGTTATTCTAGTATTTATGAATTGAAATGTGGCAATTCAATTTTGAGTTTGGGTCTTCGTTTCAGCGTTCTTCTGCCGTCAATTTTTCATTTTCCCGGTCTAGAAATTATTCTTTTTTTTAATTCCATGCCTTAATAAATCATTTTAATTCTTGTAGAAACTCCTCTGTTGCATGTTAGAATTATAGTTTTTTACGAAAATTGTCCGAAGTCAAAATTGTAATTTTTTAGGAAAAAATGCACTCTTCCAATTCCAACTAAGAATTATAAATAATTTGGCAAATTCCTTGTTTCATGCCCGAGTTACAATTTTTGTTGTAAGTTGTCGTATATGAGAGACAAGGGGAGTCAAGCAGAAAGCCCCAAGAAAAAATTAATTTTTTACCTTAACTTATTCATTAAGATTTTCTTCGTAGTTTCATTAACAAATAATAAAAAATTTTAAGTTTAAATTTAAAAAAATATATATCCTTCGATTTTCTTTTAAAGCTCTCCCCATTCTGCTACAGGCCCCCTAACCGCCCAATTCTCGCATTAAAGTCTCCCCCCCCCCCATTACCACCATACCCTCATCTCTCTCTCCTAGTAAGTTTTCTACACTTTTTTTAATCCTTTCCATTCCATCCTTATTGTACACAGTCACAAACTTATACATCAACCCTCCTATCTTTAGAGCCCTCATTTACACGCCCTCCCCCTCTCCCTCTCCATGAACTTCTTACTCTAATCCATCCCTAACCCCTATTATAATTCCCCCACTAGCCCTTCCTTTCCTTTTTACTTTGACCGCCTCCTGTAACTCCACCTATACCCTCTTGGCAACTTTCGTTCTACTCTATCCCACTCCTTTCTCTCTACCCACGTCTCTATCAGTCCAATCACATCAAATTCCTGAATATACCTCCAGAAATCCTCATCTTTCTTCTTTACCCCTGCTACGTTCCAGTACAACACCTTTAACATTCCTCCACC
>NC_046660.1:115034867-115035686 GCF_010883055.1 Belonocnema kinseyi | reverse complement strand
CCCCCTACTTCCCCCGAAACAAATTCCCCTGCACTTCCTTCAACACCTCCTTCTCCTCGTCCCATACCCTCATTATCTCGTCTATTTTTATTTTCCGATACCCTACGTTTACTGCTCTCCCTTCGCTCCTCTCCTTCCTAGCCCTGTCATTTAGCATTCTCTGAACATCCCTTTCCTTCCTCATCAAATCTTGATCGATAAAAACCTTATTGTCCTTTATCCTATTTTTATTACGCATTACCCCCAATTTTTCTTCCCAGCTATCCAATCCACCACCGCCACTTAATTCTCCTTTCTCCCCTCCATCCTAACTTTACCTAGTTTTTCTTTAAACCACCCTGTGCTCTGTAGCAGGGCTTCCACCCCATCCCTTTCTTCCCCGCTCTTGAGCTTCAATCCTCTTATCACTATGTTATTTCTCCTGCCTTCTCTTTTCTCTCCATTCTCAACTCCATTGCCCTTATCCTTTCCCTATCCGCTCTCTCCTCCTTTTCATTCCTACGCTCTCCCACTTTCTCTTCTATCATGCTCTCCACTTTCTCCCAAATACCTTGCTTTTCACCCACCCCTCTATCCACTGCTCCCATTCCTGACCTGCCCTCCACCTTCTCCAGCCTTTTTTCCGCCCTTTCCTTCCACATCCTAATATCTTCTTCCGTCTCCTTTATTTTATCCTCTTTTTCCTTCCTAACATTTCTCATCTCTTACCCTCAGGTCCTCCCTCATACTTTCCATCTGCTCCATAGCCCACTTTACGTCCTCCCTTAACCCTCTGATCTCGCCTATCAGCATCCCGATAGCCTCCTTCTCCGCCTGTCT
>NC_046660.1:115028414-115034841 GCF_010883055.1 Belonocnema kinseyi | reverse complement strand
AAGGGACTCTCTAGTGCGCTTTTCTTCGGACTCCCTTTGCTTTCCCTTTTTTTTGAGTAAACGGCAAGCTGAGTAAAAGAAGAAGAGTTAAGCTGTAACTCTTGGAAAATAACTCCCTAACTGCACTGTCCAGATATTTCAATCAACTCCGTTCCGACCCCATAGTTGTCCCAAGACACCATCAGTAGTTGATTTTAAACAGTAAATATCGCTAAAAACGAACGCTTAAGGTTTTATGCACTATTTAGAAATGGACTCAAGTACTCTGAATATATTTGATGGTAAAAATATTAATTATTGGTCTCTGCAAGTCTGAATTTCTTAAATTATTTAATTTAAGCAACCTTAATTAGACAAGAAAATAAAAAAATGATCGTGAATGATTTTCTGGTATAAAAAACTTTATGATTGTCCAATTAAAGTTGCGTAACTCATCAATTAATTTAAGAAATTCAGGTTTATGGTTGATTTTATGCTACCACAAACATAACTAATTCTGGTAAACGTTCCACGTCATATGAATTTATAAGTTATATTAATAAAATTTGTCGGGGCCCAAGATCATGGTTATACAGCCCTGGTTATTAAAAATTACTCATTTGTCATCAATGCATAGTATAATATTAATATTAAAAGTAAACCAAAAAAGGAAAGTTTTATTATGTGTAATCTATTCATCTGAGTTTTGGCTAGGAAATCGGGTCTCCCATCCCACTGTGCTGGCATGGCATTTGGTTATTTATCGTTCGATTACTCGAAGACGAATTAATATGCCAACCTAAAAATTGGGGGCATTCTAGGAAAAAAGCTCAGATTTCTTTTAAAACTAATTATTAAAAAAGTGTCGAAATTTGAAAGTCAAATTTATTCTTGATTTTCAAAAATTGTCAAATTTAAATTTTTCTCAAAAACAGTTATGACCTCCTGAAAACCAGTAAAAGCTCTATAAAAAAAAGGGGTGAAATTTTGTTTTACGCATCGGGAAAAAAGTTACAAGTGCTTGAAAATAAGGCTTTTCACGAAAAGCCCAAAAATCGTTCCCCCTCCATTTGAATAAATATTTGTCGAAATTGATTTCCTGTGTGAGAAGTACTATCCGGTAAGACTACAATTGGCCTACTTTTTGGCTCGATCAGACAACTTTTGATTTAGGGATTCTCAAATTGGAGTTGTACATCGGATTTAAAGATTGCAGCTTAAAAAAATTGGAAACAGAATTAATTATATTATAGCCATTATCGACAATACAGTTTTTTTCTTGTCTGTTTCCTGAATTAAAAATCCAGCTCACGGGATCAAATTCCCGGTTATTTCACGGTGAAAAAATGCCCTTCCTTTCCCCGGTCAGGTAGACATCCTGCAGTCGGTATTTGGACTTGATGCATTAAATTAAAGGTATTACGTACTTGTAGACGAAGGTGCCCTCGCATCCTTTCCCCAGGACTTCACTAGTGTTGAAAATAATCTTTCCAACTCTAACTAACCCTTCTCCAATTTCTTCAGGCATGTAAACATCTCCATTCTTGCCATTACTGCCGGTTCGACTATTTTCTCGTGAACCCTGGTCAAATTGCTGATTTTAGACGTAGAGAAAAACTATTTATAGATAAAAATGAGTTCGAGTAACAAAACAGAATCAATCTGTTCTGTTAATCGAAAAAAAGAATTCGATTTTTTCAATATTATTTTGAACGCCTTGAAAACACTTTTAAACCCTTTCATGTACAACTATTTTTATATTTAATCAAAGCCAATTTTAATTAAACATGGAAAAATCGATTCTTGACTTAAAATAAGTCAAAAGTAAAACAAGGAAAACAAAATTATAACTAAGAAATTCACGAAAAACTATTTACTTGTGATAACTGCTGGAACTCTTTGAACTGTGCATTCAAGTACCAGAACATGGTAATAACACAGCCGACTAAAATGATTAACGCTACTTTTAATCCTTTATTCTCTTGCTGATTGATCCACTTTTTCGCAGTGTTGTAAAGCTCAGCGAAATATTTACGCCAGCCTTTGTATTCCTTTGTCGAGTTAACGAATTGCCCGGCTAAAAAGTTGATCACGTTTGAATTATTTGAGGAGGGAAGATTCGTCCCAATTATCTTATCAGAAGGTCCGCTGATTTGAAGGGGCGAATTCTGCGGCTTATATTCTGCTGGTATATCGTAATGCCCTGATGAATATTAATTAATTTATAATATCGGTTTCGGATGCATTATTTTACGCGTAGGAATAACGTAATATTTACCTAACATGATAATGCTTTTTTCCGAATTCATGCTCTGGAAATCATTGTCAGAGGTTTCTATCACTGTAGAGGGAACATGATCTCCAGGAAGAGGGATTCCATTTTTATTGGTCGAAATATGCGAAGTGACGAGAGGCCCTTCCAAAAGCAAACGAGCACCTTTACTGGATATTATCTTCGCTGTTGATGAATCCGCGAATGATGGTAGTGCGTACAAACCGTGGGAATGTTCCCCGATGTAAAGAGTTGGGCTGTAAAAAAAAAGTTTAAAAAAAAGTTAAGTCTATGAATCGAATTCATGGTTGAAAATACATTCAAAAAAGCCTCCAAAATAAAAACACTATCGAACAATAACTTGGAAATTCGACATAAAATCTAAGAAAAAGATTTCTGTACATTAAAATTTCAAAATTCAAGATTATAAAGCAAAAGTTTATTTTATTTTAAATATTCTGTAGCAAACTGCAAGTTAAAGCAAGTTCAATTATTTTCAAGTTTCAAACAGACGCAATCGAAATTAAATAAATTGGAATTTGAAGCCTCAAAAACCGCTCTATACTTAATATACTGAAAAGTGGTTCTGGTGGATTTTACTGCTAATAAGATTAATTTATTTTTGCAGTTAATCAAACTAGAAGAAATTTTCCAAGAAAATTTGCTGTAACAATTTTTTAATATTTCAAAATAAAAATGTACGAACTTCATGCGTGAAAAATTAAGAATGGTTAATTTGATGCATTTAAAATTGTAAAATTATAAATTAGAAGCCTTCCAATATTTTTTCATTTAAATTTGGAGCTGAAAAATGGTAAACATTTTTATTTAATGCTGTCAGAATTTAGTAGTTCTGGAAATAAGTATTCCAAACCAAATGATTAAAAATGTAGAATTGAAAATTACATTTTTTAAAATAAAGCCTTCAAAATTAAACTATTTCGAATCTGAGGTCTTTAAACATATTATATTATTCCATAGTGAAAATTAGAAAAATTCCGGATAAAAAAAACAAATTCAATGTCATGTACGTTTTCTTTCAGTACTAAAATTCAAATTTTATTAATTTTTCACCGTGAAATACTACACACAGTAAAAATCAAAATTGTTTATGCCAAATTAACTCGTCCCGCTTAAATTCTATAAGTGAGTTGTTAAGAAAAAATCTGCCAGTTGCGCGGGAAATCTCTGCATTTAAAGAGATTGTTAATTTCTCATTATTACATTTGTTTTAATTATAAAGAAAATTAGTTTACTTAAGGCCATGTGACGAGTGGGTCACGTCACCAGATTCCTACCTTACCCCCACCTTTCTTATTTCACAACTTATTTTCACACGAAGCGCCACATTGAGTTGAAAATTTGGGATAATAAATAAGAAGCACCAAGAAAGGTGGGTCTGGTCCTAAATTTGTATAATTATGAAAAAGGTGTTTTGTTGTGAATAATTTTTTTGGCTTTTTTCATAATTATACAAATTTAGGGCCAGGCCCACCTTTCTTGGTGCTTCTTATTTATTATCCCAGATTTTCAACTCGATGTGAAGCTTCGTGTGAAAATAAGTTGGGAAATAAAAAAAGTGAGGATAAGGTAGGAATCTGTACAAATACAATTTTTGATGTTGAAAAGAAAAACGAAGAGTTATACAAAAAATGGCCACGTGAGATTTTGTAGGCGTTTTTGAAAGGAAAATTTTTCTTTTATAAGTACTAGCATTTCCAATGTTTAAGAGAAGAACGGTGCGTCCTATCATAAGATATTTAAATACGACTTTACAGGTCTTTTTATAAACACTATTCTAAATTTTTCTGGACTTTGCTTATATCTTACGTTGTTTCGATAAAAATTGGAATTTTATATTTCGTAATGGTATTTCTCATGTTCAAAAGAACATCCGTGATTTACACCAGAAAAAAGTTTAAGGAAATTTTGTACGTTTTCTCAAAAACAGCAATTTGTTTTTTTTTATTTTTTCTGTATATCGCATAGTTTTTCTGAAAAACTTAATTTTCTATTTTTAATTACATTTTTACGATGAAAACAAAAACTATACATCTTATCGAAAAATTGTATTAAAAAATGTATAGATCTTTTTGCAATAAATAACTAACTTTTTTTGTATCTTGTGTCGTTTGGTTCAAAATTTCAATTTCTGATTTTTCATAGGATTTTTTGATGGGTTAACCACAACCGTTGAACAAATAAAGCTACTACTGCTACAAAACCGGCCCTTTAAACAGGCTACCAGGTGCATCCTCGGGTTGCGGATAAAGGGGCCCTGTGCCGAGGGTTTCTGCTGAATACGGTTACACAACTCAATAAGCAGTCGCGGACAATGATCCAGGAATGGTCTCGAAGGGAACCCCCAAGCCAAGGTGAGAAAAACAGTGCTAAAGACTGCATGGCACCAGAGAGTGGTGGTCCATAACGTGATTTTTAGAATACCAGGTCGCCTCCAGAAGTATTCAGACCTAACCCCGCATTCAGGGCTCTACGAGGCGGACCGTTTTTCCCTAGCTACTCGTGGGAACAAGATGGTGTCCAAAAAAACATCAAAGCAAAAGCGTGTATGAGGAGTTAAGAGGAGATCTGAATGTCGCAGAGAAGTTTCCTGGTTGTCAGCCACACGGGCGACTAAAGAAGCGTTCCAGGCGAAAATTGACTTCCACAGCCAGAAGTTGAGAAAACTGAAGGAAGTTCTTAAGATGGAGCCCTTACGTGAAACGAAGAGAAACATTCCATCCCAATAAAGGACGGTAACACGGGGGCAAGAAATTTCTCGGGGTGGCTGTAAAGCCATGCGACAATTATGGCTGGAGAATTAAAACTTTTGGAACACCGAATGAGGCCAGTAAGGGGACCAAAAAGAAGAAATCGAAGAATCTCTCGCTCCCACGTACGGGAAGAGGACAAGAGAACTTGTCCAGGTCTCGCCGGAGGCGAAGAAATTGTAATCCCGCACTAATGGTTTGATGTCTTTAACTCCAAAGAGCGAGGACAGAAAGGCTGACGGCTCGAGCTACGGGGAGGTCCTTAAAGACCTCAATAGTAAGGACTCCTCGTATCGAATTTATTTTGATAGATTTTTAAAAATTAAAATATTATAAAATTATTAAATTGTCTTGCACAGAGAATTCTTGTCTGTATTTACTCTTTGTGTAGAATTTTACGCTATAGAGAATCAATATGACTTGAGTAGTTGTTTTAGAGAAAAAAATGTATGTGTTAACCCAAACTAGGGCTTTTTGTCACGCTTCCTTTAATTGAATGTACATTATTATACTTATGCGTACGATAATTGAACATCATTCAGCTTCATAGTATCTCTGTCAAGTAATTTGTCCAATGCTTCTTCAGCGACACTAGTAAAAGGGATCCTTGCTAATCCGTCCTTACTAACGACATAAGCTGCTATGACTGGACTTCCGAGATCAAGTTCCCATAAACTCACTGCCAATCTTCTGTTCCATGTCACAACTCGGCCTGTAGAACTCGTCGTGAAGTGCATCAGGTCTGAAAAAGAAGAAAGATTTTCGTGAAATTAGAACGAAAACATAATTAACATGAGTTATTTAAATTGTCTGGATCTTAATTTGCTTTCAGCAACAATTATCACTTTTACTTACCATAATTATCAATAAAATCAGGTTCCATCTTTGCAGCTGAGTAGTCATAGAAGGTAACATTCCACTTTCTATCCTTATGCTTGCTGTCTATCATAATTATATTATACTCTGTTCGTCCTACATATATTACATCTTGAGTTTCGAGTGGACACGTGTTTTGGACTTTATTAAAACCCAGGACCTGTTCCCTTTCCCCTGTCTGAGGATCCACACTAAACCACGTATCGATCTTTCTTCCAGTGTATAAAATCCCATCACTGCTTCGGCACGGACTGCTAGCTACTAACTGCGGTATTGTGAACGGCAGCTTTTTCAGAGCTTCCGAATCTGCACCAAAAAGATACAGCGTACCGTCCTTCGGGTCTGGTAAAAACATTGGCCTGCGGATTTTAATTCCATTATTATTTTTTTATTATTATTACACCATTAAGCCATTTCCCTTTCGGGTTAGGCGTGACTCACTCGGCAGGGGAAAGGAGTAGTGTGTGGAAGGGATAGAGATTTTTCAGATTGATCCAGAATTCTCGTGCTATTTAAGTAAATAACACGT
>NC_046660.1:115022321-115028314 GCF_010883055.1 Belonocnema kinseyi | reverse complement strand
CCCCGGTTCAAAATCTCGGCGTTATTTTTAGTTCGTAGGTTTAAATTTCCTTTGCTTTTCAATAATTATTTTATCCAGGTAGCATACCTACTGATTTGTTATCAAAGTAAAATCGCAATAATATATGTCTCTCAACTGATGCGTTTCAAGGGAAATAGAAATAGGAGCTAAATAAAAATGTAATGAATGTCGGTCGAGTTTTTAAATAAAATAGTTATGATAACTCTACTGAATTAAGGCAGAAATCATCACAAAAAAGGCAGAATTTCTGACCACCTTTGTTATCTTTCTCGATAGAAATCGCCAGGCAGTCAAAATTTATGAGAAAATGTTCAGAAATCGCCAGCGCTTGGGTTCGAACGATAATACTATTATTAGGAGTCCAAGAATAGAATGTCATTAAACCTAATCCCTTTTATATTTCTCAGGTTATTTATATTTATTTATGCACATTCTCTTTTCACTTGTATTTCATTATTAATATTTATATTCTAAATGAACTTTTGTCCATTTTGATGTTTTCTTCCTCTTTACAAGATACATTATATTTATCCTAATTTTAGATTTGTTAAGAAAATGTTTAGATATCCAAAATCTTCGAAATCCGTAGATTCCGAATGTCTAAATTTTTAATCTGTATATGCAACATGAAACAAAATTTATTTTTAATTTCTAATCCTTTTCAGTTGGCCTACCTGCGGTCCTAAACGATGAGTTATTTGAGTTTTTGTGAATTAACATTTTTTCAAAAATAGTCAGACCCATCATAAATGGTCAGGATGTTCAGAAATTGTCAGAACTTCTAACAATTTGTAAGGATTCCTGACTTTTTACAGTACGGAAAATATTTAAGGGGTTACTTCACACTTAAAAGGCTTGAAATGTTCCAAAAATATAATTGATTCATTCGACTTAATTAGTCTGCGAACTCTATTTAGTTCTTAATTGAATTAAGACAAAGTATATTCGATTAAAATGTTTTCATTGTAAATATAATTTTCATGAAAGAAAGACTTACATAGTTGTTTCAGGAATACTGTGTGGAACTTTTACAGCAGGCTCTATAGTAAAGAAATGTATAAATCACATTTTTTATAATAAATAAAATTATAACGAATGAAATATTCTTAATTATTTGTAAAATCTATCAGGTATTTTCTTTGAATGTGGATATTACCATCATCCTGGCGCCATCGTATTTCACCAGATCGTTGGCCAACTCCAACTAATGAACCACTAAGAGTGGCAAACATCAGAAGAGGATCATCTTGTTCTGGTGCTAATTCTGTACTGTGATTCTGAAAATATGTGCTTTGATTTTAATAATTAGAATGCTATTTTTATTTATCATGTATTTCCATAAATTTTTTATTTTTGTTCCACGAAAATAAATTCATATGGTCAAGATTTCAAAATAGGATCGTGTTGATAGATACAGATAAAGTAAAGTTATTTTGTATTCAAATATTACTAAAAATCAGTGAAATTTTTTTTAATCTATTAAAATATTAAGTCCATAAATTTGAAACTTTTTTTAAGTACATAATATTTGAAACTTGAACTTAAAGTTTTTAACCTTTTTTAAATAAAAAAAAATAATGATTTGAGAAACAAGTCATTCGTATAACCTTTATAACAATAAGAATTATATTCTTCTAGATTATCTAGATCAAAATCATTTTGTTTCCTTAATAAAAAAAAATGATGACTTTAAAGAAGACAACATTTTACTCTTTGAGGAATTAAATCGTCTAAATGATGTTTTTTATCATGTTCATTTCAATTTTAAATAGATTACGACATTTTTATATTGAATATAATAAGCTCTACATAATTGTTATTATTTTTCCACTGGGTTTATATAAATTCATTTAAGAATTATGTTAAATTTTGTTGAATACGATTTGTCAAATTTTTAAGAAAAAAAGAAAACCGATGAAACAGAATTATATTTTCCCAATTTTTAAAATGTTAAGTAACCAAGAATACACTAAAGTTACTAAATACTAAAAAAGGAAATTTGTTATATTATTTCCCTTTTATCCCTTATTGATAAAAACCTGAGAGAACAAATACGTAATATATTTAAAATTGAAATTCACATGATAAAAAAACGTTATTAAAATGATTTCTAAAAGGATGAAATGTTGTCTTCTCCTTTAAAACCGTAACTTTTTGGTAAAAAATCGGAAATTTCCTGTTACGGACTATGATACACTAATTTGTTATACACTCCGCCAGCGATGAAATATTAATTAAAAAGCAGAAAATTACCTCTGGTGTTTGTTGTGTGGCGAATGCGCCTATGATGAAGAAAAGCGTGAGAACAGATGGATGCATTTTTTACGGCGTATGAAAAATCGCGTCTTTCATTTAATTTTTATCGAATTTTCAGCGATGTTAGGTTATGTGTTCCCCCTTTTAGAACCACAGTACACCAAACCACGATGTTCTCCATACAATTGTTTGTTTTTTCTTTCATCAGGTAATGTTTACGAAATTCGACACCACGATGTCTTTGAACAACAACTGGTATTAACAAACAGTTTTACGACTCCAACTGGCAGCAGTTGCGTCATATTTAGATATCAAGTGCCGAACTGACACGTTTCGTATAACATTATTTGTTTGAAGTCCATTAGAAATATGTTGATAACACTTTACAGCTGATTTGAACCCATCCCCTACTTTCCCAAGTAATTGTTCGTTATTGTTGAGAATAGAGCACATCGATATGATTTGTTTATGAGTCAGCTCAGGTCAGCTGTGTTTCGGAGTGGTCATTTTTTTAAATTATGGTATCATCGAATGCTGAAATTGCTGGCTGGCGGTAGTGTAGAATAGCATCCTGTCACTAAGAGTTGAAAATGGTCCATGTGTTGAACACGGCCATGCGGTGGCGCTAGTAGTACCATTGTTCTAGTTGTTCTGTTTTTAATGTTAGGTTTTTGACCAGAGGAATGTATTAATAATTTTGTTGTTAATTTTTTTTCTACATGGTCTGTAATCAATAATTTAAAATATTAATGTAAAATTGTGAAAAAAATGCTTTCTAGCTCCGCTAGGGTTCGAACCCAGTCTTTCAGATTTCCGGTCTGATGCTTTGTTCTGCTGTTTTGTCTTGTGTGACTTTTGTCATGCACCCAGGAAACAAAAATCCATTCACTTCTGTTTAATGGGTTTCTTTTGAATTACATATCTGTCACTAGAATTTCAAAATTGCCGCCGATTTGTTTTTTAAAAACTTATAGGGTATGTTCCGATTTGAGCAGTTGAGAGTTATTTAAAGTTTCAAAGTTGGCAATGCCAATGTATAAGCATAGGCTGCCGGTGCGCAATGATGCCTATGCTTATACATGGCATTGCCAACATTGAAACTTTAAAAAACTCTCATATACTCAAATCGGAACATACCCTTAGTCGTTATAATTTCGTTGACTAACTTATTATGCCGTAACAGACTGATAACTGAAATAGAAAAAGGAATCTAGTAGACCTGCGCATGATTTCTTTTGATATTTCGATAATTTATAAATTTAAAAAATCGTGTGAAATATGGCAGCTTAACCACAAAAAAGTCGGTCTCATTCAAAAAGAAGGAAACCGACTCAATATAACATTGCTTGAAATGGCCATTGCAGTACATGGCAGATTCGAAGCTACTTGAGAAAATGACTGATTCACATAGTCGCAAACCGATTCTGTTTTAACTTTCTGAATCTGCAAATGACAGATACGCAATTGACAGAGTCGTCTTTTCAATGGATTCTTTTTTCCTGGGTATAGCCGTTCATACTCTTCAAAATGTATCAAGAAAACGGTTTATTTATATAACTATTGTGAAAATGATACAGTGTTTTTTTTTTTTAATAGTGTTTTTGTGTTTTTTTTTATCGAATCATCCCGGTAATATGCGTTAAATAGAGAAAAATTAATATTTCCAGATTTCAGCGTAAAAGTGAAGATGATTATTTTCAATGCGCGATTTTTCCATCTGTCTAAAATGTCATTATAAGAATAGAATATCTCAGAAACTAATTTATTTCTATTTCTATAGCGGCCGCCGCATAGGGTCCTATTCCCCAAAAGAGAACGTGTTTTCAATATATTTAATTCCTTGTAATTGTACCGACAGATAACCTCACAGAGATGTATTCTATTCCCCAAAAGTGTTCAATTTTGGAGATTATTTAATTCCTTCTAACAAATTCTCAAAATATGTGTAATAGATTGTTTTAATTCCTTCATGTGGAATGTAAGTTTTGAAAATTTAATTTGAATAAATTCAAGTTCGCCTGTAGAGTTAAAATTATTTTAATTAACGCACTTAAATAGATTTCTTTGCTGCATTTTAAGACGTTTAAATAAATTTTTAAAATACAAATAAATATGAATTTGATTATTTTTCGAATTTATAATTTTAAAAAAGATTTAATAATGGAAAATAAGCTAAATAAATGCTTTCGTTAAATTTGATTAAGTCGATTGAAAGGAATAGGATTTGCACTTTTTCTGTTACCTTTGGGGGATTTTTAGACGGAGGAAAAATCGCGTATTCATAAACGGAGAGAGAAATTGGCCTCCTAGCTTATCAGCCGCATGCGCCATGGCAGCACTATCGGACTAGTGGTCCCACTGTCTCTTACTGAGAGCGTAGGGGCGCCAATGTTCGAACTTGGAGAAACAGCGAATGTTGGGCTCCAGGCTTCCAACTCGGAGTAACTCTTAATTCCGACCGGCGTTGGCACCTATACCAGAGATGAGGTGCATACTTATATCAAAGATATTAGGTCCTAGATACGGCATGGGTTAGTGGTGGGGACGGCCGATATATATATATATATATATATATATCTAACTACATTTTCGACTATATCGAGGTGCTGCCCTCTTCAACTTTTCACCGTTTCTATGGCAACCGGGTCCACCAGGCACGTCAGCGGGCGAGGTGGGGCCGGGGCCAAAGATATTATAAACGTAGATGCGGTACGAGGCGTCGGAGTGGGGAATTATATATATAGGACATCACATTTTCTGCCCTATCGAGGTGCTGCCCTCATCGTACTACGAAGTCGAATTCTTGTTTTCCCATTCTTCGTAAAATATGACGGTAAAGCAGTAGAAAATTTTTTTGAGGTTAGAAAAGTTTAACATGTATGTATCGCTTAATTTTTTCAGATCTGAAGCTTGATCCAGGTTTTCGGTACAGTCTTTTTTTAATTATAAAAAAAATGTTCTCGAAAAATCATATTTTTAATTTTAAAAAAAGTATTATAGAAAGACATTTCAAGATAAACAAGTGCTGAAAGCATTTTTTTGACAATTTTTTTTTTAAATTAAAATAATCAAATATTTATACCAAAGAAACAACTTTTTTAATGTTTGAAGTATTTAAACATTATTGTTTAAATTTAAAATAATAATTAAAACAAAATATATTTCTGGATAAGATATTTTGGTTGAAAATGCATATAGTATTTTTTAAATTACAAACGTTCTTCTGCAAAATCGAAATGTTAATTAAAAAACACGTGTTTTTATATATTAATTTGTCGATAAAATTTTTTGTATAATTTAATTTTAAATTCAAACAATAATTTTTCACACTTTAAATATTAAACAAAAATTTATTTGATAACAATATTTTATTATCGTAGTTTTAATAAATAATTAATATTGATTAAGAAACAATTTTATTTGGGGAGTCTTATTATTTGAGAATTTTCAAATTCGTTAATATTATAAACTGCCCAGGAATTTTATTAGCTTTGGAATTGTATTTTTTGGGACAGAGAGTTTTACCGAGTCGGGAATTTTATTTTTCGGGATATTTCAGCCGTCCCCATAGAATTACAGAAAATTAGCTCTAATTATAATTTCGGCGGAAATTTTGGAAATTTTTGATATCACAAAGTTAAAGATAATCTCAATTTAAAATTTAAAAATTCGCTGTACATCCAATTTTTATTCTTGGGTCTTGGCAATTTTTTTCT
>NC_046660.1:115007054-115022221 GCF_010883055.1 Belonocnema kinseyi | reverse complement strand
AAGAACTATATATAGATAATATATAGAATGAAAATTATAATTAATAATTTTAGAATTAGTGGAAAATATATGAAACCGTAATATAAATTACTCATCGACTTAGATTTGTGGTATTTATGAAAACAACCAAGTTTTGCAAAGGTATAAATGTAAAAATGTTTTAATGGGCAATTTACTTTCAATTCAAATGGTTCTTGTCCAAGCTAAGTTTACCATCAGTGCGCCTCGAAGGTGTACCGAGAGTTGCTTACAGCGCTCCAAGTGGCTCTTGGCAAACTATATCGATGGTGCTCTCTACGGGGAGCGGTGGGTAGAGGGGAAGTCACTTTTTTCGCCGGACGCGCCGTCTATATTTATGGCGGGCAACTAAACCCGCACCGTATCTACGTTTATAATATCTTTGCCGGGGCGCACACCGAAAGTTGTTGAATTCCAAACGGAACATGATTTTCTGTTTCTCGTTCTCGCGTACGCCTTCACCACCGCTACAGCAATCTTTGCTATAGTTGAGTCGGTTGGCTGGCTCTGTACGGCCTGTACGCTAAAAATGATATGAACACTAATTTCCCTAATTATATTCAAATTAAAGAGAGCCTAAAAATATTCTATTTATTATTATTTAAAAATTTTCGAGACAATAAATAAATGTAAAAAAATTCTTTTCGTACTTTAGAATTTTAGTTAAAATTCTAAAATTATTTTTAAAAACTAAACTTAAAATTTAAATGAAATTAAGATAAATTAAAAAATTAAATAAAATTTATTTAAATTCCAAATCGAATAAAATTTAGCTTAATTTAAAATTTAAATAAAATTTTGCAAAATTCAACATTTAAATGAAATTTATGTGAATTTAAGAATTAAATAAAGTTTAGTTAAATTAATTTCTCGTCTGGTTTCTTTTCAAAGAGAAATTTTCTAGATACTAAGTAAATAAGTTTTAAAACAATTCTATTCGTACTTTAAGATTTATTGTAGTGCAATTTTAAAAATTATTTTGTAAAACTAAATTTAATGATTGAATACAATTTAGATCATTTCAAAAAGTGAATACATTTTATTTAAATTTAAAATTGAAGTAAAATTTAGTTAAATTTAAATAAATTTCAATTAAAATTGTAGATGTTGAATGGTGTTAAGTTTAAGTACAATCTAGTTAAATAAAAATGAAACTGTCGTTAAATTTTAAATTTGATTTAATTGAATACAGATATATGTGGGTTGTTTCTTGGCTTCAACCATGGAGAGCATTCAAATAAGCTGGATAAATAAAAAAAATTCCTTATTTTTATAATAATTAGTTAAATTCAACAAAAAAACTCAGGAAAGTAATTAGGACTCATAGTTCTAAAGTTTTTGATTTGAAACTTTTCAGAAGTCGACAATGTAAAAATATAAAAGGAAGCGTTTAAACTTCAGCATAACTATTTTGCATGGAAATACTTTACTATCCCACAGTTTTATTTCAAATTAGAAGTATGTTAGCAATTAAATAACTATTCCATTCAAAATTATTCAGTTTCGAAAATTGGATTATAACTTCAAAGTCTTTGAAATTAAAACGTTTCAAATGAGAGAAATTTGAAATGAAAACAATTAAAATTACAGTGTAATTATTTTCTTTTAAAAGCGTAAGAATAGAATATTAATTATTAAAAGAAACTAGTTTATAAATTTAAAATTCAAAATTTCAGTATTTGTAAAATTTCAAATATTCTTCGAGTATAACCTGTCAATTCAAATTAATGAATTTTAAACGTTTTAAATGAAATCACTTATGGTTCGGCAATACATTTTTTTCAGCTTTAGGATGTAAATAATTTAAAGTGACAATAAGCAGATTATTCGATGTCAAACCTCGTGAAAAATTGGAATTAATGTAAAGCCTTTGAAATCGAAAACTTTTTATGAGGAGAGGAATTTTAAATTGAAAGGTTTTAATATATTTTCAATTTAAAACATTCAAATTGAGTAATTTTATAAACAGAAATTTCAAGAATTGTATTATTTGAAATTTTTTCATAGAGTTCATAAATTGAAAATTGAAATGCAGAATTCTAAATGTTTGTATTTGGGTATTATCCGATTTTGGAGGGCATTATTTTAAGCCTAATCAAGTTAGAAGGCTTACAGTTGTCAATTTTACGATATTAAACCCTTATATTCAAAACCAAATTAAATTTCAATGTTAAAATTTTCAATTGTTTAAGATTTGATTCTTAAATTCAGAATTTGTTCAATGCTTTACATTTTTAATTTTACACTTTCAAAACTTTTTGTTTAATTTGAGTCATCGAGAAAAAATATTACATTTTAGTAGACACGACTTTTTTTACGTAAAAAAATTAATTTAGGAAATACCCCGCGTGCCAAGGTGAACAATCCGTCGAGAGGGAAAAATGGGTTAAGACAAATCTGCTGTTTGCGTGAAGAAAGTCACTATCTTCGTTTTGACGTGAGTCTTCTTTACGTATACGCTGCAACGCGAAAATGACCCTTACGTCAAACTTTAGAGAGTAACTTTTTTCTCCAAGACGACAGAAATAACCACGGCTTATCGCATTGAAAAAATTCTTTGATAACAAAACTTCGTCACTTATTTATTACATGAAAACATTTGTTTTTGTTTACAAGATTTAAGAAGTAAGAAAAAAATCTGGATTGGAATATATTGATTTTTGAAGAACAAGAAGCTTTAAGCATTATAACGCTAGGCGTAAATAATTTTAACATAATATCCTTATTAATTTAATAAACTCAATATTAAAATGGAAGTTTTAATATTGTCACAAATAAATATTCACTTTAACTTCAAGTACCTAGATGATAGTTTTGACTTGCCATGTTCATTGTAATTTTTACATTATGTCTAATTGTCTACTGTGTTATGAATTGCAGTTAGAAGAAAGTTGTGAATAATACAATAGAGCGGAATTAAACTTCGGTTTTTAATTAAGATCGTTGATAAGGAGTATACAATTTTGCCAGATCATGTAATTTTTGGTTTGATTCATAATTTTATTCAAATATGAAATTCCTTCCTAATTTCTTTTTAATTATGCCAGAAATAAACATTGTTAATATCTTTTTAAATAAAAAAGTGGGGTTTTTTGCATGATCGTTGTTATTTTTCTTAAAAAACTTTTTTTGTTAATGCGGTAATTAATTTATAATGCATAAGCCTTTAAAATTTTATAAAAGAAACTAAAAGTTAATCAAATATTTAAATTATTAGAAAATAAATTTATTTACGAACAAATTTAAAAAAGCAAGTTTTTTTTAAAGGAAAGAATTTTAAATAATTATTTTAGCAAAATAAAAATTTTTTAATGGAATTAAATATGCAACCAGTTAAATAAGTAAATGCAAACAAAAGCTTAATCGACCAGCTGGAAAGTATAGTTTCCTATACATGACCGGTGGAGAACATTTTAAAGTTTCAACTTATTTTTCTCAATAAATACAAAATAAAGAAATAAAGAAAATAATTAAAGAAAACTAAATAAAAAACTAAGTAAACTGATATATTTATTAAAAATAAAATAAAAACAGCGTCAAATTCTTTTAAAAAATATAGGCGATTGAAGTACATAATAGTTCTGTGAATTTATAGCATTGGTTTATATTATTTTTTATGGTTGCGGTTTAAAAATGTAATTAGCTCATATATTAAAACAACAAAAAGACGAAAATTATGGCAATTTTTATGTCAAGTTTTAGTATTAAATGAAAATAAAAAAAAATTAAGCAAACTTACATTTTTTCTTAAAATTAGATTTCTGGAGCAGGAAAAATGACATTTTGTAAGATTGAGTTACTTCTTATTTCAATTTGAAAAAATGGTTCATATTTATAACATGGCCTTAGCTAAACTGTAGAAGCAAGCCGTAATTTCCTTTGACTTTCGAAAATGCTTCTTACACTTTACAGCTGTTAAAAAACTCATGTACCACTTAATTCACTAATATTTTAAAAATGCAACATTTCAGAAGACACTTGTCTAGGTCTATAAGGAAATTTAGGAAAACATTTTTTTATAAGTTTTTATAAGGAAATTTCTTTTCAGAATTTTTATTTCTTCAACCAGAAAAAAATAGTAAGGACATATTCAACCACAATTCTGGTTGATTTAACCAGACAGCTTTTTTGGTTTATTTAAATTTAAATAAAACTTACCTGTATCTTCAAATTCACTTTTCTACTAATTTCCAAAAAGATTATGACTTAAATAAAAAATAAACTTTTTAATTCAAATTTGTTATTACTAGTAGTACTAGTTTCAGTACTACTATTCAGTAGTACTATTTTCAGGTCAGCCCTGAAGATGTGAACTGCAATGTTCACGAAACGTCGGCAAACAATTCGTAGTTTTTTACACGAGTGAAACCCGAAATACCTCTTTTTATCAAAGTGAATCATCGTGAAAGCATAAAATCTATTATTGTTATTACTATTTTATACTAACATCTTTGCTACATTTTGGGCATAATTTTGATTTCAAAAAGTCTTTAGAGTTTTCAAATTCCTTCAAGACCGTTTCTACTCAATTAAAATTATTTTTCCATTCACTTATATAGTAGAATTAGATTATTACCATTTTGGATTTCAAATGCACTATAATCAAAGATATCTCTGCTATAATTTGGCGCGACCGAATATATAGCTACCTGTCGCGCCTCTACAAGTATGCGGCCGAACTAAGAGCAATATATATATATATGCAGGACCACAAACTTGCCTGCCGCGCTAACTACCGGTACGTGGTGCAACTAATCTCATGCCCTATCTAGGACCTAATATCTTCGCTTATATTACCAGAGATGAGTTAGGAAATTGTTCATGTAATGGAATAAGAGACAACGTCAAAATTCGACTGCTAAAAGCGCCCTCTTGGTTTGTGGGTCAACTAATCGGAGTTACTTCGCAGTTTTCGGCATTTTTCAGACGTTCCGCGTCGGTAATTGCTTAAGTTAGAGCATTTTAAAAATGAGTTACCACCGCAGTTACAATTACAGGAGTTACCGTAAATGTAAATGATGTACTGCATATGTATTTACCACTCGAATATTAAGTGTTTATTATATAATTATTCTAATGATTCACAATTATTAGTGAGTAGTTATATAATGAAAATAATTATTTATTTTTGAAATAAAAATTTTAAATATTATATCGTTACACAGCTATTTATATGCTATAAATAATAAATTATGACTTATAATTTTATTACATTACCGGAAAAAGTTTTATGTTCACCTATTTCTTAGTGAATTATAACTTTTATTTATTTTAATTATGACAGAGCTAAACATTTTTCTCTTTAAAATGTTGAATGCTCTCAAAATACAATATTCTGTATAAAATCAAGCAGGGGATAAATCCAATTTGTCCATTTTATAAAGAATTTTGAGATTTCTTTAGAAACAAAAAATAGTATATTGTCAATTATAATACCTTCAATTTTTCTCTAAAAAGCTAAAATTAAGTAACTATTATAAAATATGTTTATCAGTTACAGATTGTATTAATTAATATACAGTTTGTAGCTAAAATACATACATACATACATACATATATATGTATATATATATGAAAAAAAATACTTCCAATCATTGTTTATTATCAGTGGCGTTGTTTTTCAGGCAAAATATTAATTTGAGAAAAATACTTGAACATTTACAAATGTTACAAACTTTTTATTCAGAGCTTTTTACAACATTATTTTTAATTGTTCGATTTAAAATTTTAAATGATTGATGGCACTTTTACCTTGAAATTAGAATCACATATTTGAGAAAATATAACTAATATATACACACAAAATACTACCTTAAAGTGTACAGTTATTCAAATAAAATAGAAGAAAACAGTAATATAAGTACTAAATGTTTTAATGTAACATACACGATTGCAAATTCCTAAATATTAAACTGCAAACGGTTCTACAACATAGTCTTAAGTTTGAGAGATATATGACCCATATTTATGCAAGGCCTTTTAAGTTTGAACCCCTCAATTACTTGCGGGGAAAACCTATAAAGCATTCTTCCGGAATTAAGTATTTGTTTAAACAATAAAAAAGTGGTAAATTTTTTCTTTCTATACGCTATAAAGTCAGAAACATAATGCTATATGTTCTATTTTATTGCAATTCTTTTAGTTACCGAAAAAAACTGCTTTAGCAAATAAATATTGTTTAAAGAAAAAAAATTTATTGAACAATAAAATAAATGTGTCAAAATTATATAATTATTCAACAGAAAGTAGCATATGATACCAATTTGAATAA
Organism: Belonocnema kinseyi; assembly: GCF_010883055.1. Taxonomy (NCBI): domain Eukaryota; kingdom Metazoa; phylum Arthropoda; class Insecta; order Hymenoptera; family Cynipidae; genus Belonocnema; species Belonocnema kinseyi. The sequence goes on along the minus strand of NC_046660.1, from coordinate 115,015,932 downwards.
AATGGAACATCTCTGGCTCAATTGAAAAATTTTGGAAAATAAACAATAATTAATTCTTCAAATAATTACGTAATGTTTTTAGACAAATTTACTACTCCAAACAATGACAAAATATTTTATTTCAATAAGAAAATAAGATCATTTTTTTAAATAGTTTACATTTGTTTAAACAATTGAAGATTGTTTTAGAAGTCATAATAAATATTAAAATTGTATATTAATGATAATTTCTTTGAAAACGACTACGGGAATTGCTGAAAAATAACAATAAGCACATCTGCGACAACTTATTCTAATTTTATCTTTTCATTGCAAGTAACATATCGTTGGAATCGTAAATAAACGTACATTTCGAATACAATATTTTCAAATTGCTGATAAAAAAATAAAAAAATTCCTATTCATATTTGGAAGAGATAATTTATCACGAAAATTAATCAAGAATTATTCAAGTTTTCAAGGCGACCTCAAAGTCAAATCAGAAACTGGTTCAAAAATTTCAAAATTGGAAAATGTTAAGTTGAAATTTTTTTTAAATAAATAATTTTCAATATGAAGCAATTAAAATTCGAGAATTTGCAAACGAAAACTAAATTGAATGTTTCAATGTTTGTAAATGTTTTAATTCAGTATTGAATGTGAAAATTCAGAGATTTAAAACTGTAACCATTCAAAAACTTCGAATTTTTATTTATTTTTATTTCACACAATGCAATTTTAAACTTTTTAATTTCAACCAGTTCATTCAAAATAAGGGCCGCATTTTGGAGCGTGCAAGCCGTGCGGTTGCACAGAGAGCCATGGTTGAGAGGGAGGGAGCAGGCGATTTTACTCCCTGCCTTCGTCGACCTGTGTTTTCAGGTTTCTGGAAAGGTGACAACTTGGTACCTGTTTATCCAAGTCTAGTCTCAAGATTAGTAATAGCTTTTTCACTTATCCATTCAAATATCTGAACTAAGATTGTCTTTCGATGATCATTTCTTACGATACTTTGTAAATTTATAATAATTATTAATCATTTAAACAATTTTCATAAACATATTGAGAGGTGAGGAATTTTTCAATTAATAAACACAATTTGCTTACGAATTTAACTATGATTGTCTTTGCGATGACTCTTTCCTAAGGTATTTGTTAAATCTACAAGAATGGTTAATTATTTAAAGAACTTTCATAACAACTTCAGAATTTGGCTATTTTTCAAACGAATAGGGTCAGTTTTTTTACAAATTTAATTAAGAACGTCTTTCCGATTAATTATAATAATCGCATTTTCAAGATTTATTATTTAAACTACTTTCATGAGCAAATTAATAGTTTGGGCTTTTTTTGAAAAATAGGCCTAAGTTGTTTACGGAATCAACAAAGAATATATTTCTAATCACATTTTCCTACGACACCTTGCAAATTTACAATAATGATTTATTATACAAATAAATTTCATAAACAAATTCAGAACTTAACTTTTTTTAGATTTTGAACCATTTGAACATTTTAAACAAATGAATTTTTATAAGAAAATGTATGCACTATATATTTAATAAGAATTAAAAAAGAAGTTAAAACTCTATAATGGTAAAAACTTTCATTTTCATTAGTTTCAGTAAGTATCTATTTTTATGAATTTCTTAAAGTAATTTCATAATCTCTTCAGTTAAATATTTTGCTTTATCAAGATTTTCTGTAGTATATTTTTTCTTGCAATACTTTTCTCCATATATTTTACTGTGATTAATCAGTCGAACATATGACCAGTATTATTATCACTTATTGTAATATGATTTTTATATTCTCATCAGAGAAAGTATTAGATTTGTGTAAAATTTCACCTCCCAGTTTTTGTCAAATGTCCACATTTTGATACCCCCTGATTCCGAAAAACAGGTTCTTGCGAATGTGTCTATCTGTTGGTATGTCTGTATGTCTGTCTGTCTGTGAACACGATAACTTTTAAAAAAGGAATCTATTAGATTTCCGTTTGGTACACTCGTTTAGTGTTCTAAACTAAAGGTCAATTTCGTTAGCCAGCCATTTTGGATGAAAATTCAAAAAGTGGGCACTTTTTAAATATTTTTGAGACCACTTTTTTAAAAATTCAAAAATTCTTTGTATGGTTATTCATAGTGTTAAAAAAATTCAACAATTTATCCTAATTACTTTTTTCGAAAAATCAAGAATTACTAGAGTTATAGAATTTTCAAAATCCAAAAAAAAAAACAAAAAACTAAAATGAACAATTTAGACCAAACAACGCATGATAAGAAAAAAAGTCTGAAGAAGAAAAACATTGCTTTTTGAAAGCCCTACAAGATTATGATAACTTTTTCAATTTCGTAAAAAATTGAAATTTCCAAATTTGATCATACAAAAAAATTTCGAAACCACATTGACCCATGACTTTTTTCTATAAAAAGAAAATTATCAGAGTTAGAGCATTTTCAAAATCCAAAAAAACAAACTGAAATGAACATTTTAAGCCAAACAACGCATGATATGAAAAAAAGCCAGGAAAAGATAAACTTAGCCTTTTGAAAACCCTACAGGACTACGATAACAACTTTTTTAATTTTGTCGAAAAGTTGAACATTCCAAATTTGATCATACCAAAAATAATGAAAAATTCCAAAATTCCATGTTTTGGTCAAACTATGCAAGATACGAAAAAAGTGAAAAAGCTCAAATTGCGCGCCCTGGAAAGAACTACAAATTGATAATGAATCACTTTTCGATATAAGTTACGAAAAAAATGAGACAAAAATTGTTCATCCAAAAAAAGCTATAATTTTTGATAGGACACACGGAGAAAAATGGATGTTCAAATGTTGATGTTCAAAGGGTAAAATTGTAGCACCTAATAAGCAGATATTGATGCCAAACATTTAACATCTTTTTGAGATGTTAGGCGTACAAATATTTTTATGTTAAACTGAAACACATTCAGATGTTAAAACCGTTCGAGCGCATGCGCATCGCGCATTGCAATTTCACGACTATATTTCAAAGCTATATATATTTAATATTAAAATTATGGAATATTACAATTTTGAAACATTTCCAAAGAATAAAAATTAGATGTCCTTAGATGAAATTGGATAACGATTTTTTTAAGTTTAAAGAAGAGAACAACGATCTTATGTTTTAGGTTTATTGACTTAACAGATTTGACAAAAGGTTTATAAATTTGAAATAAAATTTGGGTTTAAGTAACTTAAAATAGATAGAATATTTAATTCAGATTACAGATCATTCGTTCTCCGATTATTCATCCACGTTTTTATTTTGAATTAGAAATATTGAATATAAACTCAACTTGACTGAATGCATCATCTGGTCGACATTTTATACCCCTTATCTGTTTTTCGTTCGTGTACGAACATTAAAGTTTAATTTAAAATTCACAAATAAGTTATCAATTAATTCCTTAAATGACCATAAATAAGTAAACTCCTCAAATATTTACAGACGTAATTCGACATCCCTACCGAAAAGAATCTTTGAGTATAACCATACATGTAATATCTCGGATTTTTCAGTAGAACATTTTGAATGTTAGGGGGTAACAATTCACATTTTAAGATCAACAGATGCTAACTTCGAACACCTAGATTGTTGTCCTATAGTTAAACATATAATATGTTAACCCGGAACATCTAGATTTTACTTTTGAACATCCATTTTTCTCCGTGCAGTTAGTTTTTGCTTTAGTCGTAAAAAATAACATTCCAAATGAAAATATTAAATTTGTTTAAAAAAAACCACACAAGGTATGAACTTAAATTAACAGACAACAGTTGTTCCCCTAAAAAGATCCATAAATTTATTATTAATCATTTTTCGATTGGACGAGTAGATCTTCTTTTAATCGTAAAACATAAGATAAAAAATGCAAAAATGCACTTTTTGGAAAAAGCACATAAAAGACGAAAGACGTCATAGGCTCCTATATAGGACCCTATATAGGTTCCTGTATTAAACCCTATGCAGATGCGTAGTAGTTTTTATTTAATCGTAAAAAACAACATTAAAAATAAAAAATTATAAAAACAAGGAAATAAGAATTAGTATGATTCAATTTTTATGCATATTATGAATTGTAATGATATACATTTATTGAAATGATACATGTTTCAGAGAAACTTAGAATACAATTTAAAGCAAAATAAGAAACAAATACAAAAATAATCAAGATAAATACAATTTGCTTTTTATTTTGCAATTTTTTAATAAGTAATCCCAGGCAGAGTTACATAAAAATGTATTATAATTGATATAAAAGTATTGTGTTTAATGTAGAAAAGTTGACATGTTGGACAAAATCGAGTGCGAAGCACGAGATACGTGATGAGAATGTGTTCGTTAAAGCCAAAAGAGCTTTAACAAAGGAGAGTTCAAAATCACAAAATTACAGTTGTCGGTCCGTTCACCTTTGATTTTAAAAGGTCTATGCCCGAATGCGGAAGAAATGCGGAACAAATACAAAGACTAAGTGCGGAGTGCGATTGCCATCAGTCGCGTGCCGTAGGTGCGCTCAAACTCTCTTTTAACGAAAGAGAATTCACAATTACAAATTTACAGTGGTGGATGTTTTGAGTCTCAATTTAAAAAAGTTAACGCAAGAATTTGCGAAAATATAAAGGCCGAACGCGTAGCGCGAGGTAAATACATTATCGAGCGCGAAGCGCGAGATAAATGTACAACCGAGCGCGAAGCGCGAGAAGCAACAGTTGCATGCCTTAGAAGATGAGAATGTGCCCGCGTAGCAAGCAGATTTTTTATGTTTAAATCCACGCTGGAACAGAGGTCTCTCAAATTCACAATCTATGCGCATTTGAAATTTTTTCTTTTACTAAGGCGGGCCTAAAATCAGTGCATTAATTTTAGTACAATTAAATTACAATGCGGCTTTATACGAGGTTATTGGAAGTACTCGCATTTGCCTAAACATTTGATAAAAATGTTTAGTGTTGCACAATCATTTATTCTGCAACGTGAGAGGGTACCCAAGCGAATCCGTGTATAAATAGAAGTTATGAAAGTAAAAATGATTATCGTGGTATTTTATTGAACTTTATTTCCAAATAAAATAATTGCAAACAAAGTAGTGATTCACGCGCAGAGCGCGCGTATGAGCTTTTATTTTAGTTGAAAATTCGTCTTTTTGGTAGATAGTTCGTCTTCTTGATTGATAATTAAACTTTGTAGTTAAAAATTCAAATGCTATTTCCTTGAAAATTCATATATTTTGTTAACAATTCGCCTTGTTGGTCGATAGAATGATTTATTTAACTGAAAATTCAACTAAACGCAGTTGATAATAAAGCTATTTTGTTGAAAGTTTAAAAAAAATTAACGAATCCAGTTGAATATTTCTTCAATTCAGTTGAAAATTCATCTCGTTGATTAAAAATTTGACTATTTTGTTGTAAATGATTTTTTAAACTGAAAATGAAACTATTTCATTTTTGGTTTAAATTTTATATTTTTCACTTGAAATGAAACTATTTTATATAAATTGTCCTTTCTGAGTTGAAAATTCCTGTATTTTGTTGAAAATGCGTCTTCTTTGTACTCTCTAAATTTGAATCAGTATATGGCTAATTCAAATCAGCGTATATACACTGCTGAAACAGTGAAATGTAGCTGCTGATCAGTGAAATTTCACTGAATAACAGCTAAATTACCTGCTTTTCCAGCGAATATACGCTTTTAGTCCCTTATTTTATTATTTCTACAAACCTTTCGTGGTGTAGGCGTGACTCACTGAGCGTGGAAGCGAGTAATGTGAGGAAAGGGGTGTAGATCTTTAAGAGTTAAGATTGATCTAGAATAATTCTCGATTTTTACATTTTCATCAGAGAAGGTATTAGATTTCTGGAAAATTGGTTTGCCCAGTTTTTGTCAAATGTCCACGTTTTTAGACCCCCTGAATCCGAAAAACAGATTTTTACGATTGTGTTTGACACCTAATTAACAATTAAGTTTCTTTTGCGCATGTCAAATATAATTTAAAATACTTTTGCGTACACGTCTGGCTTGAATAAATACAATTTTGTATGTCAGATCTTGAATTTTTCTTAATTTCATTATGCATATTAATGTTACATTTATCTAAACCTTGAAGTGAAAAACGTGAAAAATGCAATTCTGTAGAAAATTCAGATCAAATTCAGATAGAAGAATTTCATTTTACCTTCATCGCGAAATACCTTAAAAATGCATTTTTTACGTTTCATTAATATTTAAAAAATATGAAAAATACATTGTTAGATGAATTCACATTTTCATAATGATAATAATAACTGGCAAATACTAAACAATTGTATGTTGATTAAAAAATTTCCATTCATTTATATTGAATTTATCGGAAAGTTTTTCCCTTGAAAAGAACAACTTCTGTAAATCATAATAAACGTGTTAAGAAAATTCGATAAGAACAGAAATAAATATTGAAGTTCACCCCCATCATGAAATACTCATCCCCAGTAATCTACCGAGAGTCCTAGACTCCTAGACCTAGAGCAGTGGTCGGCAAACTTTTTGCTTAATTTCCAGGTATGGTCAGGCTCCACCCGACTTAATTTTTTCTACTACTTTTCGGTCCATTCATGTGCCTTAGTGTGAGTGAGCTTATTCCAGCAAGGGTCTTTTATCCACAGGAATGTCAAAGTAAGGAAATTTTAAAACTTTTAATTTTTCAACTAGCAATTTGAAAGAGCATTATCAGCATCTACGACTTTTTTCGATTCCAATGATATATTACTTGCCTAGAAAAGTTAAATATTTGAAGGAGTATAATATCAAGGAACATCAGCTTTACACTCAATTTAATACTAAATAGTTCTCAAATTGTCAACTTTTCTAGGCAAGTAATATATCATTGGAATCGGAAAAATTCGCAGATGCTGATAATTCTATTTTCAAATCGCTAGTTAAAAAATTAAAAGTTTGAAAATTTCCTTACCTTGACATGCCTGTGGACAAAAGACCCTTGCTGAAGTACGTTCACTCACACTAAGGTACATAAATAGACTGGAAAGTAGTAGAAAAAATTAAGTCGAGTGGAACCTGACCATACCTGAAAATTGAGCAAAAAGTTTGCCGGCCACTGTCCTAGAGACTTCCCGCCTATATTTCTACTTTTTACAACCTCAGGCCTGATTGTTTCAAAGGATAGTTTCCCGAAAAATGAATGGGCTAGCTGCATTACAGATTAGAATCCCAAATATTTTCTACGCCACAGGCGTAAGCTTGTCAAATCTTACAAGGGGTCGTCCCACCGTACTCCAGATGCGCTAGCGACTATTTACTTGCAAAATACCGATGTGCTTTACGCCATTGGCATATTACAAATTTAGGATGGTTAATATTTCTTAATGAAGCCTTACATTCTTGATGTAATAATTACCATATGATTTTATTAAAAATGGTTAAAGATCTAGCACGCCAAAGTATGCCCATTCAAAAATGTGCACTAACTTATTTAAGTGCAATTGATTTTGACTTAAATTGATATTATTAAATGCTGACATTATTAAAACTTAAAATGACATTATTAAAATAACGGTTAAATGCCATAGAAATCGGAACAATTTCACAGATTTCGCAAAGACTTCGCATAGATTTAAAAGATTTGATAAAGTCTTTTATTATTCGACAATTAAGATTCCAAAGATTTCTGGTCGATTTAAAAGACTGCATAGCCTTCAATTATTTTAAAAAGATCTCATGAAGGTTTTATTAATTTAAGAAATATCACCGAATATTTCAAAAGTATTTCAAATAATTTGCAAAGACTTTTAAACAATTCACAAAAATTTCAATGATTTCCCAAAGTTTTCAAAGATTTCAAAGATTTCGCCGAGATTTCAGATAGATTTGAAAGATTTCAGATACCTTTCAAATATTTCACAATGATTTTTAGAGAATTTACCAGTATTTAATAAAGAATTAAATGATTTCCCAAAGAGTTCAAATATTTTAGAAAGATTTCAGATAGATTTCAAAGATTGAATCAAAGATTTCAATAATTGCCTAATGATTTTGCAAAGATTTTGAGAGAATTCACTAAGACTTTAGAAAGACTTTGGCCCTCCACATGCTACCTAACTTGGCGCATGGATTGATCATAAGTTACAAGGGGGAGTGGACCATATTGGTTTGTAAAAGCAATAGAGGTTTAGCAATCCAAGATCTAGGTAGAACAGCCCGCTCGTTATTTAGATCCGGCAATGACATGCCTATTCTGCCATGATTTGGAAGAACACCGTTAACTGCAAATCGGATAAAGTCACCTGAAGCAATTAACGGTAGGCGGCTCAAGGGCCTTATCCAAAATGCAGTTAACGGTGTTCTTTCAAATCAAGACAGTATTTCTCTCCCATTTGTATGTACACATCAAATACTAAGATTTAAAAATTTTTTACGATATTGACTAAGTTCTAATGGAATTTGCTTGAAATTAAAAAAAAAACATATATCAAACGATTTTTGTATCAGAATCTCTGAAAAACAAATGACCAACTTCAATTTTTTAAATTAGACTAATTTAGAGTGATCAAAATTGAATAATGTAATTAAAAGATAATGTTTCATTCGAAGCGATTACAATTTTACAATTAAAAATTTGTCAAAGTTAAAGCTTTATTATTTAATGAAATATTAGTAATTGTTAACCACTTAATTAACTATAAATATAATATCACATTTCAAATCTTTAGTAAAAATCTTTTCAAATTAGTATTAATAATTTATCGTATCGATAATCAGGAAAAGTGCGACGAAAAATAATAGTTATATCAATTATTATTAAACTTTTGATAAAAAATAAAAATGGTAACTACTAATTCAGATTTTCTTTCAGCTGAACCGAAAGAAGTAG
>NC_046660.1:115004907-115006954 GCF_010883055.1 Belonocnema kinseyi | reverse complement strand
CATTTTCTAGTTGAAAAAACCATTAAAGCCAAAGCTTAGTTAAATAATTAAGTTTAAAGGAGTAGATTTGATACATTTTTCTTAATTTATTATTTTATTATTTATAATTGTTACCAACTCCGTTTTTCTCAAACGACTTTATCAAATTATACCCTGTTTTACCAAGTGAGTAGCAGGTAAGCCACTTTTCATTTTAGTTCCCGAAAAATAACAATAAGGCAAACAGGGCGCGCTGCGGTAAGTCGGTCGAAATCAAATACACGACATAAAAATCTCCCACCTCATCTCTGATATTACTTATGCCCGAATCATGAGCGCACCTCATTGATCTTTCATTCTAGGCGAGTTGGACACTACCAGTCACGCAAGAGCGTAGAACGCTGACGTTACGATTTTTTTAATGGGTGGTCTCACCGAAAATATGTTTAAAAATAGTAATTTAAGATGGGTAATAAGTTCATTTTATTATTAGGTTTATTTATTTTATGGGTGGACGCGGATCACCCATCAAAATGTTGTATCATCCACGTATATCACGTCACGTATTATACGTGGGTTTCTACGCGCATATTACCTCACTAGTTTTCTCGTAATTTAACGTATATTACATCGAATGAAAACTTTCAGTGCGCATGCGTCAATGTCCAAAAATACCTCATTCGTTTTTCAACTTTTCATTGCAGTAAAGAGTAAAAAAAAATTATCAAAGGAATAGGCCTAAAGGATTACTAGATTACAAGATACATTTTCACAGTTTTATGTTTATCGATTCATGTTAAATTATTTATTTTATTCATCTTGCAAATCTCGCGCCAAATGTCAATATTTAAAAATTCTTTAAATTTCAATAAACGTTTAAGCAGTTTGAGGTTATAAGCAGGAAGAACCTGCATAATTACATATATAATATTATGCAGCATGATTTATAATAATTAATATAGAAAAAATCAAGAGACATTGCGAGGGTTTTCTGTCTTCTCCCACTCAACAAAAAAATCCTTCCATGGGATTACGTCATGATGTTGGGTATTTCTTCCCCGCCCATGCATAATTATTATTTTCAATTACTATAATGCATTCTACAGAATTACTAATAATTATTATATTTAAAAAATGAGCTTATGTAATTGTCAGTACTGAAGAAACTGATTTTGCAAGTCGGCCATCTTGAAAACGTAAGTTACAGGAGTCTTCTGCTTTTTTCTACTGTTTGCGACGTATATTAAACCAAAAACGTATTATGCGTAGAAAATATTCGAGTTGAGCGTAACTGACCAACCCTGCCCAGCCCACACGTCTTCGACGCCCGATGTGTAAATTAACAGTGGTCATTGATATATATATATATATCAAGATATATCAAGATATCAAGATATCAAGAGATCTGAGCTCGTTCTTCGTCCATGGAACTACTCCAAATGAATAGAATAGTACCGGGACGGCAAGCATGTTCGTTGCAGATACTTTGTTCCTCGCCGACAGTTCGGAAGACCAAATCTGTCGGATGACATGTTTGTATCTGCTTCGGAGAGTATCCTTCATAGATGTCACATCCTGAATGCGGCTCTGTGGCACGCACAGGTATGTATAAGTCTCTCCAGCGCAAAGGTGTCGTATGGCGCTTTTATCAACGAGCTCAGGATCTTCAGGGATGCCATTAAGTTTTCCTCGCTTCAAATAAACCTTGGCGCATTTGTCTAACCCAAATTCCATTCCAATTTCCTTAGTATATCGTTCGACAATCCCCAGAGCCGCACAAGTACCCGTCGGAATGGCGCAGTGCTAGAGATAGTGGCAATAATATAAGGCAAAAGAGGAGTGGGCTCATGGTGTCGCCCTGAAAGGCACCTCTCTGAAACGTGACCTTGTTACTTGTCACACGATTTTTTCCAGATGAGATAGTAAATCTGGTTTTCCAAAGCGGCATCAATCTCTCTATGCATCTAACTATTTGCGGATGAACTTTTAAGATTTCCAAAAGACAGATGATAAGTCTATGGGATGTCGAATCGAAAGCTTTCCGATAATCAATCCAGGCCATCGATAG
>NC_046660.1:115002085-115004807 GCF_010883055.1 Belonocnema kinseyi | reverse complement strand
TCCCTCTTAATACTTTTTTCACCTCCTCGGTAGTGATGGGTGGGCATTCTTTATCAGGTGTTATGAGGACAACACATAACTCCTTGAAGCTATTTATATTTTATAAGTCTTCGTCCAGTCTATGCTGAACTTCATAGACTTCTCTCCAAAATACTTCGACCTCCTCTGGTTTGGGTGGGTGTTCGACAGTAACTGGAGGGTCTTGGAAGAGTCGAGATGGGTCACAGAGAAACTGCTGATTCTCTCTGACCCACCTCTCCCTCCGCTCTAGACTTCTCTTAGCGTCAGACAGTATCCGTATTCTCTCAACAATATGCTGCCTGATGGTCAGCAGCTTTGACTTGTTAAGTGTGTGATAACGGATCCGAAGTTCGCGCGCGAACTTTCGAGCCTTGGCGGTAAAATTCCTGCCAGATGTGATATATTCAATCACACATTGAATGCGGGACGCGTACTGTCTTGCCTAGCCTATCTTTATGGCAAGTTGATGCATTCGTCTTTTGTTCTTATGATCAGCCGTTGGTTTTGTTTTACGGTTCGCATCGGCTAAATCTCTCGCTGCATTATACACACAATAATTGATAGCCCAGAGGTCGGATTCACCTGAAAAATGTCCACGAAGCTCGTCATCCATTGCAGCCAGATCTTTAGGCTTGAGAGAAACCTTGGTGTTGATGTTTCCCCGGGTCGTAAAGCATCGCTCTTCATCTATTGGATGCCTGCCCGCGGTTGGTCTTAGTGTCGCCTCTCTTTCTTTGTTGCCGGCTTGTTCTAGCTGTGGTAGAGTAGGCGTTCCGCTTACATAGCCCCTTTTACGGAGTAGTTCAGCATGGTTTCGCAGACGTTGCTGCGAAAAGTGCGATAGCTCCGGGTGTTTCTCGCACCACAGAGCATGCAGCCGTGCCATGTAACCCCGTTCACGGGCCCCACTCGCATCGTAGGACTCTAGCAAGTCGTAATTCAGTTGCTCCGTCCACCCAAAGGTCGCGAGATCCCGCCGATCCATCGCATTGAATCCATTTTCATTGACTCCCCCAGCTCTAGATTGGTCGGCATTGTTGGCCGACCCATTGTCGGGAGCCCTGCATGCAAGGATAAGGCTGCGTACTCTGAGAGATCGCCCGGTATCCCAGAGTCACCGTTCTAGACACGTCACCCAGGTGCCATTCAGCTTTCGGCACGGTGTTCACACCTCTGTTTGGGGGTTAATTCCTTCGGGACCACCCCTGGACAATTGTCCGCGACTGCCTATTTATTTTTGTGACCATATTCAGCAGAAACCCTTGGCACAGGGACCCTCCATCCGCAACCCGAGGAAGCGTTCGGTGGCTTTGTTATAGGTCCTTCGGTTTGATTCTAGATGAATCAAAACCGAATATATATACATATACTGGATACGAGATGGCTTGAGGCAAATTCAAAGAGGGTTTTGACATTTAACGCCCTCCATGGTCATCAGGGGTGCGTTCCAGGCGACCAGCCGTGTGAATTGGTGAGTGAAGTAAAGAAGTGGGCAGAGTTTACTAGGGTGAAGTGGAAGGAGAGCGGTAGAGTGAACTGTTTCGAGTGTTCGTCGGATGAATGTTTGGTGAAAGATAACTGAGGTTACGTTACACAAAATTTAAAAAAATTCAGGAACAGAATAAGAAGATTTTAATTGCTGCTTCAGTAACGAGGTAATTATTATTACAAACAGTGATGTGTTCAATAATAGTGGAAAGTGATGAAGATACTAAACTTTAGATGATGACGATACTAAACTTTAGTCTGCTACTAAACTTGCGATTCGAATCGCAAGTGATGGGATCCCACCACTTCTGCCCGCCAATTCCACACATATTACTTGAGGCTTTTGCGAAATAAAATCAAGCGCCCCCAATTACTCAGGTCAGTTTATGAACTGAAATAGATGATAGACGGTTCTACTTGAACGGTCAAACAGGGCGGCATTTTGCTAGTTTGTCAATGTCGGTAGAGAAGATCAGAGTGGGTAATTTCGCATATATGCTAGGTGAATTTGGGATGCTTATATTAAAAAGTTAACATAAAAATATCTGAATGATCTTAAGCGAAGTTTTAAAATTATGCACAATTAAACATTTTGAAAAAATAACTGTTTTTTTGGTATTCAAAGATTAATTTAAGAGCCTATTAATCAAAATTTTAATAATTCTTTTAGTGGACTAGGAGCGAAGCGTCGTTCGCCCTTTTCTCTTCTCGAGCCAAAGAGTCTCGGAAGGCAGATCAGCTTCTTCTCTCCGCAGTCCTCGAGTAGAGCAGTGATCCCAGATCTGAAACGAGATGCGGTCTAATACTATGACAGGGCTATGTCCGTGTGAATATAGTAGGAGACGCTGTTAATGACTGAGTTGCGCGAGTTTACTTTTCAACAACATAAATTAATTTTCTATCAAATAATTGGTGTTTTAACTAATACAATTTAAAGGATAAAATTTAACCAAAAATGGAATAGATCAATTTCTAGATAAAAGCCGTGATAAAAAATTGAATTGAACAAGGAAAAAAAACGAATTTTCAACAAAATTGTTAAATTTTCAAGGGAAAAGGTGAATTTTTGACCAAGAAGATTAATGTTCTATACAACAAAAAACGATTTTCAAACTTAACCAATATAAACGATTAATTTTTAATCAATCATATAATAGTTACATTTTCAGATAAAGATAAATAATTTTTTAAAGAAAAAATTAATTTTAAACAA
>NC_046660.1:114998503-115001985 GCF_010883055.1 Belonocnema kinseyi | reverse complement strand
GCCCAACATCGAAATCTGGAAATATTAATATCCCAATCTCTTCATTTTATTTCAAAGCAGATAGAGATATAAATAGAACCGTCGAAGTGTTCCGACCGGCAATCGTGCACCTTCGGGTTTTCAAATTCAGAAGAGGAGAAATGGGTTGCGCTCGCAACCCAGGCATTTATATCGTCTCCTACCATATTCATACGGACATAGACGTGTCATAGTATTGGACCACGTTTCGTTTCAGATCTGGGATCACTGACTTAACTTGGTGTCACAAGTTTCGTTGTGGGGAGAAGAGAATTGATCTCGGGGAGTCTCCTATCGGAATGGTTGAGCAACTTGTGTGCTGTGGTGCTCGACTCTGCTTACGCGAAGGAAAGGGAAACAGGGTGAACCTCGAAGCCTTGCAATGCGCAACGCGAAACGTAAAGGCGCGCTTGTTGGTTGCCGAGAGAACTCGCAGCGAGACTGAACGCTACTCGAATCCTCTGCATGAAGAAGCTCACCACGAGCTTCGCGAGCCTTGCCGAGAACAGGCTTAGCCAGGGGCGGAGTTTGGGCCCCCGAAACTAAGTTTTTTCATTATTTAATTAACTTCTCCCCCACTCTTTGCCTATGCATAAATCCGAAGGCCCCGTCGGAAAAAAATCGAAGCCCTACCACAAAAAAATCCTGGCCATGTCGCTGGCCGAGGAAATTGCACAATAATTTGTTTAAACATTTTATTCCAAGTTACCAGTATCTTTGTACTGACATGGAATAATGAAGAACGTCCATCATTAAAGAAAATTTAATAATTTTCTATTAAATCCTTTCATTTTTAAAAAATATATCCTTCACTTCTGAACAAGCATTTCAACTTTCTACCAAATTAGTTTAATTTTAAACCAAAAATATGAATTACTAACACGAAAGTAAATAAAAATTTAATAAATTTAAATTAGATTAAAATCTAAATTAAAACTCCTATTTAACGTCCAATAATCAAATTGATGCAAACTCCTGTTAAAAAAATTAAAAAACCAGAATCTAAGGACCAAATTTGGACAGCAACGAACAAACAAAAACAAAAAATCCTTTTGTAATCTGAAAAAAAACCAAAAAAAAATTTCAGACAAAAATAAAAAAGAGGAAAGAAAATGAAAAGGCAGCGTAACACATCCCCTTCCTTCTCTTTTTTTTCCTTTGAATGTTATTTTATTGTTATTTGATGATAATAAAAATAGAAAAGACGAAAAAAAGAGAAGGAATGGGATGTGGTTGTCTGCCTTCTCATTTTTCCTTCCTCTTTTTCATTTTTGCCTAAATTTTTTATTGTTTTTTTCAGATTACAATAGGATTTTTTGTTTTTTTCTGTTCGTTGTTGTCCAAATTTAGTCCTTGCATTCTTGTTTTTTAACAGGAGTTTGCATCAAAAAAGTTAATTTTAATCTGACAAAAGCGAATTTTGCAACAAAACAATTACATTTACAAGCAAAGTGATGATTCTTTAATGAAGAAGATTTATTTTCTAGAAATAAATTAGTTTAATTTTTCATATAATTCAGTTGTGAACGTTCATGTGAATGGAATAAAAAAATTATTTTTCTAATTTTTATTTTCCTAAAATCAATTAGAAGGCCAAAAAATAATATTTTGCCGGCAAGGATTGTCGAATACAAATGTTTTTAAACAGTTACCTGCCCTTACACATCACAAACCTACCTTGTTAAAGTTTGATTGTCGATATTTAACCAAGTAAAATGTCCGAAATCCTCTTTTCTAACCCCACGAATTATGGAGTCGGTGGGATTGTTTAGCAAGACTCCTAAAAACCACCATTACTATATCCACACCTGAAATGTCAACAATTATCAGTTTGATTGTCGATATTTGAAAATATACAAACATAAAAAATCCGCTTCTTTTATCCTACGAATGCTGGATTCAGTGAGAATGTTTGGCAGGACCCCTAAAAACCACCCTTACCATATTCACATCTACAATTTTCAAAATTACAAGTTTGATTGTCGATATTTAAAAATATAAAAACATCAAAAATCCTCTTTTTACATTCTCATTCATATTGTGAAGGTATTAGTTTTATGCGAAAAATGACTTTCGCGAATTTAATCAAATGTCCACGTGCGCTAAACAGCCATTTCTGATAACAATTCAAAAAGTTAAAGCTTTTCCAAAATTTTTGAGACAGCTTTTTTTAAAACATCAAAATTCTATCGAAAGTTATTTATAGCACACAAAAATATGTACAATTTATCCCTCTGGCTTGTTCAGATAAAATCAAAATTGCAGAAGTTATAGGATTTTCAAAATCCAAAAAACCAAACGAAAATGGACATTCGAAGTCAAAAAAAGCGTGATATGGAAAAACGTGAAAAAGAGAAAAACGTTATTTTTCCAAGGTTCTACATTATTCTTTTATTACCTCTTTGAATTTTGCTTTAAAAAATCGGAAATTCAAATGTTGATCACGAAAAAAAATTAATTGCATTCTCATCCATAATGAGAAGGTATTAGTTTTATGCGAAAAATGACTTTCGCAAATTTCATCCAATCTCGATGTTTTGAGGCCCTCTGAGTCAGAAAAACAAGATTTACGTCGGTGTTACAATTTTTTAAAGAATATTTTTATTTTATTGACATGAAGCCTAATTTTTCTTTAATTGTAAAAAACAATATTAAACATAATGAATCTTTGTATAAACAAGGCAATAAGAATCAGTATGTTTTAATTTCCATGCATATTACACATTGTAATGATATCAATTTATTGGAATGTTACATGTTTTAGCTTAGCTAAGAATGTAATTTAATGCAAAATAAGAAACGAATATTAAAGTAAACACGATAAATACAATTTGCACTTTATTTTGGAATGTCTTAATAAGCAATCCCAGGCAGAATTACATAAAAATTTATTATATTTGATATAAAAATGTTGAGCATAATGAAGAAACGTTTTTTTTTGTGGACAAAATGGAGTTGGTTTTCACGAATCGAACAAAATATAAGAAAAGTAACTTTTCTCCAACCTTCACCCGAGTCGAAATTTAGGCCCTACTTTGAAGCCGTATCTCCTACCTTCGTAGGGGCTGGAATCTGTAAAGTAGGTTCTAAATAAGCCGAAATCAGCCGTTTTTCCACGTTTAGCGTCAAAGTAGGGTCTGTATTTAAAATAAATTAGACCCTCTTTAAAAGCTCAAACTACACGGTAAAAAAAATTGAGCTGTGACAGGGATATTATTCCTTATTATAGCCAAACATTTAGCTGAAAATCAACGAAGGAATTTAGAAAGATCCCTGGATCAGCGAAAATGAATATCCATGACCATTTTCCATATACCAGGGATATCGTATAGTCAAACCCCTAATAAGTGTAGCTATAATAGGGATACGAGGGTGGATTGATAAGTTTCCGGCCTGACCAAGAAAAACAACGTTTTTAAGAATTTTTTTTTTATTTCTCAACATAATCTCCTCCAAGGCTGATA
>NC_046660.1:114994389-114998403 GCF_010883055.1 Belonocnema kinseyi | reverse complement strand
TAAAAATCATTAGAACTTGTCCAATAGTTCAAGGTGAAATTTTCAATAAGTTCCCAATTAAAAACACTGCCATCGAAAAAAAGAATGTTTCCGTCCACAGACACCCTAAAAATGCATTTGTTAAGAAAAATAATTAACATTTATCAACTTATCATGAATAGTGATCCCGTCGGGCGATCTTTTCAGACATCGACACGATTCCGAATCAATCCCAGCCTGCGGTATTGGTTTTGGATCGTATGTCGGTTTTAGCTCGACTCTACTTTGGATTGGGAAGTCGATATATCGGCTCGGGATCGAGTCGGATTTTCGATTTTCTTTCGACAAATGTGCTCTTCTCACTTGAACCTAGCGGAGAGGGAAATTCGTCAATGGGTTGACGTTTCTCCTTCCCCCTGACTTTACCAAGTCCTGGTTAAACCGGTTATGGCTAGAGTGAAAATCCTGAAGTATATTTTCCCCGTAGATAGTGGAAGATTTGTACTTTGGCTTAGAATTAAATAATTTGAAACATGGAAATGCTATTATGTAGATTATAGGAACTACTTTCAATTTTCATTCAATTTAGAAATGTTTTTAATGAAAAATAATATATTTTTTAGTATGTAGCAATATTGCACTGTTTATTTAAAAGCAGCAAGTATAAATCAGATATTGTTAAATGAACAATTTACAGCTGAATTGTCGTAAATAGATTGCATTCTACTGATTCTTCAAAATTTCAGAGTGCAAATGTTTGGAAAACTAGTTGAACAAAACAAGAAAAATGTTGACTAACAGGCGATATTGTTGGAAGACTCTTAAATTTTCAACCAAGAAAGATGAATTTTCTACCACAGCTAATAAATTGTCAATCCAAAAGACTAATTTTTAACAAAAAAGTGAAGTTTTATATTAATTATATGAATTTTTAAGACTTTAGTTATACATTCCTTCCTACAGTTGCATTTACAAACCAAATATGTAGGATAAATTCTTAACAAAAACTTTAATAGCTTAATTTTCAATAAAAAATGGAATGGTTAAATTGAGACTTAAAAAAGTAATATTTAACTTAAAAAAAGAGTTTTTAACAATATATTTAAGCCCCTCAATCAATCAACTGAAGTTTTAACCAGGTAATACAACATTTAATGAAGTACTTTAATTTTATACGTAAGAAGTTAAGAAGACTCATTTTTCACCAAATACATGAATTTCTAGACAAAGAGGTAAATATTCAATCAAGAATATGAGTTGCCTACCAGAAATGAAACAGTTATAAAGTTAAATTCGTAACGAATGTTTATTCGAAAATTGAAAAAGTTCAATAGTTTGTTAGAAACATTATTATTTGACCCAAACACACCAATCATGAAGATAGCAGTTTCAATTTTCAACCGAAAAAAATTAATTTTTATTCAATTATGTAGTTAAATTTTAAACTGAAATAGATAAATTTGCAACTAGAAACCTTCAATTACTTTTCATTGGAGAAAATTCATTATCAAACGATAAAACGTGTTTTCAAGAATGTAGTTAAATTTTTAACCAAGAAGTTAATTTCTAAACTAAGGTAGTTGAAATTTCCAATGAAGAAACTAACTTTTGCCTTCAAGAATGACATTTTAACGTGAATACTTGAATTTTCAGTTATAAGACACATTTCCACCTTAAATAAACGGGTTTTCAACCAAATAGTTACATGTTTTATCAATATTAATATTATTTATAAGAATTATTTTTGAGAGAATAATTCACTGATTATTGTTCTCTTATCTTTGTTTTCTACAAAAATTGCATTTTTATTTCTTATTTAAAAAAAAAACTAAAAACCCGAGTTTTCAGCAACATAGTTCATCTTCCAACCTAACTTCTGTCAACTAAACTCCAGAATTTTCAATCAGAGAAATGAATTTCCAAACTAGTATTTGTAGTTTTAATGTAACTGAAAAAGATAGATTTTTAATTAAAAACGGAATAGTTGAAATTTCAGTTTTAAAAATTAATTTACGACTACACAAGTGAATTAAAATAGTTCTATTCTCTTAAATGTTCTATTCATACACATTTATTTTATTGTATAGTGCGTGTAATTGCTCTAGCGTTTAAATGAAACAATTCTCAATGAGAGATGTGTTGAACTTTCATTTTCAACGCTTAAAATTGAAAACTGTTCTACTGTCAATATGTTTATATAATTTGTTCTTAAAATTAACAAATGGCAATGCATAACTAAATTTGTTGAATATAATTTGACCAAGATCAGATGAAAAAACGATTTATTTCTGCTTGAAAACGCCGAAAATAAGCTTTTGTTTATTTAATTTGTTCGTAAAATTAACAAATGTTAGTGCATGGCTAAATTTGTTAAATATAATTTGAGCAAGATCAGATAAAAAGAACGATTTATGTTTGCTTGAGAACGCCGAAAATATGCATTTGTTTTTATAGTTTGTTCTTAAAATTAACAAATGTTAGTGCATGACTAAATTTGTTTGAAAAAAGTAATATCTTGTAGCAAAAGTAACCATTGTGGCACGTAATAGGAAAAATGTAAAGTTTTCAATTGACTGAAATTGTGTTAAAATTGGCGAAATTTATTCATGAAGGACCGCTCTCTCGCTCTCTCTATCTCTTTCTGTGCAAACTATTAATCATTAATGATTTATTTAAAAAAACATTAAACCCCAAAAAACAGTCTCTTGAAAAAACGGAAAATTTTGTAACACTTTTCGTTGAAGCAAATTAATTTTTAACCCAAAAACCAGTATTTTTATAAAGTAGTTAATCTTTTAACCCCAGACGTGAATTGTGTACTAAAGAAACAATTTCCTAAAAAATATTAACATATGTTCTACAAGAAGGTTAATTTTCCAAGAAATACTAAATTTTTGGACAAAAAAGAAGAATGATCAGCTGGATTAAAAAAATGTTTACTTTAAAAAAAAATTAAATGTTATCAAATTAATTTTTAACACAATAGATTCATTTTTAGCCAAATAGTTCAAATATCAAATAAAAAGTCGAATATTAAGCCAAATAATTGAATTTTAAACCAAATATTTTCAAGAAAATAGTTAATGTTTTTTATAAAATAGGTGTATTTTGAACTGACATAATTAAGTTTCCAGTAAAAAATTTATTTTTTACTAAATAGTTTAATTTTGAAGAAGAAAAAACTATGAGTTATTATTATTTCTTATGTCCAATCAGCCGGAAAGGGAGGTAGTTTGGAAGTCTGGTTTTTTAATTGTGAATCTTTTTCATGCTCATTTAGCATATAATTATTCATGAAAAAATATATTTCTCTTCAGTCTTAAAAGAAAAGTAATAACATTTCGAAACGAAGAGATGAAATTTGAACTGGCTAAATTTATAAATCACTTGAAAATATAATTTAAGAAGAAAAAAAAGAGTTTTCAACTATAGATGAATTTTTGAAAAAAGTATATGATTTTTCAATAAAATATATAAACAGATTAATTACGGATCATATATAAAATGAAAATTTAAAAGTAAAGTTCAAGTAAAGCGCACAAATGATGTGACGTATTTAACTATATAGCGTGTTTTGAAAAAAATTCATATATGTTTCCTTAAACCTCTTTTCTATCTTATGAACTTTATGTAAACAATTAAACACAAGGGAGGCATAATAAATTTAAGTTTACCCCCGTCCAAGAAACCTCTCCTGGATCCACTATTGACTAAAATTAATATAAAAAACAAATTTTAGTCTTCGAAAAAAAAAATTTTTTAAGTAGGGAAAGAGGGGCAGCGCCAACCAGTGGGGCAAAGCTGATTTTCTTTATAGCATGGCTATTATTGAACAATTTTAATTCTACTTTGTATCAAATAAATCTATTTTATCAGAAAGATAGTGTTACTTACTAAAATCTTGAAAATTGACGTTACAAACCAAAAATTATGCAGAAAACAGTTTTTACCACGAAAAAATGGAAGTTTCGCTGACAGAAATATAAAGTTTTCAACTTTAATGACAATACTTACAGTATAAAAACTTGATATCTT
>NC_046660.1:114992941-114994289 GCF_010883055.1 Belonocnema kinseyi | reverse complement strand
TACATGGAAGAAACATGGACATAGGAAACACGGGACTAGGCACAGTGTCTCCAGAACGTGGGATTTTTCGGCCCCCACCACTCTCCCATCTGGGAGCGACACTGTACTCTCTATACGTTAATTTTTGTAAGTAAAAATAATAATACTTTTATAAATATTGCCAAAATTTATTTGAATATGATACACATTGATTTTTATTGAAAAAATTCCTGCACATAGTTGTTGTTTTTTAAATTTTACGATATTTGTGTACCATGTTTAAAGGAAGCAGGAAACTACTTTATAAAAAAATGAAAGGAAACAAAAGTACAGTAATTGTCAACATGAGAAATAGTAGGGGGGAAATGGTATATCATTCAGACAGAATACTAGAGGCTTTCAGAGACTATTTTAGGAGACAATTCGGAAATAAAGCTATAGGACACCACAACTGCGATGTTGAACACGATGCGATGGAAAACTCAATTGAAAAAGTCTGTGAAACCAAGGTTAGGGATATAATTAAGAACTTGAAAAAAGGTAAGGCAGTCGGGGTAGACGGTATTAACGCTGAAATACTTAAACACGGTGGCGCGTGCATACCACATTGACTGTGCGAATTGATAAATTTATGTTTCGAGATGGGAGACGTCCCAGACGATTGGAAAAAAGCAATTATCGTACCAATATACAAGAGAAAGGGAGATAAAAGCCAGTGCAGTAATTACAGAGGAATTAGCTTATTAAGCACCGTAAGTAAAATACATTCAAAAATACTTTTTCGTAGGGTAATGAAAATAACAGAAGCAAAGATTTGGAAAGTCCAAAGTGGGTTTATGCCAGGAAGGTCATGGACGGATCAAATATTTAGCTTAAGGCAAATAACAGAAAAAAGTTAGAGAGTAGGAAAAAAAGTTTTCTGTGCATTTGTTGACCGAGAAAAAGCCTTTGACAAGGTAGATAGAAGTAAACTTTGGGAAGTCCTGAAAGAGTATGGAGTCAATGGATGGATCCTACAAGCTATAAAAATAATATATACAGGTAGCAAAGCGAGTGTAAGAGTGAATGGGAAACTGAGTGACTGTTTCGATATTATTCAAGGAGTTAGACAAGGATGCGTTATGCCTTCATGGTTATTTATATTATTTATGAACAAGTGTTTAAGAATGGCTCTCTTCGACGAAGAGGGTGTGGATCTCGAAACAGTAAGGGTACGTGGTTTAGCGTTCGCAGATGATAAGGTTGTTATGGCAGAGTCTATCGAAGTCTTACAAAGAATGTTGAATAAACTAGATGCAAGCATGAAGAGCATGGGCCTCAAAATTAACGCAAATAAAACAAAAACTATGGTGTTCGAAGGAAAGAGTGA
>NC_046660.1:114979363-114992841 GCF_010883055.1 Belonocnema kinseyi | reverse complement strand
AATGGCAATACATAATTCTATATTTGTACCGACTGTACCATACGGTAGCGAGACATGGACTTATCAAGAAAAAGATAAGAGTAAAATTAACGCAATTGACATAAGACTCATGAGCATTATATGCGGGAAAACCCTGACGGACAAAGTAAGTAACGAGATAATTCTAAAACAATGTGGTGCATAAGAGACGCTAGCAGACAATGGGAAAGAAATCGGTTAAGATGGTTCGGACATGTTGAGTGAATGCCAAATGAACGACTAACGAAACAAGTGTATCAAGGTAAAATAAATGACAGCGTGCCCAGAGGTAGATCGCGGAAAGAATTATTAGAATGTGTGAATGAGACCCTAGTTAGAAGAGACATAAGAAGTCACAGAAACACGAGAGCCTGCATGAAAAAATGCATGGACATAAAAGAAGCTAGAGAAGTATGCCAGGACAGGAAAGTATGGCGGCAAATAGTTAATAAAAAGAGTGTTAGTAGAATGAATGACGCCTGAAACAAAAGACCTTGGCTACTAATGGACCCGAATGGGGAACCTTACATAACGACTTCGTGAGGTTCTTCGCTTGGGGTGTTTGCTAGAGAGATTGATTAGCAACCTGGGTCGGAGCAGTGTTGCGGAACGAACGTGTTATTTACTTAAATAGCACGAGATTTCTGGATCAATCTGAAAAATCTCTACTCCTTCCACACACTACTCCTTTCCCCTACCGAGTGAGTCACGCCTACCCCGAAAGGGAAATGGCTTAATGGTGTAATAATAATAATGTTTGAACTTAGGGAATAGATTTCAGGAATAAAATTATAAAAATATCTCCATTAGTTAGTAAAATACTATGAAGAATCGCCTTTCAAATTATAGTTGAAATTGAAGAAATAGATATTTCTCTTATCGTTTTTCAGCACATGATTTTTCACTAAACAAAAGCAGATTAAAATACACTTGAAAAATAAAAATAAGAAAGTTCAGAAATGCATGCAGTTTTCTGTTCAGAAAATCCCACACATTTTTCAATGAAATTCCTTTCCACACCACATTCAAAGGAAAATGTAACAACAGTTTTGTCAAATAATTAGTCTTTTGAATGAGGTCAAGTTAATAACTTTTGGGCTTTTTCTCTTAAGATCCTCAAAATTGTGATTATAGCCTAAAATAGCATGAAAAGCGACGTATCAAAAAAGAACCTAGAGGACTTTAAATTTGGTTATTTTATTGGATTTCAAAAATATTACAAAAATTCGAGTCTTTTTAAAAGATGTTTAGGACATTTAGAAGTTTGGAAGATAGCAACGAAAAATTTATAAATTTTGAGACATTTTTTTAAGTTTTTAAATATTTCTAATATGTTTAAAACAAAATGAATTCCAAAATTCCATTATTCTAAATATTTCTTGATTTTACTGGATTATTTTCGTTTTTTAAAAATGTTTAATCTTATCAAATTGAAACATTTTGCTTTAAGATCTTCTACATTCTTCTTTTAAATTTTGGGAAATCGTTTGATGTGTTTCAAAATCTTTTTGATTTTTTTTAAAGTACATTTTTGTAAATAAAAATTATTAAAAATTTTCAAACGATTATTAGAAAAATAATTCCTTTTTCTAATATTTTCAGACCTTCTAATTTTCTAATTTATAAGAATTATTAAAATTTTTCCTGATTTTTTTTAGACAAAATTGCGCAAGAAGGCTTGATAAGAATTAAATTCCTTATTTTTTCTAAAATTATATAATATGGAAAAATTACGAAATAATTTTAAAAAATTGTGACTTTTTAAAAATATTTTCTCAGAATTCATTCCATTCCATTTTTGGTTGAAAAATATTTTTTTTAAATGAAAATATAACTATATGTTTAAAAATTGAACTATTCTATTGTAAATTCGATTGTGTGAGTTTTTTAAAAACATTTTTCTGTTGAAAATTAATTTCTTCCATCGAAAATGAAACTATTTTAAAATTAAACATTTTTAAAATAACTATTTTGGTTCGTAATTTAACTGTTTTGTTGAAAATTAGATTTTATTGTTGTTGAAAAAACATTTTCTTATACTAAAAATTTAATTCGATCATTTTTGGTTGAAATTTTTTTCTAGGAAATTGTCCTTTCTCAGTCAAAAATTCTTTTTCTTTTTTTGTAGAAAATTATTCTACTTGTTTAAAAATTCATTTATTTTAATCAAGAATTCATTTCTTTGGATGAAAATGCATTTTTCGTTAAACTTCTTTTATTTTGGTATAGAATGGTTAAAAGTTCATCTGTTTTTTGGAAATTAAACTATTTTTCTGAAAAATTGTTGGTTGTAAATTGATTTTTTAAACTGACAATGTAACCGTTTTTTTCGTTGAAAATTTATCTATTTTTTTAACAAAAATTTTTGTTGTTTAAAAATTGATATTGAAAATTTTGAATTTCTGTTTTCGGTAGAAAGTTATTGGTTTGAAAATTAAAATATTTGTTTGTAAATTTAATTTTTTGCTTGGGAATTTAAATATTTTGTTGAAACTTTGATTTTTTTGGGGTTGATAATTATTTTTCAACTGAAAATTTATCTATTCAATTTTTCATTGAAACATTATTATTTTAGTTGAAAATTAATTTCTTTCGTTGAAAATTCCAGTTTTTGTCTGCAAATTTAACTGGTCCATTTTTGATCAAATACTTATTTTTTTAGTTTAAAATTCGTTTCTATAGATGAAAATTGAACAATTTTGTTAACACTTTTTTTTCTTGAAAAATGTTCTTTTTAGTTATAAATTTATCTTCTTTGTTGGCGAATCATTCTTCTATAAAAATTAATTTGTTTTAGATAAAAATTAATTTCTTTTGTTGGAAATTTGAATTTATTTGGATTTAAAAATTAATTTTTTCAACTGCAAACTTCAGTATAAACTACAATGTTTAAGTTAAAAAATGTATTTTAAAAGTAATTTCTTAGATTGAAAATATAACTATTTTGTCGAAAATTTATTTTTTATTTGTTAAAAATACATGGTTTACTAAAAATATGTCTAAGGCATGCAACACTAAATTTGAAACATTTTAGACCCAGAAGTTTTGTCTCCTGTATTTATTTACATGAAGTCAATTATATTTGCCTCTTCGCAATAAGCATAATGGTTCTAAGGTAAATCGGGATTTCAAAACCTAAATAAATTTGAGGAGCAGCTAGATCGTCATTCGTGAGGTCGGGAGAGCTCGGGTTCCTGCTCGTGCATTTTCGGCTTTACACGAGGCTGGTCTTCGCAGAATTTAACTCGAGAGAGCTCGGGTTTTTGCTCGTGTATTTTCGGCTTCACATGTGGCTGGGCTTCGCAGCATTTAACAGAGCCGACTCACTGACACGCTATGTTTGAATGTGTCGCTCCCAGATGGGAGAATGGTGGGGGCCGAAAAATCCCACGTTCTGGAGACACTGCTCTCGGCCACTCAATCTCCGTTCATTTCGCTTTCAGTCCCTGCTTTTAGTAGATACTAGATAACGATAAAAAAATAAAATATGGTGGAAAATAACATTTTGATTTAAATGTAATACTTTTTGTTGTTTAAAGATTACTATATATTTTTTGAATTCACTGTTTTTGTTGGTAGAAAATTTATCTTCTTGGTTAAAAAATCATCTTTTTCATTAAAAATTTAATTCTTTTTGGAAATTTGTTGATTTTGAATTGAAAATTTAACTATTTTAATTATTGCTCAAAATTGATCTTTTTCAGTAAAAAATTCATCTATTGGGTTGACAATTTTTAAAATTTTGTTTTCAAGTTTGTTGCTTTTTTTCAGAAAATTAATTTTCTAGGTTAAAAATTCTTCTTTTTATTGAAAATTAAACTTTTTTTAAATCCGTTGTTTTTAGGTTGAGAAATGAGCTATTTAATTTGTCTTCTTAATGCTTGAAAATTAATCTTAGTATAAAATTCATTTTTTTGTTACAAATGTAAGTTGTTTTTAAAAAATATTTGGTAAATTTTGGGAAATATTTTTTTAATCACTCAGAATCTTCTAAAATTTCTAAATGTCTGAAACGGAAGCGAATTTTTCTTAAAATTATAAAAAAAAATATTTTAAAAATTAACAAACTTGTCTTAAATATTCCGATTTTTTCGCGGAATCTATAGAAATGTTTAAAAAAATTTATCAAAAAATTAATATAAAAAAAATCATTTAAAATTTTCGTATTAATCGTAAGAATATTGTTTCATTCTCTTGAAACCATTCAAAGTTTTAAAAAACTTTCTAAGCATGTAATTCAAAATCTTTCATAACCGATTTTTTTTCAATAATTTGTTTAAAGTTTTTTTTGTGTAGTGAAATTAGAAAAATTTATTAAAGTACACTTCAGTCGAAAGGCTAATTACAACTTTTGTGTTTCGAAAGGTATGAATGTTGATTTAGAATACAAATGGGACATAACGTAAGTTAATTATTTCTTTTACACAAAACCTGGAAGACTTGACAGGGTCATTGCATTTTTTAAATGTTGTGGGAAAAGTGCAAACATCATGTAATCTTGAAAACAATGACAGATTTTTAATTGAAAGATATTTTTTTTGATAGAATATTTAACTATTTCTTGAAAATTCGTCGTTTTATAAATATTTTATAAATATTAGGAAATCATTTAAACTTCTAAAATATTTTTAATCACTTCAACACCCAAATTTTTCTTACAATTTTTACGTTCTAAAAAATTTAAAAATTGCTGAAGGCATTATGGATTCTTTCTCAGCATTTTTAGCAATCTTTTTAAATTTTCTCTAACAATTTATTTTAAAAAACAAAAAATCCTTTTAAATTTTCATATGAATCTGAAGAATATTCTTTCATTATCTTTCAAAATTATCAAAATATTTTTAATTTGTTCGAAAACCTGACTGATTACATTCTGAAGACTTTTAAGAGATAAAAGAAAATTCACATTTTTGAACATTGTGAAATAAAATTTTACCTTTTTTTCAGAATTTGTAAAGGTTTTAAGAAATAAAAAATTTTTTAGTTAAGATTCCGGGGAAGGTTTTTATTTTTTTTTTAATTTAAAAAATAATTTTTAAAGAAAATTTAAAAATATGTTGAAATTATTTAAAACAAAAAATGTCATTTTTAGTTGACGGTTGCTGACAGTAGGACCACGCAATGGTTGTTTGATCTTTTTTTTATTTTTATATACAATATTTCCTAAATTCATATAATTCGATATAATTTTTTATATATTTCAGACAATTTAAAATTATTAAATTATAATAGTCCGCAAAGTGTGATTTTGTTTTGAATTCGCCCAATTTGTTGAAACGATATTGGTAGGGCGAAGGGGAACCTTCGATTCTTTCAGATTCTTAGCACCTCTAGATGAGTAACTCTTTAAAACGGCTTTCTTGAACACTTATTATATAATCTAATTAAATAGTATTTAGTTGAACTTTAATTAAATAAATAAACTGATTAAAATAAATTAAATAAAAAAATATCTAATTTTCTTTTAACTTTTAATACTTTTCACATTTCCTAATTTAGTATATGTACTAATAACTAAGTTATTAGATTTAGCCTTTAAAAATAGGGGAAAAAAACTTTTAAAAAATCTGGGCTATTAATTTCAGTTTCAGTTTAGAGTTAAAAAATAATGTTTTTTTCTTTGCAATTACAATCATTTTTAATACAAATACAAATTTGGAATAACTATTAGCTTGTTACAAAGGTAAAATCCCATTCCAAGTTTTGACAAGAAGGAATCACCGCTTATCTATTTCTTTTTAAATTTATATAAATATAATGTTCCTAAGATTCCGGAGATATTTCAAAAACATTTTTGAATATTTCACATATGCCGAGAAAATGCAGAAAATTTTTATGCCTTTTTTTTATTTTGCAGGACACACAAAATATTAGGAAAAATTAGAGTCAGCTCAAAAGATATTTAGGACTTTCAGAAGATTTGAAGAAATAATTTTTCGAAAAACTATTCATGTTTTTAAATATTGTTAATCTCTTAAAAAATTCCGAAATTCCTAAATAATTTTTGTAATAAAAAATTACATTTTTACAATGAGCTTCAAAACTTAGAGATTTGTAGAAACTTCCAGAGGAATCTTACCAAAAAATTTCATCCTTCCACAATTCTTAAATAGCTTCGAACATTTTTTTCGAAATACTCAAAATTTTATAAAATTATTGCAATTTTTTTAAAATGTACAGAATATTTTAAATTTTCTAAAAAATTAAAAATTTTAAATTACTTTAAAACTTTTACAAAACTTCTACACCTTCGAAATATCTTCTGTAATCATTCAGTTTTCCTAAAAAATCTTTTAATTGTCCTAAAATCTTCTAGATTTTCTTTCGTGTTTTTAAAATCAAAATACAATTATTTAAAAGATTAAGATATTCTAAGTTTTTTGCCCATTATGTATTTCATTTTTCTTAACTCTTCCAAAGCTTGAAAAAGTTTACAAATTGTATACAACGATAGAAAAATTATAAGAACAGATTTATTTCCTATAATATTAGAAAACCCATTTGCAATTAAAATTTTCTTTTGAATCAATAATGTTTAGAAACAGTTGGAAAACATTTGATCATGAAATGAAAATACTTAATTGAAAATTTCCATTTACAAAATTGATGTTGCGGTAAATTCGTAATATTTATTGATAGACTTAATTACAGACGGTTTACTTAAACAGTCTTTTTTTTGAGTGACTCGCAGAATTTTTAGAAATTGAAAAAATCAACTGCAAGAATAAAAAACGAACATATATATCTTATTTTTTTCATATCTTACTTTGTCTATTAAATCATTAATATCCAGGAGCGAACTGGGCCTATTGTCTCTATTAATAACAGTTAATATGCAAAATATATTAAATTGTATGCATATTTAAAAAAAATCTCATATTAAATTAACGCAAACAATCAAAAATTCCTTGGAACATTTTTAAATACTGTCAAATATTGCAATTCCTTCAAAATATTTTGACACACCTTAAAATTTTTTAAAAAGATTTTCAAAGTACTTTTAAATTTTTTTAAATAACCATGCTAAAATTTTTTTATTTCCTTGAAATTCCTTTAAATTATAAAAACAAATTAAAGACCTTTTGAAATTTTGTAAAGCTTCAGATTGAAATTTAAAGTGTTAATAGAAATTATTCGAGTTAAAGTTTAACTATTTCTAAAAGGATTTTTTTATATAATTATAAAATTATATATATATTTTTTTAAACGTACTTTTAAATTTTCAACACTTTCAATTTATTTATGATCAATAATTTTTTGTTAATAAACTTCTAAGTTTCAAAAGATTTTGAGGTTTTGAAATACTTGAGAGTATTTTAAAAGGTTCCAAGAAATTTTCATTTGATTACAGTAATTTAAAAAGAGATTTTAAAGGATTTGAAATATTTCATGGTATTTTTTAAATTTCAAGGAATTTTCAAGAGCTTTAAATTTTTTTAAATATTTCAAAAGATTGTCAATAATTGAGGATGTTTTAAAAGATGTCAAGGAATTTTCATTTTATTTTTATAATTTTAAGGAATTTCAAAGAATTTTAAAGTACTTTAAAAATCTTAAGAAAGAGGTCAAGGTAGGTCAAAATGTTTTGAAGGTATTGCAATATTTCAGAGTATTTCGAAATGTTGCAAGGAATCTTCAGTTGATTCCGATGATTTAATACGAGATTTTAAAAGATTTATTATATTTTAGGATATTTGAGCAGATTCCAAGGAATTCTAAATTGATTTCAATCATGTAGTATCAGATTATAAAAGATTTGAAATATTTTAGGGTTTTTAAACATTTTCAAGGAATTTTCAAGAGATTTCAAAAGATTTGAAAGGATTTTAAATATTTGAGGATATTTAAAAAGATTCCAAGGAATTTTCGATTGATTTTAATAATTTAGTATGAGATTTTAAATATTTAAAATATTTTACGGTATTTTTAAAATTGCAAGGAATTTTCAAGTGCATTGCAAAATTTCAGGAGATTTCAAGAGATTTCAAAGGATTTTTAATATTTTAGGATGTTTTAAAACATTCCAAACATTTTCAATTAATTTCAATAATTTCAAGCAATTATAAAGAATTTTAATTATTTTCAACTTTTCAGGTTGAAATTGGAACTGCTTTGTTAAAAATGTAGTTTTTTTTTTGGTTGATGTATCAATTTAGTTGAAAAAGTTTGTTTTCTGAAAATTTAACTATTTTGTAGACAATTTTTGTTTGTTTTGTTAAAAATTTTTTTTTTTAAGTACAAGAAAATAATTCTTTTTGTCGAAAAATTAACTGTGATTAAACATTGATTTTTGTATAGAAAATTAGACTTGGTGGAAAATAAATTTCTTTTGTGTAAAGTTCATATATTTAA
The DNA here is from genome assembly GCF_010883055.1 of Belonocnema kinseyi. Lineage (NCBI taxonomy): Eukaryota > Metazoa > Arthropoda > Insecta > Hymenoptera > Cynipidae > Belonocnema > Belonocnema kinseyi. The sequence continues at coordinate 114,984,471 of NC_046660.1, read as the reverse complement.
TTAAAAATTCCGTTTTTTTTAGTATATAATTCAGCCTTTTGGATAAAAATTTCGCAATTTTTTTGAAAACAATTTCAACATTTTTTTTTCTTTTTTCTTTAATTTCTTTCTAATGGGAATCGAGATATAAATAGAAGACCGCCGAAGTCTTTCGAAACTTTCAGATCGGCAACAAAGATATCTTTGTGGTAACTAATTGAGTAGAAACTTTATTGGTAGATCATTTCAGAAATTGCTAACTTTCGTCATTTACCGACGCGCAAATTGCACCTTCAAGGTAACTCTTAGGTAATCCGCCAAGAGGGCGAAGTTATCAGCGCATGTTTTTCACAGTCTCTTATTCCATTATCTCGGCTACCTCATAGTCACCTGTCGAGTAAACCCCACTCTTCACCCGAGTGACCACTGAACGCATGGAGAATAGACACAAGGAGAACAAACTAGTGGAATTGAAAATGAACACTTTTCTGTTGCTAGCAGTGCGCACACACAGATGTGCAAAATCACACTCACGTGTAGTTCAAAACTTCCCGAGCGTGGAGTGTCAACCGCACTTAAAAAAATATGGCCCCCGATGTAAACGCGAGTCAAATATAAGTAAATAATGATTGAACAATTAATAGTTTGTGAATAAAGGCAAGGATGTTAGAAGTAAAAATCGCTGTATAAAAACAAAAGTTCCCAATAAGTGTGGTTTTAAATGTATAGTGTACAAGACTTTCAGAATGGTGTAAGTTGTATGTTTATTGTTTTTGTTACGAGCGCGTCGAATATCTCTCACACGCATAGTGTTGGTAAAAGTAATGTTACATTTCATAAACATGCTACCTACCTCTTCCATGGCGAATAATTTTTTATTCCACAAACATTTCACAAAAACCTGTCTGATTATTAATTAATTAATTGTTCAAGCGACCTGTCAAAATTAAAAAATGTAGGCGGCCATATTTTTTAAGTGCGGTTGGCACGCCACGCTCGGAAAGTTTTGAACTATACGTAAGTGTGATTTTACACATGTTTGCGTGCGTACTTCAGGCAACAGAAAAGTGACCGTTTTTGGCGAAGTCCACGCATTACAGATTAGTCTCCTTATATCTATTCTCCATGACTGAAGGGTTTACCTTAGTGAAGCCGAACACTCACCCAACGTCGTGGAAAGGCTCGGAGTGCACCGGCGTGATCCCGTGGAACGCACCCCAGAGAAGTTAGCGAAACGAGCGCGAAATTCGAAATGTGTAGTTTATGAGAAACAAAAGGAGCATATTTTATTAGAACATTCATTAGGGGCCATCCATATACCACGTGGACAATTGTTCACCAACTTTGACTATCCCCTCCCCCTCGTGGACAGCCGTGGAATTTTGACACCCCGCCCCTGTACTTTGTCCACGTGGACATGTATTATGAAAATATAGATATTATTAGTCTTCCAAATGTTCAGGAGCTCGCGAAAATTTCATGGACGTCATTTTAGAACTCACTAAAATTTCAGATTCTTTTGTTTTCATAGTCAACAGTTCGAAATTCGTTAACTGGCTAACAGCTGTTAGTGCATTTTGCAACAATTTATCGTTAAAGCGGACGAAAGTTCGAGTGAAGAAACGTCATTTTAGTACTCTTGAAACCCATTGAGGATGATTTTTTATGTGCAAACAGCTACCAAGAAATTTGAGTGGCAGCTCCTGAGTGGTGCCAAATTTGTCTGGCAGGCTGTCAAACATGCCAAAAATTCGAGTCTAGAAACGTCATTTTAGTACTCTTGAAACCCATTGGGAATGATTTTTTAGGTAAAAACAACTACCAAGAGGTTTGAATGACATCTCCTGAGTGGTGCCAAAGTTCACTGGCAGACTGTCAAACATGCCAAAAATTCGAGTGAAGAAACGTCATTTTAATACTCTTGAAACCCATTTGGGATGATCTTTTAGGTGCAAAGAACTACTCAAATTTGAGGATGATTTGGGATGATCTTTTAGGTGCAAACAACTACTCAAATTTGAGTTGCAGCTCCTGAGTGGTGCGAAAGTTGACTGGCAGGCTGTCAAACATGCCAAAAATTCGAGAAAAGAAACGTCATTTTAGTACTCTTGAAACCCATTGGGCATGATTGTTTGAATGCTGAGCACTAACCGAAATTTTGACTGGCAACTTCTCAGTGGTGCCAAAGCAAAGATATTAGGTCCTAGATACGGCATGGGTCAGTGGTGGGGGCGGACGATATATATATCTAACTACATTTTCGACTATATCGAGGTGCTGCCCACTTCAACTTTTCACCGTTTCTATGACAACCGCGTCCTCCTAGCACGTCAGCGGACGGGGTGGGGCCGGTGGCACACCGAAAGTTGTTGAATTCCAAACCGAACGTGATTTTCTGTTACTATAGCAATCTTTGCTATAGTTGAGTTGGTTGGCTGGCTCTGTACGGCCTGTACGCTAAAAATGTTATGAACAATTACCCAATTATATTCAAATTAAAGAGAGCCTAAAAATATTTTATTTGTTATCATTTAAAATTAATAAGATTTATTTAAATTCCAAATTAAATAAAATTTAGTTGAATTTAAAATTTAAATAAAATTTAGCTAAATTCAACATTTAAATGAAATTTAGGTGAATTTAAGAATTAAATAAAGTTGAGTTAAATTAATTTCTCGTCTGGTTTCTTTTCAAAGAGAAATTTTCTAGATACTAAGTAAATAAATTTTAAAACAATTCTATTCGTACTTTAACATTTATTGTAGTGCATTTTTGAAAATTATTTTGTAAAACTAAATTTGAAGATTGAATACAATTTAGATCATTTCAAAAAGTGAATACATTTTATTTAAATTCAAAATTTAAGTGAAATTTAGTGGAATTTAAGTAAATTTCAGTTAAAATTGTAGATGTTGAATTGTGTTAAATGGTGTTAAATTTAAGTACAATTTAGTTCAATAAAAATGAAACTGTCGTTAAATTTTAAATTTAATTTAATTGAATACAGATATATGTGGGTATTTTCTTGGCTTTAACAATGGAGAGCATTCAAATAAGCTGGAGAAATAAAAAAATTCCTTTATTTTTATAATAATTAGTTAAATTCAACAAAAAAACTCAGAAAAGTAATTAGGACTCATAGTTCTAAAGTTTTAGGTTTGAAACTTTTCAGAAGTTGACAATGTCAAAATATAAAAGGAAGCGTTTAAACTTCAGCATAACTATTTTGCATGGAAATAATTTACTATCCCACAATTTTTTTTCAAATTAGAAGTATGTTAGCAATTAAATAATTATTCAACTCAAAATTATTCGGTTTCGAAAATTGTATTATAAGTTCAAAGCCTTTGAAATTAAAAGGTTTTAAATGAGAGAAATTTGAATTGAAAACAATTAAAATTACAGTGTAATTATTTTCTTTTAGAACCGTAAAAATAAAATAATAATTATGAAAAGAAACTAGTTTACAAATTTAAAATTCAAAATCTCAGTATTTGTAAAATTTCGAATATTCTTCGAGTATAACCTGTCAATTCAAATTATTTTATTTTAAACGTTTAAAATGAAATCACTTATGATTCGGCAATACATTTTTTTTCAGCTTTAGGGCAGATAATTTGACGTCAAACCTCGTAAAAAATTGGAATTAATGTAAAGCCTTTGAAATCGAAAACTTTTTATAAGAAGATTCATTTTAAATTGAAAGGTTTTAATATATTTTAAATTTAAAACATTCAAATTGAGTAATTTTATAAACAGAAATTTTAAGAATTGTATTATTTGAGATTTTTCATAGAGTTGATAAATTAGAAATACAATCATTAATATTTTTTTAAATTTAGAATATGCCTCAAGTATAATCTGATAAATTTAAATTATTTAATTTTGAAAGTTTTGAATGGAAAATTGAAATGCAGAATTCTAAATGTTTGTTTGTTAAATTAAAATAAGTTGTCGCAGATATGCTTATTGTTATTTTTCAGCAATTTCCGTCGTCTTTGTCTAAGAAATAATCATAAATATACAATTTTAATATTTACTATGACTTTTAAAACAATGTTCAATTGTTTAAACAAATTCTAATTATTTAAACAATAATTTATTCCCCAGAAATTTTAAAAATGATCTTATTTTCTTATTGAAATGCAATATTTTGTCATTGTTTGAAGTAGTAAATTTTTCTAAAAATATTACGTAATTATTTGAACAATTAATAATTGTATATTTTCAAAAATTTTTCGATTGAGCCAGAGATGTCCAATTTTATTCAAATTGGTATCATATGCTACTTTCTGTTGAATAATTATATAATTTTGACACATTTATTTTATTGTTTAATCATTTTTTTTTCTTAAAACAATATTTATTTGCTAAAGCAATTTTTTTCGGTAATTAAAAGAATGGCAATAAAATATAATACATAGCATTCTGTTTCTGACTTTATAGCGTATAGAAAGAAAAAATTTACCACTTTTTAATTGTTTAAACAAATATAATTTGTTTAAATAATTACTTTTTCATAAATACTTTCGAAATCGTAATTAATTATGTGTCTTCTATTTAATAGTTATCGAAAAACAACTGCTTGGGCAAATGAAAATTGTGTGAACAAATATAACTTTGTTAAACATTAAAAGAAATGTATGAAAATTATGTAATTATTATTATATATGTATATACGTATGTATGTATGGATCTATGTATGTATGTATGTATGTATGTATGTTCCAGCGATGCATACGAGGTGTTTTAAAAAAATAAGGTGCCTTTATGTTTTTCTCAAAAAATATTCATTTATTCCTCAATATTTATGTTGTCCCCTTCAAAGCAATCCCCCTCAGATATAATACACTTGTGCCAACGCTTTTTCCAATCCTTGAAACACTTCCCATAATCATTTTGTGGAATAGCCTTTTGAGTTCTTTCAGCGATGCAGCTTTTATCTCCACAATCGTTGAAAATCGATGTCCTTTCATGGGTCTCTTCAGTTTTGGAGGAAAACAAAGTCACTGGGGGCCAAATCCGGCGAATATCATTATTGACTTCATTCAACATCTCCTGAGCGATGGTCATGCGATGGATCTTTTGATCAAAATTAAGCAGTTTTGGAACAAATTTCGCTGACACAC
>NC_046660.1:114973386-114979263 GCF_010883055.1 Belonocnema kinseyi | reverse complement strand
TTTTCATCTGTTGTTGACGTGCTGGGACGTCCAGGGCGAGGTTCGTCTTCGACATCCTCTCGGCATTCTTGGAACAGCTTGTACCACTTATACACATTTTTCATACTCAGAGTAGACTCACCGTATGCAACTATCAACATTTCAAGAGTTTTAGAGCACTGGATTCCATTTTTCACACAAAATTTAATGCAAACTCTTTGATCCATTTTTTTCGAAAGAAGAAAATCGCCGAGCACACCAAACCCTTCTAACCTTTTACACCTCTGCCAGAAAAACAACACGAGTTATATAGTCAGAACTGTGAACATATGATCGTGACGAGTGCAGCAACACAACAACAAAAAAATTTTAAGCTTGAATGTACGTAGCCCGCGAAAATTGAAAAGTCACCTTACTTTTTGAACACACCTCGTACTTGCTGAGATCATTTTTCTCTTCATTTTTTTTAAACAGAAACTTATACTTTAAAATTGTATATTGAATTTGAAAATTATCCTTGAATTATTATTATATAAACTCATAATCTGTTAAGAAAACATAATAATAATAATAATAATAATAATAATAATAATAATAATCATTTGAAATTTAAATAATATATATTAAAATAATTAGGTATAATTATTCATATTATTATTATCAAAGTATTATTGTTCTAAAAACTGAAGATAATAAATTTAAAAAATTTATTTATTATAATAACATTTTATAGTTGAAAAAATCATTAAAACCAATGCTTAGTTAAATAATTAATTGTAAACTGTGAGGTGAAATGCAACAATTTTTAAGGAATGCTTAAAATTGTATACATTGAAACACTTAGCAGGTAAAAATTAAAGAATTTTACAAGTTAATAGTTGAAGGGGTTTGTTGAAACTTGATTTTTGTTGTTAAAGATTTATCATTTTAGTTGAAATTCATCTACTTGGTTGAAAACCCGTTTTTTTCTAATTTTAAATTAATTTTTTGAACTAAGAATAAATTTTTTTGGTTAAAACATTACGATTTTAGTAGCATATTTAGCTCTTTGGAAACAAAATAAATTATATTGTTGGAAATTAATGTTTTTATTTGAAAATTAAGCTATTTCATTTTTGGTTGAAAATTTATCTTTTGACTTCTTCAAGGTAAGTGGGTAAAAATTCATGCATTCTGTTGAAAATTCATTTTTGTTGTTGAAAATATTAATTTTTTTAAACTGGCAATTCAACTATTCCATTTAAGAGTATTCTTACAACAGAAGTAGACCATAAAAGAAGAAAAATTTTCAAAATTTACTAGGTTTAACCAGCATATGGACTATAGTCAAAGATATATACGGCTCTTACTTAATTCCAGAAGAATGGTTTCTAGGTTTTCCCCGCAAGTAATTGAGGGGTTCAAACTTAAAAGGCCTTGCATAAATATGGGTCATATATCTCTCAAACTTAAGACTATGTTGTAGAACCGATTGCAGTTTAATATTTAGGAATTTGCAATCGTGTATGTTACATTAAAATATTTAGTACTTATATTACTGTTTTCTTCTATTTTATTTGAATAACTGTACGCTTTAAGGTAGTATTTTGTGTGTATATATTAGTTATATTTTCTAAAATATGCGATTCTAATTTCAAGGCAAAAGAGCCATCAATCATTAAAATCATACAATTAAAAAGAATGTTGTAAAAAGCTCCGAATAAAAAGTTTGTAACATTTTGAAATGTTCAAGCATTTTTATCAAATTAATCTTTTGCCTGACAAACAACGCCACTGATAATAAACAATGAAATTCTTGAGAGTATTTTTTTTTCAAATATATATATATGATAACTTAAATTTCGTTTTAAAACACTATAAATCTGTAAAAGTAGAGGAGAGTTCTCAAATATGAGACATTCTCGTAATATGATAAAACGGGGTATCAGCTAAACTAAGAGACCCACTCTGTTGGTTCTATCATTGACTTGTAGCCCTTGAAGAAAGAGTAATTTCGTGGTATAGTCCATTTTTCATTGGGCTTCTAAAGATTATAGGCGAACTTTTTGTGAAATCGATGGTGGTCGAGTTCTTGAAAGGGAATTTATTAAACCCTATTTATTATTCATTAAATATGTATTTAGCAGTAAAGTTTGTCTAGAGTGATGGGGATTGAATAACTAAGTAGGAAAATATCGATAGTGTTGAAGTTTTTCATTGTACAGGTCAGGCATAGTAAGGGCATAGTTGCACGGTGTGGTTCTCATAATATGAGATACCTGTGGTTTTTAAAACACTGTGGCTGCGCGGAGTAAATTGGTTACAAAATTGTTTGTGACTACTGCAAAAACTAAATATATCTAAATAGCAGTAAATTAATAATTCGGAAACATAGAATCAAGTTTTTCATTAAAAATGATACTTTATTTTGCATTTTGTTAGCCATTTCCTGGGGTATCTCATATTATGAGAATAATTTGACGAGTTTGGAAAAAACACTTTTTTACTTTTTTTGTATTTTCAGCATGAAAAAAATTTTTAATAAAATTTTTTATTTGAGCTTCCTATCACAAACTAAATTTCCTTTAAAATGACCTATATTACTTTTAAATTCAGTACATAGAATTCCGACAATCACGCCAAACAGAGTTGGTATTTCATATTTGGGTATTCTCCTCTATATATGCATTTTAGCTACAAACTGTGTATTAATTAATAAAATCTGTAACTGATAAACATATGGTATAATAGTTACTTAGTTTTAGGGTTTTAGAGAAAAATTTAAGGTATTATAATTGACAATATACTATTTTTTTGTTTCTAAATAAATCTCAAAATTCTTTATAAAATGGATAAATTGGCTTTATCCTCTGCTTGATTTTATACAGAATTTTGAATTTTGATAGCATTCAACATTTTAAAGAGAAAAATGTTTAGCTCTCTCATAATTAAAATAAATAAAAGTTATCATTCACTAAGAAATAGGTGAACATAAAACTTTTTCCGGTAATGTAATAAAATTATAAGTCATAATTTATTATTTATAGCATATAAATAGCTGTGTAACGATATAATATTAAAAATTTTTATTTCAAAAATAAATAATTATTTTCATTATATAACTACTCACTAATAATTGTGAATCATTAGAATAATTATATAATAAACACTTAATATTCGAGTGGCAAATAAATATGCAGTACATCATTTACATTTACGGTAACTCCTGTAATTGTAACTGCGGTGGTAACTCATTTTTAAAATGCTCTAACTTAAGCAATTACCGACGTGGAACGTCTGAAAAATGCCGAAAACTGCGAAGTAACTCCGATTAGTTGACCCACAAACCAAGAGGGCGCTTTTAGCAGTCGGATTTTGACGGAGTCTCTTATTCGATTACATGAGCAATCTCCCAACTCATCTCTGATAGAACTTCTATCGGCTGTTCAAGTTCATTTTGAATTCTGGCTGCATACGAGCGCCATCTAGGGGACGTAGCAATTACTACAATTCTTTCTTCACTTTTCCTATAGGAGTGGGCACACCTTGGCTGTTCAGTACATCAATGGCCACAGCGTGGGCTGGGTGGGTCCTGATCGACACAATTAATAAATCTGATTTTGTACAAACGCTGTTTATTTAATTATTAAACCTTAGCAGTTAATGGACCGCACTTTCTTACACTACGCAAATTAGACCTATAATCGACGGTGGTGCCATCAAACGAGCCCGCAGGTTTTTAAGATAAGATAATAGATGCTTGTGGTTATATCCAGATGATTTGTAGATAATGTAATTCAAAAACTCAATAAATTGAAAAATCAAGTAGAAAAACAATTAAAAATACATGAATAATTAACGGAGTAATTATTTATATATATCTGCTTGTTTTTCTGTTGCTTTTTTCATAAAAACGTGTTCTAAGGAAAAACGAAAGATGATAGTAGTATGTTTTGAAAACAGTTTTCATATAAATTTTGTAATCATTTTCGACATCAATTTTCTTTTCGGCAGATTCCTTTCCCAAAATATTACTCTGTTTTTGTGATAATGATACAGAAGGTACCGCTCCCTCTTTTAGTTTTCAGTTGCGTACTGCAACGATAATCACCAGGTCGAAAATGATGACAAGAAATTAGATATCAGCTCTCAAACAGTTCTTAATTTTTTACGTTTCACATGTACTGACGTTTGGAAAACAATGAAGGAGTAAGAGAGATCAAACTTTGGCCCCTGAGCGACGTGTAACGGGGGATGTGATGAATCCGGTTTAGTACCTGTATTCATCGTAGTATACCAGCGCTACGCGCACTAATTCAAATTAATTAGAATAATATTCTACTCAACGATTATGTTCTTCTCTCTCCAAGATTCAGAAAAATCTTTCAAAAACTAAAAAATAAATTCCAAACTTTCGTTCTAAAAATTAAGTGCCCACCCTTCAGAATTTTATGAGCTTGACCCCTTGAAACATTCGGTTCAGGGAAACAAAGCACATCCTGTGCGGTCCACAAGAGGTTTTCCAGATACCGCCGTGTCTGGCGAACATGTGTAAGCCATAAAACCAAAATCCATCCCAAGCAAGACATTTCCAATGGATTCAAACGCAGATCGAAAGTCCGCTTTTTATGTTTAGACTCTGCCAGTTTTTCATCTCCAAATTCTTGAGAAAGCGTGAGAAACTCTTATGATCAGAAATTCTTGAATTTGACAAACCTTAGTAGGAACGGCTGGGAGGTCCCTTTTTATTCGATTTTGGAAGACAGGAAATGACTCTGGGACTCAGAAAGGGGAAGGCGCACTGCGGCTTGTGATAGGATAATAATCTTTCACGATAGCATTCACATTCGCATTGTATGACGACATATTTATTATGTCATTTAGCTCGGAACTTTTAATTATAATTATAATATTTATGCCCAGATCTCGATAATGTGTAGGCTAGTTAAGAGTTTATTCGTATTTGATTTTCTGCCCATGAAAATATTGTAGAAAATTTCATTGGTACTTCTTAGGCATTATTATTATAAAAAACATTTCTGTGGCGAAATGTTATTACAGGCTTATACTGCCCAATATGTCGAAGGCATTTTTGGTTAGAGTTGGATTTTTATTTGATCATTTTTTGCACGGGCCTGTCCCGGTATATATCATCAGTCACGGACGCATTTTTATAATGCAATCAAGTGATCTCATGAGACTAGTCTGCCCAGACATATTGGACAAAGCCTGGTTTTACCCCATCATTGACGGACTGGGTTGCAGTCAAGTACACGATGGGGGGACCTACAGCTTAAGGTGGGTTCCGAACCACCAGAACCTCGGTAAAGGTACATTAAAAAATTATTATAAAAATTTTTAGTTTATATTTTATTATTATAAAAATTATAATTATTATTATTAATACTATTATCATTATTATTATATTGTTTTAGCTAGATAGCCTTCATAGATCAAATTTAAAATCACCATAAAAATTAGCGGCTAGATATTTGCAAAGGATTAAGAGTTTAGGCTAGAATCACTTAAAATTGTAAAGTCATTATTTTATTTCTTCTATTTTGTAACAAAAGGCATCGATTCACTTTGAATTAATTAATTTGCATTCAAATTCCAATTTCGAAATCCTGCAGCTAAAGAAATAAGTTTAATGAGCACCCAATGACTTTTAGTTGGATTAGCTAGATCTTCAATATTAAAGTGTAGAAAATAATTTAGAAAAGACGAGCAGATAAATTATAAGTATCAGGAGTTTAGGGAAAATTAGAAGTAAGCTAAAATGAACAAAAGCACGAAACAAAGAAGAGGCCCAACCCCAATGCCCAATCCCCTTTTCATGGAGGGGCGAGGATCCGCAGCAGCCCCTGCGTGGGCGAGAACCACCACTCGATCTTCGATCTCTTAACCGTACGGTCGTTT
>NC_046660.1:114960162-114973286 GCF_010883055.1 Belonocnema kinseyi | reverse complement strand
TTTCTTGCAGCAAGGACTCCGATTCCTTTCGGCGGCGAAGTCCGACGGACATCGTTGGGGAGAACTTCATTCTCGAATTTCGCGCGCGAATAAATCCCCGGGAATTACAGGGAAAGTACTACAGAGCCATCTAACGAGCCCGCAAAACAGGATCAAAGTATGTGTCTTCACGGTTGCCTATTTAGTGACCACAGCCTGATTTCGGCGGGAGCGAGATTCAGCGTGCAAAAAGAAAAGGTCGCATCGCGCTCTTTCGTAAATACTTGAAAAATGGGAAAGGAATTATTTCTAATACTATAAAATAACTTTTGAGAATGGTTTAACAATGAAAGTTGTAAAGCCGGCGGTTAGTCGGTATATCGAAAATATGAGTAAGCTGAAGAGGAAGAAAGTAAGAAGGAGAGAGAGAGAGAAGAGAAAAAAAGCATGAGGCATATCGATAGTCACAATTTGAGCACCGAGAGTGTTTTGCTTGCTCAATATGTACATGCAAGGAGCAGAAATGAACCGACGAAGCTGTGTGCAAGGTTATCGGCAGGTATAAACCTGGCCTTTTGATATTTGGCACAACGAATGCTTGCGCCGTTCTTTGTTCTCTCAAGCATTTCGTATAAATGCAAATCGCAGTAAGCGATGAAATTATTGAATGATGAATAAATATATTTTAACTTTTAGCTGTATATAGTTTACTGTATATGAGCAACGATGTATAATGATATAAGGCATGAAAAATAAATATGTGTTTGAGTGTTTTCATATGTTGTGCACATATATGTAAATATGTACCTAATTGCAAACAACGTTCCCATACAGAGTACGATGCAATACTTAGAAAACTTGTGAAGGAAGTGCTTGACTGCAATGGGCTGGAAGCATAATCAGGAACTATCAAAATGACAGACGACGAAATGTGGCTAGGTGGGAATGATGAGTTCCTTAGCATAGGTAAGGACATAACACAACTGACTTACAATAATACTTAGATCTAGACATAACTGGTTGACAGTAAGCGCGCACAATGCAACCAGAGCAACCTTTTAAAGAATAAATGAATGAATGCATTAAGTTTGCTTAACCCTCATGCTGCTTTGCTGGGTTAGTTGTCCACACTACAGTAGCTGTGCTCAGGTGTGAATGACTGACATGGGGGTGGCTCACTCAGATGCCCTGGTGTCTCCGTAGTGAGCGAACCGACCTTAGCTCAGAATAGTTTACGCTGGTGTCCATTAATTTTATTCTAGAGCTAGTCCAATTACCAATTACATTTATATATGTATATATTTTTTTTATAAATCCTGATGTACTGACAGCTGAAGAAGCAAAGGCTATCTTAGAGTCAATGGAAGTGCAAAAGGAAAGAATTTGGATTGATTTGGACGAAAACCAGCGAGAGCAGTTCTATTCTGACAGGAAAAATGACAATGAGAAACAACCCGGTAACAAGCGTAGAATTCAGAAAAATTAAACAGGAACAGAAAAAGAGCAAATCCTATTCCTCTTAATCGTCTAAGTAAAATTTAACGAAAGCCTTTATTTAACCTATTTTTATTATTAAATCTTTTTATAACTTACAAAATTAAAAAAATATTCAAATTTATATTTATTTATATTTTAATAATTTATTTAAACTTCTTAAAAAATGCAACAAAGAAATCTATGCAAATGTGTGAATTTAAATAATTTTAACTCTAGATAGGCAGAGTTGAATTGGTGAGAATTAAAATTTCAGAATTTACATTCCGCATGAAGGAATTAAAACAACTTATTACACATATTTTGTGAACCTATTAGAAGCAATTAAATAAAATCAAGATATGACCACTTCTGAGGAATAAAAAATATCTCTGTGAGGTGCGTTACCGGTACAATTAAGGAATTAAATATATTGAAATCAGGTTCTCTTTGGGAGAATAGAAAACTGTGTGGCGGTCGCTATGGAAACAGAAGTGAATAAGTTTAGCAGGTATCATATTCTTATTGTGGCATTTTAGACAGATGGAAAAATCGCGCATTCAAAATAGTAGAATAATCTTCACTTTTGCGCTGAAATCTGAAAATATTAATTTTTCTCTATTCTACGCTTACTACCGGGAAGTTAATAGTTCAAGCGAGGTAGATATGCTCCGACAAATACAAGAACCAGCTGGGGAGCACGGATCGACTCAAAGAAGCTGAACAAGAGAACCCCGGTAATAATCGTAGAATAGAGAAAAATTAATATTTTCAGATTTCAGCGCAAAAGTAAAGATTATTCTATTATTTGGAATGCGCGATTTTTCCATCTGTCTAAAATGCCACAATAAGAATAAGATACCTGCTAAACTTATTCACTTCTATTTTGATTTTATTTCATTCCTTCTAATAAGTTCACGTAATATGTGTAATAAGTTGTTTTAATTCCTTCATGTGGAATGTAAATTCTCAAATTTTAATTCTCACCAATTCAACTCTGCCTCTCTAGAGTTGAAATTATTTAAATTCACACATTTGCATGAATTTCTTTGTTGCATTTTTTCAGACCTTTAAATAAATGATTAAAATATAAATCAATATAAATTTGAATATTTTGCGAATTTATAAGTTATAAAAAGATTTAATAATGAAAAATAGGTTAAATAAATTCTGTTGTTAAATTTTACTAAGTTGATTGAGAGGAATAGGATTTGCATTTTATCTGTTCTCGTTGGGGGGTTTTTAGATGGAGGAAAAATCGCGTATTCATAGGAATACACATTCCTAATTTTTCTGATTTCAACGCTTGTTACCGGGAAGATAATGAACTGAACCATCAAAAAAATCGATTTGAGAAGATGTTCCACGACAAATCTACGCAATCAGGAACGAGGTTTGACTGAAACTACCTTAAGGGCATGTGATACTTGAAAATTATTGATTTTACCAGTTTGAGGTTCCCCCCGGCTTTTATTTTAGTATAATAAATATTTTGTATTAAAAATTTGGAAAATTACCGAACATGCAAACGGACGTCCCTGCACACTTGGTTTGTTGGTGAATTCAAAAAAAATTTTATTTTTCTGAATTTGATTAACTTGCATGGCGCTTAGGAATTAGTATCGATTTTATCAGTTTTAAGTTTCCCCGGATTTTTTTCTAGATTAATAAATATTTTGTCTTTAATATCTAAGGAATGATAGCGAACATGATAACGGACGTCCCTGCATACTTTTTTTGGGTTAATTCCAAAAAATTTCGTTTTCGCTAAAATCGTGTATATATATTTCGAGGTTATGTTTGTTACAATTTTCTTCTATAATTATTCTAGACTGCTTACCGACAGCATCGATACGGCAGAGAACTACATAATCGGCATGAAAGAGAGCTAAAAAATGGCCCTAACCTCAGAATAATGCACATGCATAAAATTTGTATTTAGCACAATACATTTTTTTTGTTATTATCCCTCAAAAAAGAGTCCAGGGACGTCCGTTATGATATTTTATGGCATCTCCCAATTCAGTTTTTAAAAATTTTTATTTTTGTGAAAAAAAGCCCAAGGAACTGCATCCCCGATTGACCACACGACGAAGTATCATACATGCTCTTAACAAGTGCAAGTCGGCAGGTTAGAGGCACGTCAACACAACGAAATGGCGTTTTCGCTACACAGCGTGAAACTGAAAGTAGTGCTTAATCTCTTAACGTCATTCCAGACAAACTCTGGCAAAGTAGCATGTCAAACATTAACGAGAAAAACTGATTTTGAAAGGATTTTCGATTATTCGAGTTCAGAACACAGTCTGACAGATTTTCTGTACGTAATAGATAACAAAGTACAGCCCCTCCCCCTGGCTTACCGAAGAAATCAAATGGAGCCTCTATAAAGTACCCATAAAGACCTTATTCGGTTCCTTTTTAAAAAACCGAAAAAACAGCAAAAGCAACTTTTTACTTGTTGAAATTCGAATTCTACGTTAAAATTCCCTATAAATTCTTCATTCGGTTCCTTCGTTCCGCCAGGGCTGTAAAAGAAATGAAATATCTAAGAAAATGGATACGGAAAATGAAGAGTGCCGAAAGTAACGTAACATCTGGCACTATTAGAAAATTACTGCTTACGATCCAATTCATGCCCGATTAGGAGAATACCTTGAAATTTGGTAAGAAATTCAACGATCTTTTTGCTGCATTTGAAAATTGGCCAAACACTCCCGCATTGTCCAGTCATGAGCAAAGAGATGTATTTTACAATACGATTATTAAACTGTCCCATCTGTGAAACTAATCGATTTCTTACATAGAAAAGAACATGGTTGGCGATTGAGCTTTGAAGAATTAAACGAGTGCATTCTGCAGGACGAAGCATAAAGGCAATGCGATGCTAGACCAACAGTCACACAACCTGCTGCGGCGTCAGCTGAACACGTGCACGTGTATTTTTGAAAGTAACTATTTATACTTTTGTAAGTATATCATATTTTAACGAATTATTTCAGCGAGTGTTTATGTCGGAAAAGGCATTGAAATCTTATACCCTGTTTTTTCTCAAGTCGCCTTGGCCGACAAATAGAATTTTCTACGAGATAAGAAACTTTATACATTTACGATCGGCCAGATCTGAACACTTTTTTTGGCATGCGCTTTCAAGTGTCGTATGCATCTCGAAGAGTTAATGATTACCTGTTATAGATCTACGAAATCGTGTCGAAACCAAAACCTCCCTGTAAACAACGACGGGATACTTAAGGAACCGCATGTAATGGAGGGGTCAATAATCTTGCTCGATCCTTTGACTAGAGCACGTCACTCTGTTCAGTTTTTTACTGAATTAGTTCATTTCATTTCATTCCAATTCACACATTTACTTTTTATTCCGTAATTACTTACTTCGGATTAGTTTTCGGTACAAGGCACCTACGCAAAGGTGCATTAGCATCTGTCAAATCCAGGTTTGCCGTGATTTGCCGGAATTTATCTAGCAAAAGGTCATTTGAAACACGATTTTCCTTTTACATGTAGCTGAAGATTGTCCAACCGGCGTGTTGATTGATCAGCGTCCTAATGGATCAGATGATTATAATCGAGGAGGCCGCGGCAAAAGAGGACGGTTTGGCTTTAGGCCAAATCAGTCATGAGGCAGAGGTGGTAATTCCTCGATTCCAACTCGTGGTGGTTTTCAACGGGGTTGGCTTTAGAATGGAAGCTTTAGAGACCATCAAGGTAGTCGTGGCGCTGGTGGTGGCTATCAAAGCCTAGGTTACACAGATTACCAAAATCCAGCGCAAAATCAAAACCATCGCCAAATCCCAAACCAAACCTAAAGTGTAGATAAGAATAAAATATTGAATACTTATCATGAAAAGAGTAATTGTTGGAGTCATGGCAAATGCGATTTTGGTATAATGGAAAAATTCATCGCAGATTCAGGTGCCACGGGGCACCTGACCATCTCAAGTCTAGTTTTCAAAGAATTAGATAATTCGAAAATTAATAAAATAAAATTTGCCAACAATAGTCCTCACGCCGATCTTCAGGTATCAGGTAAAGGCACTGTTGAAATTAGCTTAGAAGATAATTCCATATGTAAATTTAAAAATGTTGTTTGTACAAAGGATTTATCTGTTCACTTGCTATCACTCCAAAAATTCGTAGATCAGGGATTGAGCATCTATTTGAATAACAAATCCATTAACATAATAGACCCAGTAACTAGACAGGTCTTTTTAAACGGCATTTATAACAAACATTTTTGATAAATTGAACTGAAGGTGTTAAAGCCGAATGAACATTGTCAATCATAGTTCAGTGCAAACGGCATGGCATTTGCAAACGTAGTTGACCAGGTAGAGACGTCGTCTGATAACTACAATTCCAGGAGTAAAGCCTTCACACACAAAAGTAAGATAAATGACGACAAAGCTATCTTGAATCTGTAATCGATGGTGCTGTGACAAATGATAAAAGCTCAATAGAGAAGATTCCGAACAAAACCAACAAGCCTGATTGTAAATTGAAACCCGCCTTTCTAATCTCATTCAGAGATAACGAAGTTCATGAATTCAATCAAATTTCTAAAGTTAAACTAACTGATAAGGAATCAAATTGTTGCAAGAGACTAAAAACAATAAGTCGTATAGACGAGCTGTTCTGTGGTATTTGACATTTGGTCACGCGTCGACAATTTATTTAAAGAAACTTCAACAAACACACCAAGAAATGCAAGGAATCAAAGATTCAGAATTTGATGAAGCAGTTAAGGACTGCGAAGTGTGTAAGATTGCCAAGAACAAGAGAATTCTATTTTAAAAAGTTAGAGGTCGAGCTGGTAAACCGTTAAAGGTAATCACAGACCGACAAATTTCAAAGCCAGATACCAGACCTAACATTTCCGAAAGATTTTGATGCGCTGAATCCACTGACATACAGAAATGGACCGATAACGCTATAGGGAGAACGGAAATGGGCTCAAGGTGGAGAAAAAAACATATGAGATGTAGACCTGTCTTTTTCTAGATAAAGCTAATTGTTCGTGAGCATTTTCGTTAGGTGAAGTTTGATGATGCACAGGACCGTACTTTGTATCGCGAATGCCCCAATAATGTGACATTTATTGTATCCTTAGGAATTTATTTCATTTAATTTTAGTGTAAATAAATATTGAAAGTGGTTGCAGCCTATGCAGTTTGTGGACTTTGTAAATAGTTAAAGTTCATTTTTAATAGTTTGAAAATAAAAGGTTAGAAAACTGGAAATTTTTGTTAAGAAATAAAGGTAAATATTGTAATTTGAAATTTCTTATTTTATCGTTTTAACCCATTGACGTTCAGGTGTTCAGATATATACAACGCATTCACTATTGCTGAGGGTACGATATTTTTTCTTCAAAATATTATCTCAGGGGTTTTCGAGGGTGCCCTTTCTATTGCCGGTGTTAGTTTTTTTTTGTTATAAAGCCTAGAAGATCCAATATGGCGACCACAATTTAGGGCTTTAAAAAAGAGCCAAAGGATCCCGCTTAAAAGACCAAAAAAAGCGTACAGTCGTTTGGAACCAAACTATGCACATTGATAAAACAATAAAAAAATATGAAACCCGTGTCTTAATTTCTGCGGAAGCTGCTTGCTAGGGGTAGAAACCACCCCTATCAAACCACAAGTACGAAAATCCCCGAAAATCCCTCAGATAACATTTTCAAGGGACAATGGCATACCATCTCGGCGTTAATGAGTTAATACGCTAAATTGGAAAATTTCATTTCAAGGTTAGCCCACTTGTAGTGTGTAATTCAATTATTTCACGAAATGTAAACGACTAAACTCGCTGCTCCCAGGGTTGGGTGGGTTAGCCTGCTTATGATTTGGTGGAGGTGATTTCTGGGGGTTAGGTGTATTAGCGTATTGTAAAGATTAAACTTATTGTTCCCAGAGTTGGATGGGTTAGCATGCCTGTAGTTTGTTAGGGGTGGTTTCTACCCCTAGGAAGCGGCTTCCGCAGAAATGAAAATACACGGGTTCCATATTTTGTATTGTTTTATCAATGTGCAAAGTTTGGGTAAAACCTACGGCTGTATGCTTTTTTCTTGGTATTTTATGCGGGATCCTTTGTACTTTTTTAAAGCCCTACATTGTGTCCGCCATATTGGATCTTTTGGGGGTAATCACAAAAAAACTGACACTGGCAATAGAAAGGGCACCCTCGAAAACCTCTGAGATAATGTTTTCAAAAAAATATCTTACCATCAGCAATAGAAAATGCGTTGTATAAATCTGAACACCTCAGTTATAATGGGTTAAAACGCCAAAACAAAAAATTTCAAATTGAAAACCTGACGTATAGGAACAATTTTGAGCACGGATTCGGATTCAGCGAATAAAAATACTTCAGAAATATTTGCTCTGCTTTCTGGCTTTTGACCTTTGTCAAATTTTGTCGGCCTGATTATGATCTGATTATAATTAATGCTGATATTATGAGACCAATAAACCTTGTACCGTTTTCAAAGGGATATAAATACATCAATGTCTTTATTGACAACTAGTCGAGAGTAGCAATGGCTTATCCAAAAAAATAAAAAACAGAGACAGGTCAGTATTCACACGC
Organism: Belonocnema kinseyi; assembly: GCF_010883055.1. Lineage (NCBI taxonomy): Eukaryota > Metazoa > Arthropoda > Insecta > Hymenoptera > Cynipidae > Belonocnema > Belonocnema kinseyi. The sequence continues at coordinate 114,965,228 of NC_046660.1, read as the reverse complement.
TGTTATCGTGAGTTGCAGAAATCTGCGCAAAATTAGAACGTACGTGTACGGCAGTAAGTTGCCTAGTAACATGTGGGGCTTGGCTGCGTATGCAGCTTCTTATACTTAAAACAGAAAACATCATGCTTCATATAACATCGTAGCTCCACTAAAGGTGTTTGCACCTAATTATAGGTTCGATATTAAACAAATTAGAAAGTTTAAATGTCTAGGGTATGTAACTGTCCAAAGAAAAGTGGGACCTAAATTCAGGTTTGTTGGAAGAAGAGTCATTTTTGTAGGATATACGCCTACCGGTTACTCACTTTTAATGTCAGAAGATGGGAAATTCGTGATGCAGACTTCAATAAGAAACTGGTGTATGGAGATAAATATAATAGTTAGAGTATCAGATACTGGGTTAATGACAATGAGACTATAGATAAACACAAGCGGCTTATTGAATTCGATGATGAAAAGGTTGAAGAAAACTTGAAATCTGAGGGAGTAGAGAAAAGAGGTCCAGGAAGGCCTAAGAAAGTTTCTACTCAAACTGCCACGTAATCTAAAACAAGCACGAATCAGCTTGGAAGTGTTGAAAAACAGATTCAGCATCTGTAACCTGCATTTTAAGAGCAGAGGAAAGTGACAAAGAGAAACAACTGCGGGAAAATTTCGAATGATATTTTGCTCTATTGGCTGAGATGAATGAAAATCCGAAAAACATCAAAGAGGTAATGACTAGCTCAGATCGAGACGGATGACTTGCTGCCATCAACAGTGAATTTGAATCAATGGAATCCAATCATGTGTGGGATCATGCCAATTAGATGTAAAGACGGCTTTTTTGAATAGCGAGCTGGAAGAAGAAATATTTATGGAAATTCCCGATGGGATGTTAATGAATGGCAGTCCAAAACCCATGAATAAGCTATTCAGACTAAGAAAAGCTCTATACGGATTGCGCATAAGTCCGAAAAAGTGGAATGGGAAATTCACTAAAGTAATACTTGAAGCTGATTTAATGAGGAGCTCATTAGAACCATATATGTCTGTTCATTTGTTTTGACGATGAGTCCGTAGTTTATTTGCTTTTGTAATTTGACGATATCTTGCTCGCTGGTAACAATAAAACAAAGATGCAAGAAGTGAAAGATATCTTAGAAAAGGCATTTGAAATGAAAGACTAGGGGGAACCTAAACAGTTCCTGGGAATGAGAATCACGAGGAACAGAGAAGAGAAGGTATTGCAAATTGATCAGGAACAATTTATCAATAAAATCATAGAAAAGTTCTGCAGTACAGACCCGGTACTAAGTACAGACCCGGTACCCAGTACAGGCCCGGTACTAAGCGATGAATTCAGAAAAATTAAGAATTTGTATTCCTATGAATACACGATTTTTTCTCCGTCTAAAAATCCCCCAACGGAAACAGAAAAAGTGCAAATCCTATCCCTCTCAATCAACTTAGTAAAATTTAACGAAAGCATTTATTTAACCTATTTTTAATTATTAAATCTTTTTATAACGTATAAATTCGAAAAATATTCAAATTTATATTTTAATAATTTATTTAAAAGTCTTTAAAAATGCAACAAAGAAATCTATACAAATGTGTGAATTTAAATAATTTTAACTCTAGAGAGGCAGAGTTGAATTGGTGAGAATTAAAATTTCAGAATTTACATTCCGCATGAAGGAATTAAAACAACTTATTACACATATTTTGTAAACTTAATTAGAAGGAATTAAATAAAATCAAAATATGAACACTTCTGAGGAATAAAAAATATCTCTGTGAGGTGCGTTAGCGGTACAATTAGAAGGAATTAAATATATTGAAAACGCGTTCTCTTTGGGAGAATAGAAAACTGTGTGGCGGTCGCTATGGAAATAGAAGTGAATAAGTTTAGGTGGTATCTTATTCTTATTGTGGAATTCTAGATAAATGGAAAAATTGCGCATTCAAAATAATAGAATAATCTTCACTTTTGCGCTGAAATCTGAAAATATTAATTTTTCTCTATTCTACGCTTATTACCGGATTCAACATATACTAAGGAAGGAGGATAATTATGTGCGACAATGTGTTCAAATTAAATTGTAAATGTAGACTGGGTTCCTACAAAAAGTCAAATAACAGATATCTTCACGAAAGCACTTCATCATGACTCACATACCTAACTACTTGACACAGATTATTATGAAAGTTTGAGTTCTGATCCCCCTAGTTTTGTATATTCTATAGTAAATGCCATAGTTTCGATGGCTGTATAGTGACGTGAGTTATTGTCCTTCAGTTCGTCGATGGTCACAGTGTGGGCCGGATAGATCGAGATCGACATAATTAATAAATCTGATTTCGTACAAACTTTGTTTATTTAATTATCAAACCTTAGCAACCTTAAAATGAACAAATTACATTTTTGGACAAAAAGGCACAAGGTACAATAGAATGTTTAATAATAAAATTTTTGTTCAATTAGATCTGCAAATTGGCTTTTATAATTTTTTTCGCATGAGACACGTGATGCGAATGTTTTCGTTAAAACCGAAAGAGCTTTAACAAAAGAGAATTCATAAGCACTAAATTTTAGCTGTCGATGGTTTGACCTTCAGTTTTACAAGTCCTATGTAAAAATATGGGGGACGTACAATCACCATACGCGTTGCTCGAGGTAAATACATTATCGAGCGCGAAGCGCGAGACCCAACAGGTGCAAGCCGTAGGCGCGCTGAAACTTGCGATAACAATGTGCCCACGCAGCGGGCAGATTTTTTATATATGCGACCGAAGATTATCCAAATTGGATAGTCGTTAGGATAAATAATTGTTCATGTATTAATCAAGTACTGAATAATTTTATTTTTACATAACTTCAATTACATTCAAACAGCCATTGTTACTGTTGTCATTATTTACAAATTTCATTGTATACATACTCTTTATATGAATCGCAATGCAATCAATGCACACGCTAACTTCTCGATAATGATAAATGTGTGAAATATTTACAGGTGTAATTAGTCAAAGAACTTATACATGAATATCCTAATAAATTAGTCGGATTCATTAATGAAGGAAAATTTTAGACCATACTCGCTAATTAATTACCTAATTCAAGATGAGAAGCTAATCTATTTGCAGTATTGCCATCTTGATAAAACTAAGAAATTTTTCAAGCACACCTTTTTTATTGCTTTGAGAGAATTTGTACAACTGCTGAAACTATAATACCAAAGTCTTAATATTAAAATTTCATTAACTGAACATTAATTTTATGGTTGCGTCTAGTCGTTCCGGAAAACTGGGGGAATTGGAAAAAGGAATGGACTAGTCACCCCGAAAATTCGGGACGACTTGCGAAGCTTATGAAAAATATTGGAATAGTAATTCCGAATTTCGGGATGAGACAGTCACGACGAAAAATCTTTAGATATTATTAAGAAAAATATTATGAAAAAAATGTTGTGTCTTGTAATACATTAATGCTAATGTTAATAAACTAAAGCATATGATTTCCTGGCACTTGGAAGTGAATAACCTTATTTTTTTAATCTGATGAAATGAGAAAATTTTCTCAATATGTTATAAAATTCCTAAAATACTTTGTTCTCAATAAGAACTTAGATCACAGGAATGAAATAGCCTTTGCGTTTCTATGCAGTTCTCTTGACCTTCTCATTGTGTGCATTTGATCACATTGAACCTTTAATTATATAAAAATACATTATCCAAAAGTAAGGCTCTTGAAACACTACGCATATATCAAGGGCCCTCGTTATAGTGGATATCACACACCACCATATTGATTCTCTGAAAAATTATTGAGTACCTAAAGCTGCTCACCATACCTATTTTCGTTCTTATAGGTTTCAAAATAAATTGTTGCAAGTCGTCATATTCCGATAATCGTGAAAATTAACAGTCTATTTACAGTTCTAAAATATTAAAGCATTGACTGAGATAAAATTGGGCCAAAACAATTACAAAATACTTTTATTTAACGAAGTGTATACACTGCCGATACTAGTAAAAAAAATTGTTGGTACCAGTAAAAAAAATTACCGATATAGAAAATTTTTTTAATCGGTTTTTTTAAAAAGCATATTGATAGCAAGCTAGCGGCTGAGCGCGCGTATTCATGGAATTCGTGGAATTCATGGAATTCATGCACTTCAAGGAATTTATGCAATTTAAGGAATTCATAGAATTCATGGGATTTATGGAATTCACGGAATTCAGGAAATCCGAGGAATTTATGAAATCTACGGAATTCGAATTTTTCTAACGTTTCTTCAACATTTTGTGGGGAGGGGGGCTGGAAGGCACCCTGTCACTGGTTACATAAATAATGTTGGTTAAACCCCTACCCCTTTCCAACGTATCGAGGGAGGGCGGGAAGGCACCCCCGTGACTGTTCACAGAAATACTGTTGGTCAAACCCCTACCCCCTTCCAACGTCTCGTGGGGGCGGGAATGCACCCCTGAGATTGCTTAAAGAAATCATTTTGGTCGAACCTCTACCCCTTTCCAACGTCTCATGGAGACGCGAAGGCACCCCTGTGAATGTTTAAAGAAATAATTTTGGTCAAACCCCTATTCCTTTCCAACGCTTCGTGGGGGCGGAAAGGCACACTAGTGACTGTTCACAGAAATAATTTTAGCGTAACCCTCACCCTTTTCCAACATCTCGTGGGGGGCGGGAAGGTATCCTTGTGGCTGTTCACAGAAATAATGTTGCTCAAACCACTTACCCCTTTTCAACATCGTGTGGTGGGATTGGAAGTCACCTGTGTGACTGATCAAATAAATAACATTTTCCAAGGATTTTTATGCTAGGAAAGAAACTAGCAAGATGGTCGATACTGAGAATTGAATAGTAGCATTAAACACATTTGAAAAAAATTAATGTATTAATATCTTCTTCGCGCAGTCTTGGCTTTATCCTTAAAATATGCTTTTAAAAAAACCGGTTTTAAACATTGTCGGTACCGGTAATTTTTTTTACGGGTATCGACAATTTTTTGTTTACTGGTAACGGCTTTGTATACACAACCTTTATTTAAATCTATGCCATGTTC
>NC_046660.1:114951487-114960062 GCF_010883055.1 Belonocnema kinseyi | reverse complement strand
ACAGGGTTTGTCCGGAAAGTAATAGGACTGATTTTCTTCCGCCGCGACTATACTTCGGAGCGTGCGTGCACCGACTGGATTTGGTAGAGGGCGTTCCTAGCTAACGAACGAGCGGCTGTTCAGTTGTCTCCGAGCACTTGGAGAGTCAGGACAGACATTTTCACGCGACGTGTTTTTGTGAGTGGTGCAAGCCGAAAATGCAGCGTTCGTTAGAGCAGAGGTACGCGATTAAATTCTGTGTGAAACTCGGTAAATCTGCGACAGAGACGTTTGATATGATCAAGCAGGTTTACCCAGATGTTGCTTTAGCAAGAAGTGGTGTGTTGCGGTGGCACCCGGCCTTTTTGGAGGGCCGGGAAGAGGTCGCCGATGAAGACCGTGCTGGGAGACCTTCGATTTCGACAAACACCGACAATCTGACTCTTGTGCGCGAAGATTTGAACTCAGACCGTCGACTGAGTATTCGTTTAATTGCCCAGATGTTAAATTTATCAAAATCTGTGGTTCATGACATTGTGACGGAGCATTTGAACATGCGCAAGGTGTGCGACTTTTTTTTGTTTCCTCGCCTGAAAAGACCGATGAAAGGCAAGCATTTTGAGATGACAGAGGGGATCTAAGCAGCATGCACCGCGGCTCTCCAGGCTATTCCGGAGAATGGCTTCCGTGACGCCTTTAATGCTTGGAAATCGCGCTGGCAGCGCTGCATCGACGTAGAAGGAGCCTATTTTGAAAGTTTTTAAAGAATTGTAACGAAAGGCTCAATAAATTTTTTTAAATCGACTCAGTCCTATTACACATTATAATATGCTCGCCAGTCAAATAAAGATTCTAGCAAAACAATGTAAAGACTCGTTTTAATTGTTCTTATTGTCATGTTTATTTTTATTTTTTATTATTATTGTTAATCTTTTAGTATGCCTTTTTCGATAGGCATATTGCATATAAATGTGCTTCGAATATAAAAATTTTTGCACATTTATTTGTACAAATTTGCAAAATTCTTATTAAATAATTTCTGAAATAACGAACAAAAGTATTTAATTAAGTAAGTATGTAAGAACTTAAACATTTAAAAAAGAAACATTCCAGTAGTAAAATTTTAAAAATTGGACAATTTCTAATTGAATGCGGTCCGCAACTCCACATTTTGATACTAAAAATGTAACAAGTTTAATGTTTAAGCTTTCAAAATTGAAAATCGTTTGAAATTATATAAAAATTAAACTCTGCTCTATGGGTGTTTTGTTACGGAATGTTAATTGAGTTTGCCGTAATTCTTCAGCTGAACCCATGCCCGAATGTTCCCTAGGCCCATCCGAAAAATATCTTTTATACTTCACCCGATAGTCTTCTCCTAGTCTAGAGAAAGATTTCTCAAAATTCACTGGATGGTTAGGATATGCTTGGGCTGAAGGCAGACTGATTGTCTGACAGTCTTTGACTGTCACCGTTGGCTGCCAAACTTTGAATTGGTATCGACCTGAAATATCAACATTCATGACAGGTTCCGGTTGATCTGTACTTCTTTAATTAAGAATTAAAGTAGAGTCTACCAAAATTCCATAAAAAATCTTTAATAGAACAAAATTCTATCGAAATTCTAAAAACTAGACAAACATTTGAATGCTCGTAATATGCCTACTTACTTACTGTAATATTATATTGAAACTCTTATTATTCCTTCGGGATTTCTGACGTGCTAAAAAAAACCTTATCTAAGTGACATTTTTATTTAGGTCGACTTTACTACTGCCAGGTAAACAGAAATAAACCATAATCGTAAAGTCACTTAGGTAAGTTTTTCCTTAACACGGAAGATTAGTAATCAGGATTCTATACTCCTTAATTTGAAATAATATAATATTGCTTCTATCGGGGCCAAAAGTAAGCGTAAGTAAATATAACAAAGACACTCCAAGAATTATCATCAGCTAATCTGTTCTCTACTTTCGATGTTCATCCAGAAATATATGCTGCACAGATGAAAGAAACATTTTGAGGATAATTATTTTATTAGAATATCCTAATCATCTTCTAGTGGCCTGCTGCAGAACTAAAACTCAATTCTAGCCTTTCGAACCTCCAGAACTTGTGCTGCTCGCGAACAAAGAGCTTCTTTCCACATTTCAGTGAAATCTCAAGACTTGATCATAACAGATTAAAAAATCTGTCCAGCTTCAGTCCTTTTTATTTATGATTTTTTTCATCTCAGAAAGGGATTTGCTGTTCCTTTTTTCATTCAATTCCGTTATTTAAATCCCTCTTAAATCCAAGTTGAGATCACCAACTTTTTTTAAATCCACGAATTGTTACCATTATTAAAACGTTTGTTCTCTATATTGTTCGGCTCGTGATCTTCAAGTTAAAGTTTTTCTTCCGTTAAGTTCAAATTTTCCATGATAAATTTCGCCTTCCGCCTTCCTTCTCTTTTCTTCCTTTTCATTCATTAGAAAGTCTGGAGCGTTCCAATCCTGAACTTCGCCACTGGCATAGATTACGAAAACGATGTTTGTGATGATAAAGACAACAAGTACAATCCAGAAAACAGTACGCCATTCAGTCAAAGATTTGTTAGGCGTGAGGGCTCCAACAATAAGTGGAGTGACGATTCCAGTGAAAGCACCAATTCCATTGACGATGGCCATCAGAGTTCCGGAATAATTGGGACTCAGATCAAGAGCATTGACCTTCATACCAGGATAAAATGTTCCCATAAGCGTCATGCCCACAGTAAATAAAACAACAACAGTCGTTCTGTCACATCCAGCATAGGAGGCGCAAATGATGAAGATTCCTGGGCCTATAGAAGCGATGCTTGTTCCCAATTTACGCACGTTTGTCCTCGACATGGTGTCAGAAGTAATCATCCAATCAGCTAACCAAGAGGTAATAATACTGCAGAACCACATGCATAAATAAGGTAAAGATGAAAGATACCCATTGCTTTTTATAGAAAACTTCAATACATCGCTCATGTACTTTGGTAGGTCTGTCACCATCGTAAAAAATCCCCAATCATGACCAATCTGAGCAGCAATTAAGGCCCAAACGGGGACAGAAGTAAGCAGATGTTTCCAAGGTGTCGAAGGTGGTTTTTTGTGAGTGTGAGCACTCAGACGATCCTGGAGGTACTTTAATTCACTTTCACTGATAAACGGGTGTTCGCTGGGATTATTGTAACAAATTACTACCCAGATAAGGAACCAAAGAACTCCAATTGCACCAAAGACGTAGAAGACAGCAGGCCAACCCATGCTAGAGTAGTGAAGAATTAATCCAGATAAGGTGGTAGCAAAGACTGTCCCAAGTTGAGCTCCAGCGAAAACCATGGAACCGATCTTTGATCGCTCCTCAGGTGGAGTCCATTGAGCGAGCATTGCATTTAGAGCAGGGAAGGTCGTGCCTTCTCCGAGACCCATCAGAATCCGGAGGACTATAAGGGCTGTTGAGTCCCCCCATTCGACTGCCATAGGAGTTAGAAGGGTGAAAATGGCTGTTGAAAGAATTCCCAGACCTAAAGAATATTTTCCTCCAAAGCCCTCAGCGAGCATGCCTCCAGGAAGGTGAGTTATAACGTAACCCCAGTAGAAGGAGGAGAGGATAATACCCTGGAACAGATACAATTAGGTTTTTATTATTAACACTTTCTAAATGAGGGGTTTTTACATTTATTCGTACAATTAGTGGGCTACTAGAAAAATCGATTCTACACAAATAAACTCTACATAGCAAAACTCTAGACGGTAAATTCTACACAGTTAACCTCTCTGGTCTAAACTTATTTATTCTAAAAAGTAAGCATGTATCTCGCGTCCACATTATTTAAGCCATTCCCTCTATGCATTCACAAATTTCTGTAATAACTAGAGCGCGTAGCGCGAGTATCACGATGACAATGTGTAGCTCAAAGCCTACCCAGCTTTGATCATTGGTTCATTTTAAGACAGCAGATAAGCTCATTTATAATGAACTCTATTTTAGGAACATTCATGCGCCTCGATGCTTCTTTTTATTTAAAACCTATAATAGTTAACCAATTTCCAGTTCATATTCCAAAAATTATTTTATTTAAAAAACTGAAGAAAAAAACATATCAATAAGATGCTACTAATAACAAAACCAAAGTTTATATCCTAAATTCTCAATCTATATCATAGAAAAAAATAACATTTTGCTAACATTAGATCATAAATTACAGTATTTGTATTCTAGGTCAGTAAAATTTCAAAGATTTGAATTCTCAGATGTCAAGTTTTGTAACGATAATTATCAAAACAAACAAAGATAGCATAAATTCTTTGGAATGTAGAGCAATCCTCGTATTTTTAAACAGAAAGCAAATTATTTTTTATTTAAACTGTGTTATTTACTACTAGTTATGTTTCTTAGTTGTCTGTTCATATTATTAATTGTGTCAAGTACAATAAAATTGTTCTGAAAAGTCTACGTCTTTATTCTTATCTTCCAATGCTGATGATAATGTTGAGATACAATCGTGCTGATAAATTTAATTTAAAAATTCCGGAATGCGAAGAATTGACATGAGATATATTTTTGAATATTTCAACTTTATTATGAATAGAATATGATAGACCTAATACTTTAATTACCGAAAAAGCATCCAAATGTTGCAAAAATGAGTCCTTGATAATGGTAAAATTGTATTAGTTTTTAACACGATGAATTGCAAATGGAACAATAAAAATTTTTGAGATTTAAATATTAAAAATTGACATAAAAATATTATGCATACAAAGAGCAGTAATTCCAATTGTATAGTTAAAAATATAACACTTTAAAAATGAAAGGCTTAGTATTCCCTTTAGATTTTAATTTTACCTAATTTAAAATCAAATTTTTGATTGTACAAACTTTTATTTTAAGTTAAAAATTGACAGCTAGTCTCCGATTTCAGGTGAACACATTTTTGTATCGCTTGGTTTTCATAAACATGTCAGTAAATTCTTTAATTCAGGGAAGAGTGGGTCGTGTGACTTTTAAAAATATATGTAAGCCTACTTTTTGTATGTGATGCAAAGGATTTTGTGCAAATGATTCCACAAATTTGTTTTTTTGTGAGACATTAAATTGTTCTTATTTCCAAATCCGTCTATTCAGAGTAGGTCGATCACCATATTTGATTTTGCACCGTATAAACAAAATTATTTTGAATAGAATTACAACAAAAAGTGTTGAGTAGTCTACGTATGTAAAAATGTTATAATATAATATAATTTAATATAATATAATATGTAATATAATATAAAAATAATTCATTTCAATAAAAAATGCTATGTTTAGGTATAAAACCAATTATTTACGATAAGATTTATTGTTAATATTTCTTTCAAATTCAAATTTTTTCCCAATAGTTCCAAATTTGTAGCGCTATTGTAGCTACTCAGTAAGCGTATAGAAAGTGACCAATCCCCACAGTCCTTATGCTTATCTACGTTTATCACACGGTTGAGTCTAAACGTACGGACCTGGAAAGAGGAAGGGAGGGGGGCTGGATAAGGAAAGGTGGCGTTGCTTGTGCCCGAACACAGAGGCACTACCTATATAAAAATATAATAAACAGGTTGAACAACCAGCGCAGATTTCCACTGAGAGCAACTACCATCTATGAAAATCACTGGTTCCACATGAAACCGCGATAAATCATACCTATAGCCATGACATAAAATCGATGTCATAAAAATCCACGTCATAAAGTCGGATTTTTCAAATAATTGCAAATACTCACTGTTTACAATGACCCAGTGATTGCCATTCTCCCCTTTATAAAGACAGTCTTAAAGTTGGTAATTGATTGTTAAGTTTAATATCCTTAAATAAGTAAAAAGTAAAAGCATAGATAAAGTATTAAAAAATCATTACTTTGTTACAAATAGAAACGGCAACAAATAACTTTTTAAAAGTTAATACAATAAACAGGCTAGAAATATTCCTGTTATTTCTTTAAGGTCAAATCTCCAACTCGGGCAGATTTTGATTGAGGGTCATATATGATTGGTGAAATTGAAAAGGGGTAGGTAGAAGGAAATAAATTGTTATCATTTACCCTATAAATTACGCTTCTTTTATCTATATTTATTGAAGAACACAGAAAAACCTCAAGCTTTTTTTAATAACAAAATTGGATAAATTCGCTCCAAAAAATTCAAATATATATTGACTGCTACAATGAACATTATAACCACATCCAAAACTTTTTATGTAGTTTGAACTATCTGCTGCACTGCCATCCAATTTATGGATAGAAAGCTAGCTTTTTTATCTTATAATTTTGATTTTTAAATTTTCATCTTAAAATTTTTATCCTAAAACCTCGTGCGGTTTCTCTCTGAAAATGGTACATAAAAGACGCTGAATTGACATATGAAGTATATGACTAAGAGAATTATTATCGGTGATTTCAGGCTATCTGTTCTATTAATCGCTTGTTCATGAGTGTCACGATTTGTATGCAGGATGAGGAACTCGGGGAATTTTCATTTTATCTCACCTGTGTACTTTGACTCCATTCATACGTTCCACCGGATGTGGATGTACTGTTTTTCAAAATCTCTTCAGCTGGACATGCGCCTTCATCGAATATTGTATCATTATGATTTTCAGGTACCACCATCTCTGTTATGGCGATTGACAAACATACCCTCATTGCATAGGCAATGAACAGCGCGAAAAATCCCATGACAGCAAAAACCCATCGCTGTGGGATGTGTATGCCTAAAAAGAAGATTATTTTGATTTTTAATTGATTTAATTTAAATATCTAGGTATGTAATGTTATAATTAAACCATTTCATAAACTATTTCAACATCAAGGTGTCCGCAGGGCTACGAAACCGGGGAAACTAGGAAATGTCTTATTAATATCACATATATACGTATTACGAATATGAAATTATGTAATTTTGAATGAGTTGAAGGCGTTTTAAATTAAATAATTTTGACTTTAAAAGTTCGAAGTTGAATAATTAAATATTTAAGCTTAGATAATTAGACAATTTCAAATTTACAAGTTTAAAATTTAACAATTTTATAAATTACTTATAATTGTAAATGAAGGTTAGCAAAATGAAAGGGCACTTTAGCTTAGTAATTGGCCTTTAGTAGAATTAAATTCCTACCAACAAGACAAGCTTAAAATCGAGCTTAAAATATAAACACTGGAAAATTTGAGAAGAGCCTATGTCTGGCGAAGTTGAGTAAATATTTAAAATGCGGATTTTTATCAATTTCATAGTGCTGAAATTTACCATTTTGAATCATACAATTTCAATTTTTCCATTTTAGCAAGTTTTAATTTACTAAAATTAAAATTGAATCATTTTATACTTAACGATAGACTATATTGTTCAAGTTCGAATGTCCCAATGGAAAATGCCTGCGTTGAGCCGTCACTTGCATCTGGCCCAGTATTGAGCCAGTGGACTTACCAACGTCCAGACAAATCTTGGCGGACCAAAACTGACGCAGGTCTGAGGGAATTGTATTTGTTAGCAAATTCTAAGATATTTTATTTTTTATAACTTAAAAAAAATCTAACTCAAACCAAAATTATACTTTTTAATTTAAATTTTTTATTCGCGTTTATAATACAAAAAGCAGGGCAAAAGAAAATTACTATAATTTTCGTATTCGTGAAAAAAATATGTTTAATTTGCCAAAGTAAAAAGTAATTGCAGATTTCTATTTGTAATAATAACACGTAGAAACTATTCTCAAAGTACATGTTTTCTAAACTTAAAGGACTATCGACCCCTTGATATAACCTCAAACTGTTACCTTCGCAATAACTGTATAGAAATTCATACGAAAAATAAAGCTAATCAATTCTTTAAGCGATATTATAAGCCATACATATTATGCATGCCTCTAAACTTCATGTCTAGTACTGCGCCAGTACTGGCAGTAAGTATTGCGCCGACGCAGCCAGTGCTGGCGCAGTAGTGCGCCAGTAGTCAATTTCCCATTAGGGTGTTCAATTTGAAATACTTTCAAATTAAACTAATAGAAATAGAAATAGAAAAAATGTCGGTATGGTAGGAATCTTTTCATGTGACCCACTCGTCACATGGCCTTAAGGCCCCCGGTATCAGAAAAAATAGTTTTTACGCCGGTGTCTGTCGTCGTTACCCTAGTTGACGTTGTTGTAATCTGTAAACACAGTAACATTTTAAAGAATTATCGAACTGTACTATTAACCACTATTTTTTGAAAGAATGTTCAAGACATTTTCGTTAGATTGAATTATATAGTAAAGTTATAATAAATTTATATTCAATTTATAATAATTTATTGTGTATAATGCTATTATTGTGTTCATATTATTTCAAACAATCAAATTGTAAGATACATGATTTATTTAATTTATTTTAATTGTTTTCTGATTACGTAAATGACCGACATAAATGACCAAGTTTTTTAACTCTTAGACAAAGTTCCAGCAACATAATATGAAATTAAACAAAAGTTTGACACGAGACATATGAACAAGGTTTGCGGAATGTTATTGTTTCATTTTGTTGTGCACGAAAACTTTTTTTATATTTTTAATTGAGTG
>NC_046660.1:114943340-114951387 GCF_010883055.1 Belonocnema kinseyi | reverse complement strand
ACTTTTATGCAAGAAAATATAATTATATTATTTAATTATTGATTATTGTTTATCAAAGTAGACAAAATCTGTCCAGACTAGACAGAAAGATTGCAGCGTCACGAAACAGGCTAAACCTTTTCGATAGGTCATCTGCGGCTTTTTACCCAGCCAAATATCATAAATGCGATGTCTAAAATAAATGTTTATAAACTTAACCGGTAAGAAAGGCATTTTATTTCTGATTCTTATCTAAAATTTCAAAAGATACGTGACTTCTACCGGAAATATAATTACTGCGATTGAATTCGGGACAGCAGTTTATAAAATTCGCGAAATCATCAGATTTCACTTGTTAAGAAAGTGATGAAGGAAGTAGAAATTTAAAACAACACAGACGATACCTATATGGCTCATGAAATCAGTTTGTTGAAGCTTTCTGTAAGATGAATTCGTCTTATGAATTCCATTGAACTGACATTGACACTGGAAATTTTACATCCATCATTGATACGCATCATTCACCATCAATAATATTCTTATAATCCATCTCACCACATGAAATGATTATATACCACAACTTTTAAGAATGTATGAGATAGTAAATTTATGTAACATGATATGAACCGGCTTCTTTTGACTGGTAAAGTATATTTACAAAAGGTTTTTGACAGGGTATATTCTAACGGTCAGTTCTGACCAAAAGGTCAGTTCTAAAACAAATGGTCAGTTCTAAAACTTAATGATGGTCAGTACAAAAATACATTTTAAAAGTTCATAGAGGTAGGAAAGAAAGAAAAATTGGCGCACAGAAAGACAAAGAGAACTTAAAAATGAAGAACAAGAAAGCAAGGCATTTTTCAACAATTAACCTAATGATATCTTACATTATTTATCTGTATTCTTCTGCAGTCACTACGATTTTCAAATTTAAACTGCATTTTAGCATATAACGGCCATGAAAAGTAATTGATTTTAGCTATAATTAATATTAAAGTATTTGTAATGACGTATCATTTGCAGCGAGAGGCGACTGCCTTTGAAACAAAAAATAATTTTTAGTCAGTTTTATTTACAAATAAAAAAAAAGCAATTTGATTTGCATTCTACTCCAAGCTTTTGTGTGATGGCACTGTAAATATTTTCACATTTTAAAGTAAACATTAAGTATCAGAAAAATTGGTTTTTTTATACTCCACACATTACTGGGTGACTTGAATTATCACCAAACCTGTTTCCTGCCACATACGAGTATTGCATTATCTCGTCGACATATCACATTCTTTTATAACATTTTTATTGAACAAGTGGTTCTAAAAATCATCACTTTATGAGACTTATTACAAGATTTTTAAGACTAAGGATTTACCGACGAAACAAACGTTCGAAAATTATTGTTATTATTTCTTCTGCGAGATTCACAGGAAAATCATAAGTTACATATATTTGCAATTTTTTCTTCTATAGAACAATATTGGATTTATTCAGTAATAAAAAATAAATAAATAAAAAAACATGTTACACTATTAAAATAGTGGTAACAGCAGATTTTCTTTAAATGCAAGTGAAATATTATTAAGTAAACATATTGGGGTGAGGAATGTCCTTTTCAAGTTATATACATAATACAAGAATATATACAATCGTATATAATTTAAAAAGTTATTTTTCTACAATTATCATTATATCTCGGGACGGTTCCGGTATATATCAGTCACCGACGCATTTTTGGACTGCAAACAAGTCATGTGGTAAAAGCAATGTGGCTAGTTTGACCTATTGGGCAAATCCTGGTTTTTTACCCCATCATTCATAGACTGGGTTGCAGATAAGTGTATGATGGGGGGACCTACAGCTTAAGTTAGAATCCGAACCACTAGAACCTCGGTAAGAGTACATATAAAAGTATCCGTTACTTGCTCAGGGATCGAACCCTGGATTTCTAACGTGAAGTTCGAACGTCTAACCACCTGAACCACCGAGGATCATTGTTATTATTATTTATTTATTATTATTGATTAGAATTATTGTTTTACAGTTATGTTTTTATATTATAGTTTTTTATATTTCGGAATCTGTGACCCGGGTTGAAAATTTAAGTCGGGGGCTGGTTATTCTACGGCTGAAGAGCTCGGCTTTAAGTCGGGAGCTGGCTCGGGAGCCCGACTTTAAGTCAGGCTGTGGCCGGAGTTTCTGGTCGGAATCCGACCAGCATCGTCACGCTGCGTTGGCCAGCGTCAGCTCATGGAGTATGGCCAGGAGCTGGCCGGGGAGCCTGACCATGGCCCGGACAAGATCACTTGGTTCTTTACTAGATTTAAATGATTCGGGTTTCAATTGTATGCAGAGTATCTGACACTGAAATAGGGAGATCAGTTCGATTCTTTTTTACTGCAGAATTGTAGAATATTAATATATGAAATTACAGACGCCCAGCACACAGACAGCATTAACCATGTTCAAGTAGTCGCTGAAAAACAAAAAAGATTTAAAAAATAAATATTAAATGATTGCGAGTATTTTGACTTTAAATATTAATAGTCCTGTTTAGATTTAAATTTTTAAACATTATATTACAAATAAAATTTCTAACGCTGAGGGGTATCGAACCTAGATATCTATACCTAAATCTAACGCCTAGTAGTGGGTAGTGCTAACCACTGCACTAAAGCGACAAGTTGAAACTCGTTGAAAAAGCCATTCTTATAAACTACAGTTTAAAAAAGTTAAAGTATCAAATTTTAAGTTCTCTTTTTCTAATTATTTATTATTATGCGGCGTTATATAAATATAAAATATACGGAATTTTAACAGGAAAATCAATAAAATACTTTTTAAATAAATATTTTTAATCGATTGCAATTTTTCTTCACGTGATATTTTGTTTTTCCCCGTTTTAGACTATTTTACAACTTTTTACAATTGCAATTTCAAAAAAGTGTCATCATATTTTTGTCACAAAATGCATTGTTTGTAAGTCTGAACTCATGAAACCTTAAAATTTGTGGTGTCAAAAAAATATTCAAATAATAAATTTTCACGCGTGGAAAATCCATGCGGATATACGCATCTATTTTTTAATGAAATAAGAAAAGGTAATTAAATTATAAATAAAGTTTAACAATTTTATTATTGCCAATCAGCGCCCGGCCAGCTACCGTCTGAGCATTCAACCATAAGATTTGTCCGATCAGACCCCATTCAGCCCCCGAATGGGGTTTTGACATTAATTTTACCCAGCGAGTCTCTGACCAGCGCATGGCCAGGCTCTTAAAAAACAAACATAGCCTGGTCATTCCCCGACCACAAACCTTGTCGTACCAGGGCTAACCTGGGCTATTTCCACACTGGGGCTGCTGATTATATTCAATAGAATAAAGTGAATGAAAGAAGTTCAGTTTTGCTTATTTTGTAGGGTTTATTCTTCCCGAAGAACGGGTTTTTCATGCAAATTTGAGACTGTTACATTATTTTCTCAACTAAATACGTTTCAGTGACTGGCGTTCAAACTCCAGTTTCTTTTAATTACCATATTCTCAATTATTGAGAACTCGAGTCTTATCTTCTAAAATCCAGAACATATCTGATGAATATTTTATCTTTTCATTTTGTATGTTTATAGTTATAAGGAAATTTTTCCATAAAAACAGTTAATATGTGTACACGTGAATTAGCAATTCCTAATCAAATAAAGCACTGATTAGTTGCTTCATTCTGTACAAGTCATTTTACAACTGATAATAATTTTATAATTGATTACGCGCCAGACAGATGAAAGTGCTCATTTTTCTATATATTTATTTCATTTTTACAGTGCACAAATAAGTTTAAACAACATTCACAATTTTTAAATTTATCAAATACTTTCGCCGATAAAATTTGCAAATCTCTCAATCTTATTCATACGCAATAAATTCTTTCGCAGAAATTTTTTTTGCATTTCCCTTGTTAGGAAAGATCGCAAAAGACTATATTTATTGCAAGTTTATATATGCATACCTAAATTAATAGAGATTTGCTGTTTAATCGAGAGTTTTGCAGGCAAATATGAAACATCAATACATCTGGTAAAAGTACCCGTTTTATGATCACATAAATGAAAAGAAACTTGCTCTTTCGGTTCTTCCTAATTTTTTCTTAAATTCTCTATTTTCAGTTCAAAATTATATTTTAAATAGTTCGGGCCACACATTTGTATAATAGTTTGACCACGAAATATCATTGAACTTTTTTTCACCAGAAAATCGTGTTTATAGTAAAGAAAAAACCCAAGCAATCACTTTAAATGTTACTGAGATATCATATAAAAGTATACGAGTTTGGATTAGACAATTTCAAAATTCATTAAAATTGCTACAATCTCAATTTTAAATTGCACCGATTTAATGTTAAGAATTTGAAGTTTTAAATTATTCGAATAAGCCTTGAGTTTATAACACGAAAGAAACTTTTTAAATTAATATTATTTAATATTGAAAGCCTTTTATAAAATCACATTTTAAGTCAATTTAAAAATCATTATTTTTGGATTTAAGTTTTTCCCGAAAAGCAGGTTTTCGAAGTTCGAACTTAAAAAATCCCCACCTACTAGATTTTCAAACCGAAGGGTTCAAATTTGAACTGAAAATGCTGGGAATTCATCTGGCTACATGATCCTATACCTAAGTCTCTATTCTCTATACTGACCAGAGATCGGAACCCTTAATTTTTAAAGAGTCCAGGGACCTAAATGGTCCAGCAAGGGTCTGGTCCGAACCCGAACCCGTAAAAACTTAAAGGGTACGGGACCCTTTATAATTTAAAAAGTTCGGGTCCGTACCCGGATTCTTAATAAATTGAAGAGTACGGATCCGGACTCGGACCTTTAAGAATTTGAAAGGTTCGGGTCCGGACCCATACAATTGAGAAATTAAAGAGTGTGAGTTTGGACCCGGACCCTTTAGAATTTAAAAGGTTTGGGTCCACACCTGGACCCTTAAGAACTTAAAGGCTACGGATCCGGACCCGCACCCTTAAAAATTCAAAAGGTCTAGGTTCTTCTAAGAAATACTTTAAAGGTAAACAATATTTGAAAGAGTTTCTCTAGAGTTTTCATGAAAGTCAAGGAATTTGAAAGAGATAGAATTTAAAACATAATTTTGTACATTACAGTATAAAGTTGATCAGATTTTATATTATTTTAAACGGAGTATTAGATTTGTTGCTAAAGATAATTTAAGAGACGAAAAATCAAAGAACTGAGATACCTCAGCTTATAGAACTCCTTCGACAGTCGCAGAAAACGAGAGGTGATGCGCACCAGTATTTACGAAGATACGAGTACTTTGTTACATTTTTTTGGTTGATGATTCATCAATTTAGTTAAAGTAGTATATAATACAGCTTTTTGGATGAAAATTCAACTTTTTGTTTTAAAATTTAACTATTTTGTTGAAAAATTTTTTTAAAAAATTCGTTTAATATATGTATTTCATTCAAAGTTTATTTTTTGACAGAAAAATAATTGTTTTAGTTGAAATTTTAACTATTTCTATTAAAAGTTAGTCAGCTCGTCATTAATATTAATATAATATTTTATAATTATAATATTGCATTAATAATATATATAATAGTAATAATATGTATACCATATACACCTGAAAAACATAACCTCAAAATCGACAAAACCTGGAATTAAGAATCACGCGAAACATTAAAATCGCCAATTTCTTTCAAATGCGGATCGAGATAAAAATAGAAGAACACCGAAGTTTTTCGAAGCTTTCGTATCGGCAATCATCGTGCAGCAGAAGACCTGAGAAAACCGAAATCCGAGTCGGGCATGTTCGGCTTACTCGCGAACTTACAGTGGTAATCATGCACCTTCTGTTTTGCGGCTCCCAAACGGTAGGTATGGTGGGGGCAAATTTCTAGCTAGATTTGCAGCTCTGAACAATATTATAAATTGAGGGTTTACGTGCAATAACCGGTTATAGAATTCTGGCGCTCCGTTTGGTTGGCCCCTGGAAGCTTATAAAAAATGTTTCGAATTTTAATTTTGAAAACATGTATTTGAATAGGAAATTTAATTGCGCATCTTTTTTTCTTCATACAAAAAATTTTAGCCCTTGTAGTTTTCGAAATAAATAGGAAAAACTATTTTTTCACCAGACCAAACTTTAATTACATTTTTGACTTCAACTCATGCTCAGTCACTCAATTTTGAGAATTTCATAATAAAATTCACAGGCATTACGCATTTTAATGTTTTTAGAGTAACTGTGTAGGTTAAAAGTTCTAATAAGGACATAAAAATAAGGTAATAATTTTTCGTTAGAACGTTTCAAAAATTGGACATTGATACTTTCCAGCGCTTGGGGAGTCAAGCGAATTTTGAGCAAGCTGAAAGTTCCAGCGGGAAAGTTGTTCAAAAATGAATAAAGAAGTTTTCTGGAAAATATTACTTTGATTGATTTAGCGGTTAACAAACTATGATTGTTTTACTTCGAGAGCGGTCGATGCTCGCGCGTAGGCTAGATAATCTGCGCTCGGGTAATAGAGTGCGACCGGCAGATCGTTGAAGGCGCACAGTGAAAATTAAATAAGTACTAAAAAATGATGTTTTCTTATCAATATATTCGATTTTACTTTTTAAGCTTATCGACTACTATATACAATAACATTAGAAATACATGCTGAAATAGATAAATGTACTTTAGTCCTCATCAGATGGAAGAACATTATCATATACTTCGTTATCGTTCGTGATTGAGGCGAAGTAATCGTTGAAAAACGCTTGACCTTCAGGACTAAGATATTTTATTAGGCTTTTTACGTCATTCATTTTTGCCTTAGTTATTCCAACAAATGGGGGAGGTGCTCTTTGAATTTCCGCGAGCTTAACTTTAGGCTTTATGGTAAATGAAGTTGGATTTTCTTCTCTGTAATTATCAAAAAACTCTAAATTCCCGCTTGGCAAATAATGGATGACGTAAGCCTGAGTAATCTTCATTTGTTTAGGATGTGGCACGTTGCCTTTAAATAATTTTTCAAAATCATGCAGGATTTCATGGGCTTTCCCAACCATCGTAAAAGGAGGATCGCGAGCATTTCTAATAAGTTCGATATACTTTTCAGCCGTTTCTATGCGTTCCATCTTCTTTTTCTTTTGAGAATATAGAACAAAATTCCGATCACACTGACAATAAGAATGTCCACGCACAGGAAAAACGTGCCAGATTTCCATACCTAGCTTAATAGACAGAGTCAAAAGGTACGCAAAAACAGTGTAATTTCGATTTTGTCCACTACTTGCATCTGAAAAAAGTATGATTTTTTTATGATATTTTTCATCATACTCTTGTTCTATTGTGTGATGGACAAAGCTGCACACAGTGTTTGCGCCCTTTTTAGCACTGACTTCCATGAAAGAAAACATGTAGCTATTTTCGGAATTGTATACGTGAACATTGAATAAATACATCCACAGCAATCTTTTATAAAATTGGTCATTAACCGGAATTTTGGGCAATGGAAGGTTCTGAGCGTAATCAAACTCGCAGCATAAGGCGTTTTCTTCTGACAGTAGCTTCTCTCTAAAGCTCCTATAATATTTTACTTCTTGTTTGTGATCCGCGATTTCTGAAGACTCCATATCTTGTAAATTACTTTCATAACATCGGTTACAGACATCAGTACGCGGCAACTTAAATGCAAAATTTAAGTTGTAGTTAAAATAGTCGCGATACGTATTCTCCGCAATCAGAATCGTACAATTATTTTGCGTCACGGCTGCATAGTATTCAAGATATTGACCGTACAAGCTCCTCAGATTTACTTCCCGATTAGTGAAATAATTTAACGAAGACGATTCTCTTGAATAATGCGATTCTCGATGTGGCATTGAAGTACAGTGTTCTTTTATTAACTGCTTGACCTCTTCTGTTAGCCTAGTAGTACGATTTTCATGCTTCCCCCTACCGTCTTTAAAACTTTTATTCTTCAATATCTTCTCTTGGATAGTTGCGAATTTACATTTAGATAAAGTCAGAACACCTGAAAGAAATCCCTTGCACACAGGGATATTTTT
>NC_046660.1:114940433-114943240 GCF_010883055.1 Belonocnema kinseyi | reverse complement strand
ACGGCAACGTAAATAACGAGCGGAACAATTCTCGGATGCCGAGCCATCGCGTTCGTGGTGGGGGAAGAGCTCGACCGGGAGTTAGGAGAAGCGGCAAGGTAAGTTTCGTCGACTGTATCCCTCCACCCCTAAGGTGTCCACGTAGTATATGGATGGCCCCAAATAGGTTTTTACGAATGTGTCTGTCTGTCTGTTGATAACTTTCCAAAAAATCATTCTATTAGATGGGCCTCTGGTACACTCTTTTAGTGTCCTAAACTAAAGGCCAAGTAATTTAGAGAGTCGTGGCCGCCACTGTGGAAACTGCAGTGAATTAAATTGCTTAGAAATGTATTACTCTCATTGAAGATTAGATGGCAATGGTAGAATCCGATGATAATTCATTTCCCGATCGGGAAAACCGATCGATACTCGATCAGTCTCATTATAATAATTTTATGAATTTCGCAAATGAAACTCGAAACTTGTGAATGGACCTCTCCTTTTGATGAACACCTCAATCTTTGGAAATTACAAAAAGGTTTCAATTTTGCTTAGTGCTCCCAAAGTATAGAGTACAAGTAACAGCTGAAAACCAATTATATATAAGGGCATTAGTATTTTTAGTTGCAATTAAAGTAGTAGGGGCACGCAAAGAACAGTTTTCATAAAAAAAGTGTTTAATTATACTTTTAATAAACGTTAGATTATTGTAAATGCTATAAATTGCTAGGAAAAGATCAGTTTTTAGGGAAAAGAATTTTTAATAATTAGACATGTTTTATTCAACAATTTTCATTCCGGGTAAAAAGAAAATTGTCATAGCACTTCTTACACGGAAAGAATTAGTCGCTTAAAAATTCGTCGACTTTGTGTATTAGTTTCGGACACGAGAAGAAGTCGAATAAAGTTTTGAAACCTCCTTATTGAAGAATGTGATCAATACTTATCCACAAACTATGAAACATTTCAGAAGAATTAAAATTATTCATTACAGTACTTAAATAAATAGCGTTATCAAATTTCTGATCCAGTTGGCGAGAGTCTCAGCGACAGTCGAAGAAAATCGAAAAGAAAGAAAAGAAAAAAAATATATTCATAGCGTCACAAGTTTAACACACACCCACGCTTCTATTCATATACACACACGCAAACATACAGATAATATTTTTGAAGCATACCCGACTTTATATCTTATACGCAAAACTACACTAAACTAACTTAATACTACCACATATAACGCTGTATACAATAACGGGCTAACGCAGTTTCGCACGCTGAATGTCAATATTTGAACGGCCGTTGTATACTCACTAGGTGTTTCTTTCACCGCTTGTGAGAATCAGAGTCGTATCTGTAGTATGAAAGGCCCGAGGATGTCTCACTGTTGAGAAAACTTATATAAACAAAATCTTTTATTGATTTTTGATGTAATTTAACTGTACTTAACAATATTATAGACACGAAAATGTTATAAAGCTTATTCAGTTATTCTTTCAGCTGTAATGTAATTGAGGGGTTACGTGCAATAACCGGTTATAGAATTCTGGCGCTCCGTTTGGTTGGCCCCTGGAAGCTTTTAAAAAATGTTTCGAATTTTAATTTTTAAACCATGTATTTGAATAGGAAATTTAATTGCGCATCTTTTTTTCTTCATACAAAAAATTTTAGCCCTTGTAGTTTTCGAAATAAATAGGAAAAACTATTTTTTCACCAGACCAAAATTTAATTACATTTTTGACTTCAACTCACGCTCAGTCACTCAATTTTGAGAATTTCGTAATAAAATTCACAGGCATTACGCATTCTAATGTTCTTAGAGTAAATGTGTAGGTTAAAAGTTCTAATAATGATATAAAAATAAGGTAATAATTTTTTTTATAACGTTTCCAAAATAAATTGGACATTGATACTTTCCAGCGCTTGGGGAGTCGAGCGAATTTTGAGCAAGCTGAAAGTTCCAGCGGGAAAGTTTTTCAACAATAAATAAAGAAGTTTTCTGGAAAATATTACTTTCATTGATTTAGCGGTTAAGGAAAGCTAGATTTATTAAGGGCAGTTTTTCATAGTGCATTCTGCTTTGTTTCCAAAAAAATGTAAACAAAGCTATGTTTGTGAGACCTTGAAATGCCACAATGTACAAAATGTAAACAAAGTGGTGATTTCTGCATGTTTCTTTGAATAGTGCACATTTAAAGAAATTACAGAGCCTATTAAAAAATATCGCAGAAAAGTGTTTCTCGCGCTAAACGTACTTACAAGAAAGCAGTGGTTTTTCTATTTTCAAAATGGATAATATACCAAAGCCAACTCGTGGCAGAAAAAGATTAAGAGAAGAAAATTCGTGGACACGGAATGTGCGCAATACTTGTAGAAATAAGGTACATAAATTTATATTTGAATATTATATTTGGATTTTCTTTTTGATATCCCTGGACACAAACACGGCTAAAAATGTTTGTAAAATAACATACTTTTAGCATACGAATGTATATGAATTTTATTATACGTTATAATAATAATTATATAATAATTTGCAAAATATATTCAATATAATACTCATATATATTAATATTATATAATTAATATTAGACGTAATATACATTTTTTATTAAAAATAATAAATGGTGGTCCAAATTTATACCTGTAAAAATTCGACTTTCCATTTTTGGTGATCGATCCACCTAATTTTTTCGTTTAACGGAAAAAGAAATTCTGCATTTTTATCAAATTTTCAGCATTAACCCGTGAAATTAACGTGGGTTTTTATATGGGAAAAGCTTGGTTTTCGAAAAAATAGACAAAAATAGTACTTCTTATCAACTTTT
>NC_046660.1:114932611-114940333 GCF_010883055.1 Belonocnema kinseyi | reverse complement strand
TGATTTTCTTGATTATTTATTACTTTTGGATCTTTTTTAAACGTTTCGATTATTTAAGGACCAAAAGTATTGAGCCCATTATGAAATAAGTGAAATTCCATTTTTCGTTCACATGTTTTAAAATATTTTTTTAAAAACTGTTATTTCGCATTAAAAACTGAGTAAGAAAGTGTTATAAAATAATTGGATAAATTAAAAACTGCGCGTTTTATGGGGGTTTTTGCATTGCAGAAAATCGCTTTTTTCACCAAGGTTAGTAACATTTAATTTTTAATTCTTTTTAAATAATTTTTTTCATCAAAATCCCTTGAAAACTTTCAATTTCCCTTAGAACTGCTCATTAATCATAACCGAAATATTGTAACCAAGATCTATGTGCATCAATAGCGAAATGAGTTAGAGCGCGCGGTATAATACAAATTTAGGTAGTATGGGTGTAGGGTTCGAATCCTCAGTGAGTGCGATTTTTTTAAAGCGTTTAAGCGTGCGATTATATCTGTAAGTACCGCATTGGCGAATTGTGTACTCAAAAACTATAAAAAAGAAGATAATATTACAATAAGGTGAGCAATATTTTTTTTTTCGTGGAGCAATCGGACTGAATACAAAACATTTTAGATTCTAATAAGACCCAATTAGAAAGTTCACAATTACCTAATAGAAACTACATAGAACGAAGAACAAAACCCACTTTTGAAAGTAATAGGACCTGATAGAAACCATATCCTATTAGATTCTATTTGGATTCTAATAGGCATTTCTAGAATACAACTACACCATATCCTAATAAGAGCCAATTAGAAAGTTCAAAATTACCAAATAAAAACCGCACGAAAACCGAATTCAAATCCGATTAGGTTCCATATAGGTTCCACTTAGAACCCAATAGCTAATAGGTACGAGTGCTGGATACATACATTAAATCCTAATGAGATCTAGTTCAAAAGTTTACAATTACCTAATAGAATACTAGATAAAACCAGGAACAAAACTCACTTTGGAAAATAATAGGACCTCATAGAAACCATATCCTATTAGATTCTATTTGGATTCTTATAGACATTTCTAGAATACACCTACATCAGATCCTAATAAGAGCCAATTAGAAAGTTCCAACTTACCAAATAAAAACCGCACGAAAACTGAATTCAAATCCGATTAGGTTCCATATAGGTTCCACTTAGAAACCAATAGCTAATAGGTACGAGTGCTGGATAGATACATTAAATCCTAATAAGATCCAGTTCAAAAGTTTACAATTACCTAATAGAATACTAGATAGAACCAGGAACAAAACCCACTTTCGAAAGTAATAGGACCTGATAGAAGCCATATCCTATTTGATTTCTATTTGGATTCTATTAGGCATTTTTACTAGGGTATGCTTCGGAGAGACTCCTTCACTGATGTTACGTGCTGAGTGCCGCTTCTAGATATGCCCAGGCATGTATAGGTCTCTCCAGTATTAAAATGTCTAATAGCACTTATATTCAAAATCTCAAGGCCATCGAGAACGCCAATAATCTTTCGTTTCTTCAGATGAAACTTAGCACACTTGTCCAATCCAAAGTTGATACCTATCTCTCATGTGTACATCTTGCTGATATTTAGAGGAAGTTAAAATTTACATTTACCAGAAGCATAGCTCTGCAGGTCATTCATATAAAATACATGACTGACCTTATTCTAGCGATGATATTAAATCTGGTATTTCAAAGGGGCATCAATATTTCTATACATCTTCTTATGTATGAAGCTTTAAGCTTTTCAACAGACAAATGATAAGTCTATGAGAGGTTGTTGAATCGAAAGCTTTCCGGTTGTGAATCCAGGCCACTGATAGGACGCGCTGTTGTTGTTTAGAACAGCTGTAAAGATCTTATACAGCGTGTTCAACAAGGTATTGGGCTGTACTTTTCTGGGTTGGACAAGTTGCCTTTTTTCGGTAGGACTATAGTGCGTCCTAACAACGGCCACTGCAGAATGGACGTTGCGGGCTTTAAATACGAGATGAATATACGGGCCAGATATTGACGTTTAGAAGTAAGCGTTTGCCACCAAAAGTTCTTGACACTATCTGGTTCTGAAACAGACATTCCTCTTCAGATTTTATAAGGTTGTTGCAATACTCCTTGAAGCTGATGATATTATAAGTATCTTTTTTAAACTGCAGTGTTTTCGGGTTGTTGTATACCTTTCTTCAAAAAGTCTCTACTTCGATGGACTTGAGAGGACTTTTGACAGAAGCAGGAAAATTGCTAAAGAGGTGCGATGGGTCAGCGAGAAACTGTTTATTCTCCTTGACCCATCTTTCCCTCTCCGAAATTGTCCTCCTTGCGGCAGATAAGACTCGTATTTCGTCAGCAATATGCTGTTTGATTGTCCTCCGCTTTGACTTGTTTAGCGCTGTCGTCCAAACTATATAGATTTGTAAGTGAATTTGTGTCAGAAATGAGTTTTTTGTATCGTTTAATTCGTAAGAGAAAGATGCGTCTAAATGTGTAAATAAAAATGAATAATAATTGATATTTATTGCAAAGAACGATTGTTTATAAATGACGAAAGTCGAAAAAAGTACAAAATACAACATAAAAGATAGGAAAAGTAGTTTGCGTGTCGTAAAATTCGTACAAGGCATGTAATACCTAATCAAGAAACAAATAAAAAATAACATGAAGAACTTTGTATTTCTTTTGCCTTGTAAAAGTGACCAAGTGCTGAGCGATTTTACACAGTGTCTCTTACTATGTTTTGTCGTTGTATTTTGAAGCCGAACTCGAGCTTTTCGACAAAGGCATCGTCCGTAAGTGACTGTGTTCTTTTTGTCTGGAATTTTTTACTTTTCGCAGCTATTGAGAAATTGTAAGTCCATTTTGTTATAGAAATTGTTTAAAAAATCCATTTTTTATTACAAAATATGAGAGAGCACATTATTTTTACCTAAATAGTGTTTCTAGTTTATGCAAAATTTTATGCGATATTAGAATTCTTTAGGCAAATAGTTTCTCTTGATCTTCTCAGTTTGAGTCAGATTGGACTTCTGCATCTTTTTAGTTTGTACGACAAAGTTGTGTGATTGCAGATCCTCCGTTCTTAGGCGATCTTTCTAACCATTTTCTTGAACGGTCTATCAGATGTTATGCAATCAATCAATCACTGAACAAGGAACGCATTCTGTCTTGCCTATTCAATCTCTCCCAGCACCATAAACTGAACAACTGATGGTCCAGAGGTCAGGCTTCTCCAAGATATCCTCATGAAGGGAGGCATCCATTTCAACCAGATCTTAGAGCTTAGTAGGAACCTAACATCAAAGTTCCTCCTTGCCCTGAAACCGAGATCATCTTTTAGAAGGTACCTGATTTCCGCGGTTGGTCTTAATGTCGCTCCCTCATATTCGTCAGCAGCTTATTTAAGGAACGGTTCTGGAAACGCTCCATGTACATATCCATTTATCGAGAGGTAAGCACGTTGATGCCGCAATGGCTGATGCGAAACTTACTGAAGCTCTAGATGTTTCTGGCATCACAGAGTGTGCATATGCTCCATTAGGCCTCCGTGAGCAGGGAAAGCCTCCCTTTAGCAGTCCAACAAGTCATCCTTGAGTTGATATGTTCACTCAATGTGGGCGTCTCGACTTGTCGTCTGGCGTTTTCATTGTTGTTCTCACGTGCAGCGATCGAAAGGGTTCGTCCGTCTTTGCAGAGCCCAGCATGCAAGGGTAAGGTTGCAAAGTCCGAGAGATTTGCACGGTGTCTCAGAATCACCGTTTAAATTGTAAGGGGACCACCCTGGACAATTGTCTGCGACTGCTTGTTAATATTATTGTTACCATATTCAACAGAAACACTTGGTACAGGAACCTCTATCCGCAACTTGAGGACGCGTTTGGTGGCTTTGTCACAGGCTTCCTCGTTGCGGAGAACCGTCGTATGGGGGTAAGTGGTGGGAGAGTCGCGTGAGCATTTGAATATCTGTGACTATTAGCCTTGGGACTGGTTATGTTCCCGTATGCATTCAAGAGGCAAAAGATGAAAATCAGATAATCTTATGTATTTTTACCTGCTAAATTCAATGGTACTGGTTAATTTTACGAGAAAAAATTGGGTTTTGTTTCAAATGCAATTGTTCAAACAAATATGAAAAATTGATATTCTCAACTTATTAATTGTACGCATCATTGGTTTAACCAATCGGAAGCCTAGTTATCGCAATTCACAACTAGCGCCTTTTGTGCGCGCGACAGTGCGTTTAGCGCCCATGGCTGGTGAGGTACTCGCGGCCTTACTGAAGTAAATATGAAGTTAAAGCCGAACCAGAAAAACATCTTCTTACTTTTGGACGAGGTAAAACAATAATAAAAAAAATATAGCTATTCCTTCGCTATTTTGTAAATATGTATTCAATAATAATTCCAGGGTCGTCAATTTATTATCTAAACAATTGTCAACGGATGGCCGAAGAGTACTTAGTAAAAGTATATTAGAGAAACACTGAATTGAAGAGTTTTAATGAGTTGCGTTACCAAAACTATCACTGGAGTACAAGAACTTTTGATCTAGAAAAATTGCCACCAACGTCTGCTTCCATGGCTTTGCATATAAATCGAGCATTTTACGTAACGTCCCGAGTAAGAATGCTTCAACTTGAGTTCGACTTGGTTATGCCTTATGTTCGTCTCCAAGACATCAATGTCTGGCTGCGCCTCAAAACTGAGCCGAGACATAGGCCTTCGTCCTACTTTTATGGCAACGACAGGTGAGACGGCGTTTACTTGTCTCAAGTCGAACCTTGTCTTTCCTAAGACGACGTTTACTTGTCTCAAGACAAGCCTTTTCTTGGCTGAGATGGTGAAACCTTTTTCGGCTCATAAATGAGATTAAAATTTATGAATGAAAAATTTATAATTATTAAATTAGTTATTTTTAATTTAAAAAATCAGAATCTATGGGTCTGAACGAGTATAACCCTTAAAATTTTTCTTAAAAAAAAATAAAAATTGTAAATTTTTAGAAGGATCTCCTAAGCCGTTAGAAGTACCTAAAAATAAACATCATTTTCGGTATCATCGTCAAACAAGTATAATACAAATGAAAATCAGTGAATGAGTTGATTGAATATATATATTGTATAAAAATATACGCGATTGTTTTATCATTACCAAAGATTAGTTTTTATGATGGTCAGAATTACCCTTTTTGTTAGGACAGGTATACACTCGAAGTTATAAACCGCTCGTGTTTAAGTCATAAAAATTTGTCTCAAGAGATAAATTTATGTCTTCAAGAGATATAAACTTGCCTCCAAGACATAAATTGAAGTCTGGCTCCGTCTCAAAACTGAGACATGCTCAAGTAGACCTTTTCGACTTCAGCATGTCTTGATTGGGGGCAATTCAAGTCGAACTCAAGTCGAAGCATTTTTATTCGGGGTATCAGCAAGTTAATTGTTTGAACAAAAATGCTGACAAATTAGATCCTTTGTTATATGGATATGATGTGCAGGACAATTTGTTGGTGCCAAAGAAAGTTCATATATTATTAACGCCTTTGAGGGAATTTGTTCCAAATTGTCGGCGTATAGCTTGCACTCGAACAACATCATGTTGTTGTTTAGAAGCCAAAATAAAGTGTTGTTCTTTTTGTTTGCATCAAAAAAACGATACATGTACAAATAAATTTAATGGGCCTGATAAACAAAACTGAGCAGAAAAATATTTATATTTTATGTATTCTGATATTTATGAACAGTGAATGATATTTAGTTACTTGTAAATTGCGATAACTAGGCTTCCGACTGGTTAATCCAATGTTGCGTACAATGAATAGGTAGAAGAACTCTCAAAGAACAATATGCTTCTTTAATTAAAAAAAATATTCAATAGGTCAAGAATAATTGATACCCAAAGTTTGCAAAAAACGTCAGTTTGCAAAAAACGTCAAATCTTGAACTTTGAAATTTTATAACTTTGTAAATATGCATTTAACAATAAAATCACAAGAGAACTTTTATGTTTAGAATTGTTCATTTAAAGAAAAAAATTTCGTCCCGTTGAGAAAATCCATTTTTCATATTTGTTTAAACAATTGCGTTTTAAACAAAACCCATCCATTTCTCGTAAAATTAACCGGTACCATTGGATTTCTTTAAATCTTGTCAAATATTCTCAATGAAATTAATAATCTAGAATTCGCAGACTCAATTGATATTTATAATCAAAGTGCAATGTACCGGTAAAATTTTTCCTAATTTTGCTCTAAATGGTCAAAATTTAAGGGGAATACAATTAATTGTAGGTTAAGTATGTTATTTATTTGCTTAATTGAACTTTTCGACTTATAATCCAATTTTATTTTTGGTTAACAGGAAGAATGTATCATGTTTTATTATTTAGAATCGAAAATTACAGTTAAACTTATTTTAAATTTGTGAAAAATGAAATTATATGATTTTTCTTTTAAGTAATTAACATGAATGTATATGAAATTTAATATACGCGCTCTTAATGGCGATTTCATATCTTAATTTTAACACACATGGGTATATTAAATTTAATATTATTTTTAACAGTGTATATTTTCTTTTCATTCTTCTCAGTGCTGTCTGTTCATCACAGCCATTGACATTCAAATGTTCACGCGACTCTTCCACCACTTTCCCCCATGCGACGGTCCACCGCAACGAGGGAGTCGACACTGCGCTCCGTGCGCAACTTCAGACTACGCTCGTCCGTTCTCTGTATATATATATGAAGGAGCACACTGCACTAGGGCGTAAGTGCCAAAACACGAATTTTACAGGAGAACTAAAAAACTGTTTAACTTTCACGCAAATAATTTTAAAGAAAAAAATTCAAAAACTTTTTGAGGTACAGTTAGGCTTTATCGAACCATGAAACGAACATCCTGAAAAAAGCATCCTTCTTCTGATAGACCTTTGTCTGATTTTTATACATACATAAAAATTTGCGTGACTATTTAATTGTTTAATTTAAGAGAAAACCAAGAAAGAACTTTAGAGCTATTACTTAGTTCTATTCAATCGCAAAAATAGCGATTTGAAAAAGGTAACCATATGTGCGAGGAAACCCTGGCCGAAGATTAGCGCGCATCAGAAAGCTTCAATTTTGACACATAAAAAGTTGCCTAAGTGTTTATTTTTTGAATTTGAGATAAAAACAAAAAATTACTAATGAAGTGTTAATAGCTTTATTGAATTACAAAAACTCATGTGCGAATTTTCCATTGGGCCATAGTCGGGCCAACTTTCTCGGAGTTGGGCTAACTTTGCCAACCAGGCATTGTCCAACATACCGAAATGATACCTATGGCCCAACTCTGTTTGCCGACTATTGGCTACCATGGTTGGCCCAATCATGACTACTAGAAGTCGTCCCAGCGGCGGAATTATAACTTTGGCCGGACCATGTAAGCCGACTGTTGGTACAATATCCGTTAGTAGAGGATACGCCTTGGGGTTGGAACCCTATAAGTTTCGCATTCCTAATTCCTAACGCCTAAAGCCTCTCGGCTAACCTAGCTGGAAGTATTACAAAAGATATCTGAAATATAACCGACAGCTGTGCACGGCCGTCTGCAAATTTCTATGAACCATTCTATAAAAAATATTGCTACGCTCATAATAATATATGCAATAAAGATTTCATATTTTAGAAATATGTATTACAAATTATTATTGAATATTTTATGTGATGAAACAAGA